>NC_080601.1:4784202-5081559 GCF_027887145.1 Ammospiza caudacuta | reverse complement strand
GAAGAAAAGGAAAGTTGTCCAAACCAGCTTCCAATCGAATATTCATGTGATTGGAAACGTCAGGAAAGTGTAAGGTACTGTTTTCTATCAGTTGGCAAGCTGCGCACACAATCCCAGTGTTGTACAGCTTCCTTCTTCACCTTTCCGATGCTGCCGCTCTCTCCGGCTCCCGGAGCCGAAGAAGCGGCTTCTTCGCGCAAAGACGATTGTACCGCTCACAGTGCTCTCTTAGCGCCGCTTCTGCCGAAAGAAGCCCGGGAGCGGCTCTTAGCTCCGGAGAGCGTCATACCTTCGTCCTTTAGCGTCTTTTGTGGTCTACATCCTAGCAGAAAGCTTTTCCACTCTGTCTGGCAAGGAAAACCTGCGGGAGCACAGAAAACATCTCCCATCGTGTTCTGGACGGTGCACGGAGGTCTGCCAAGTGTTTGACAAGAAGAAAAGGAAAGTTGTCCAAACCAGCTTCCAATCGAATATTCATGTGATTGGAAACGTCAGGAAAGTGTAAGGTACTGTTTTCTATCAGTTGCGCAAGCTGCGCACACAATCCCAGTGTTGTACAGCTTCCTTCTTCACCTTTCCGATGCTGCCGCTCTCTCCGGCTCCCGTAGCCGAAGAAGCGGCTTCTTCGCGCAAAGACGATTGTACTGCTCACAGTACTCTCTTAGCGCCGCTTCTGCCGAAAGAAGCCCGGAGCGGCTCTTAGCTCCGGAGAGCATCGTACCTTCGTCTTTAGCGTCTTTTGTGGTCTACATCCTAGCAGAAAGCTTTTCCACTCCGTCTGGCAAGGAAAACCTGCGGGAGCACAGAAAACATCTCCCATCGTGTTCTGGACGGTGCACGGAGGTCTGCCAAGTGGTTTGGCATGAAGGAAAGAAAAGCTGTCCAAAACAGCTTCTTATCGAATATTCATGTAATTGGAAACGTCAGGAAAGTGTAAGGTACTGTTTTCTATCAGTTGGCAAGCTGCGCACACAATCCCAGTGTTGTACAGCTTCCTTCTTCACCTTTCCGATGCTGCCGCTCTCTCCGGCTCCCGTAGCCGAAGAAGCGGCTTCTTCGCGCAAAGACGATTGTACTGCTCACAGTACTCTCTTAGCGCCGCTTTCTGCCGAAAGAAGCCCGGGAGCGGCTCTTAGCTCCGGAGAGCATCGTACCTTCGTCTTTAGCGTCTTTTGTGGTCTACATCCTAGCAGAAAGCTTTTCCACTCCGTCTGGCAAGGAAAACCTGCGGGAGCACAGAAAACATCTCCCATCGTGTTCTGGACGGTGCCACGGAGGTCTGCCAAGTGTTTGGCATGAAGGAAAGAAAAGCTGTCCAAAACAGCTTCTTATCGAATATTCATGTAATTGGAAACGTCAGGAAAGTGTAAGGTACTGTTTTCTATCAGTTGGCAAGCTGCGCACACAATCCCAGTGTTGTAAAGCTTCCTTCTTCACCTTTCCGATGCTGCCGCTCTCTGCGGCTCCCGGAGCCGAAGAAGCGGCTTCTTCGCGCAAAGACGATTGTACCGCTCACAGTGCTCTCTTAGCGCCGCTTCTGCCGAAAGAAGCCCGGGAGCGGCTCTTAGCTCCGGAGAGCATCGTACCTTCGTCTTTAGCGTCTTTTGTGGTCTACATCCTAGCAGAAAGCTTTTCCACTCCGTCTGGCAAGGGAAAACCTGCGGGAGCACAGAAAACATCTCCCATCGTGTTCTGGACGTTGCACGGAGGTCTGCCAAGTGTTTGGCATGAAGAAATGAAAGTTGTCCAAACCAGCTTCCAATCGAATATTCATGTGATTGGAAACGTCAGGAAAGTGTAAGGTACTGTTTTCTATCAGTTGGCAAGCTGCGCACACAATCCCAGTGTTGTACAGCTTCCTTCTTCACCTTTCCGATGCTGCCGGCTCTCTCCGGCTCCCGGAGCCGAAGAAGCGGCTTCTTTCGCGCAAAGACGATTGTATCGCTCACAGTGCTCTCTTAGCGCGGCTTCTGCCGAAAGAAGCCCGGGAGCGGCTCTTAGCTCCGGAGAGCATCGTACCTTCGTCTTTAGCGTCTTTTGTGGTCTACATCCTAGCAGAAAGCTTTTCCACTCTGTCTGGCAAGGAAAACCTGCGGGAGCACAGAAAACATCTCCCATCGTGTTCTGGACGGTGCACCGGAGGTCTGCCAAGTGTTTGACAAGAAGAAAAGGAAAGTTGTCCAAACCAGCTTCCAATCGAATATTCATGTGATTGGAAACGTCAGGAAAGAGTGTAAGGTACTGTTTTCTATCAGTTGGCAAGCTGCGCACACAATCCCAGTGTTGTACAGCTTCCTTCTTCACCTTTCCGATGCTGCCGCTCTCCTCCGGCTCCCGTAGCCGAAGAAGCGGCTTCTTCGCGCAAAGACGATTGTACTGCTCACAGTACTCTCTTAGCGCCGCTTCTGCCGAAAGAAGCCCGGGAGCGGCTCTTAGCTCCGGAGAGCATCGTACCTTCGTCTTTAGCGTCTTTTGTGGTCTACATCCTAGCAGAAAGCTTTTCCACTCCGTCTGGCAAGGAAAACCTGCGGGAGCACAGAAAAACATCTCCCAACGTGTTCTGGACGGTGCACGGACGTCTGCCAAGTGTTTGGCATGAAGGAAAGAAAAGCTGTCCAAAACAGCTTCTTATCGAATATTCATGTAATTGGAAACGTCAGGAAAGTGTAAGGTACTGTTTTCTATCAGTTGGCAAGCTGCGCACACAATCCGCAGTGTTGTAAAGCTTCCTTCTTCACCTTTCCGATGCTGCCGCTCTCTGCGGCTCCCGGAGCCGAAGAAGCGGCTTCTTCGCGCAAAGACGATTGTACCGCTCACAGTGCTCTCTTAGCGCCGCTTCTGCCGAAAGAAGCCCGGGAGCGGCTCTTAGCTCAGGAGAGCATCGTACCTTCGTCTTTAGCGTCTTTTGTGGTCTACATCCTAGCAGAAAGCTTTTCCACTCCGTCTGGCAAGGAAAACCTGCGGGAGCACAGGAAACATCTCCCTTCATGTTCTGGGACGTTGCACGGAGGTCTGCCAAGTGTTTGACAAGAAGAAAAGGAAAGTTGTCCAAACCAGCTTCCAATCGAATATTCATGTGATTGGAAACGTCAGGAAAGTGTAAGGTACTGTTTTCTATCAGTTGGCAAGCTGCGCACACAATCCCAGTGTTGTACAGCTTCCTTCTTCACCTTTGCGATGCTGCCGCTCTCTCCGCTCCCCGGAGCCGAAGAAGCGGCTTCTTCGCGCAAAGACGATTGTACCGCTCACAGTGCTCTCTTAGCGCCGCTTTCTGCCGAAAGAAGCCCGGGAGCGGCTCTTAGCTCCGGAGAGCATCGTACCTTCGTCTTTAGCGTCTTTTGTGGTCTACATCCTAGCAGAAAGCTTTTCCACTCCGTCTGGCAAGGAAAACCTGCGGGAGCACAGAAAACATCTCCCATCGTGTTCTGGGACGGTGCACGGAGGTCTGCCAAGTGTTTGGCATGAAGGAAGGAAAAGCTGTCCAAAACAGCTTCTTATCGAATATTCATGTAATTGGAAACGTCAGGAAAGTGTAAGGTACTGTTTTCTATCAGTTGGCAAGCTGCGCACACAATCCCAGTGTTGTACAGCTTCCTTCTTCACCTTTCCGATGCTGCCGCTCTCTCCGGCTCCCGGAGCCGAAGAAGCGGCTTCTTCGCGCAAAGACGATTGTACTGCTCACAGTACTCTCTTAGCGCCGCTTCTGCCGAAAGAAGCCCGGGAGCGGCTCTTAGCTCCGGAGAGCATCGTACCTTCGTCTTTAGCGTCTTTTGTGGTCTACATCCTAGCAGAAAGCTTTTCCACTCCGTCTGGCAAGGAAAACCTGCGGGGAGCACAGAAAACATCTCCCATCGTGTTCTGGACGGTGCACGGAGGTCTGCCAAGTGTTTGGCATGAAGGAAAGAAAAGCTGTCCAAAACAGCTTCTTATCGAATATTCATGTGATTGGAAACGTCAGGAAAGTGTAAGGTACTGTTTTCTATCAGTTGGCAAGCTGCGCACACAATCCCAGTGTTGTACAGCTTCCTTCTTCACCTTTCCGATGCTGCCACTCTCTCCGGCTCCCGGAGCCGAAGAAGCGGCTTCTTCGCGCATAGACGATTGTACCGCTCACAGTGCTCTCTTAGCGCCGCTTCTGCGCGAAAGAAGCCCGGGAGCGGCTCTTAGCTCCGGAGGAGCATCGTACCTTCGTCTTTAGCGTCTTTTGTGGTCTACATCCTAGCAGAAAGCTTTTCCACTCTGTCTGGCAAGGAAAACCTGCGGGAGCACAGAAAACATCTCCCATCGTGTTCTGGACGGTGCACGGAGGTCTGCCAAGTGTTTGGCATGAAGGAAGGAAAAGCTGTCCAAAACAGCTTCTTATCGAATATTCATGTAATTGGAAACGTCAGGAAAGTGTAAGGTACTGTTTTCTATCAGTTGGCAAGCTGCACACACAATCCCAGTGTTGTACAGCTTCCTTCTTCACCTTTCCGATGCTGCCGCTCTCTCCGGCTCCCGGAGCCGAAGAAGCGGCTTCTTCGCGCAAAGACGATTGTACCGCTCACAGTGCTCTCTTAGCGCCGCTTCTGCCGAAAGAAGCCCGGGAGCGGCTCTTAGCTCCGGAGAGCGTCATACCTTCGTCTTTAGCGTCTTTTGTGGTCTACATCCTAGCAGAAAGCTTTTCCACTCTGTCTGGCAAGGAAACCTGCAGGAGCACAGAAAAACATCTCCCATCGTGTTCTGGACGGTGCACGGAGGTCTGCCAAGTGTTTGGCATGAAGGAAGGAAAAGCTGTCCAAAACAGCTTCTTATCGAATATTCATGTGATTGGAAACGTCAGGAAAGTGTAAGGTACTGTTTTCTATCAGTTGGCAAGCTGCGCACACAATCCCAGTGTTGTACAGCTTCCTTCTTCACCTTTCCGATGCTGCCGCTCTCTCTCGGCTCCCGGAGCCGAAGAAGCGGCTTCTTCGCGCAAAGACGATTGTACTGCTCACAGTACTCTCTTAGCGCCGCTTCTGCCGAAAGAAGCCCGGGAGCGGCTCTTAGCTCCGGAGAGCATCGTACCTTCGTCTTTAGCGTCTTTTGTGGTCTACATCCTAGCAGAAAGCTTTTCCACTCTGTCTGGCAAGGAAAACCTGCAGGAGCACAGAAAACATCTCCCATCGTGTTCTGGACGGTGCACGGAGGTCTGCCAAGTGTTTGGCATGAAGGAAGGAAAAGCTGTCCAAAACAGCTTCTTATCGAATATTCATGTGATTGGAAACGTCAGGAAAGTGTAAGGTACTGTTTTCTATCAGTTGGCAAGCTGCGCACACAATCCCAGTGTTGTACAGCTTCCTTCTTCACCTTTCCGATGCTGCCGCTCTCTCCGGCTCCCGGAGCCGAAGAAGCGGCTTCTTCGCGCATAGACGATTGTACCGCTCACAGTGCTCTCTTAGCGCCGCTTCTGCCGAAAGAAGCCCAGGAGCGGCTCTTAGCTCCGGAGAGCATCGTACCTTCGTCTTTAGCGTCTTTTGTGGTCTACATCCTAGCAGAAAGCTTTTCCACTCTGTCTGGGAAAGGAAAACCTGCAGGAGCACAGAAAACATCTCCCATCATGTTCTGGACGTTGCACGGAGGTCTGCCAAGTGTTTGACAAGAAGAAAAGGAAAGTTGTCCAAAAACAGCTTCCAATCGAATATTCATGTGATTGGAAACGTCAGGAAAGTGTAAGGTACTGTTTTCTATCAGTTGGCAAGCTGCGCACAACAATCCCAGTGTTGTACAGCTTCCTTCTTCACCTTTCCGATGCTGCCGCTCTCTCCGGCTCCCGGAGCCGAAGAAGCGGCTTCTTCGCGCAAAGACGATTGTACCGCTCACAGTGCTCTCTTAGCGCCGCTTCTGCCGAAAGAAGCCCGGGAGCGGCTCTTAGCTCCGGAGAGCATCGTACCTTCGTCTTTAGCGTCTTTTGTGGTCTACATCCTAGCAGAAAGCTTTTCCACTCCGTCTGGCAAGGAAAACCTGCAGGAGCACAGAAAACATCTCCCATCGTGTTCTGGACGTTGCACGGACGTCTGCCAAGTGTTTGGCATGAAGGAAAGAAAAGCTGTCCAAAACAGCTTCTTATCGAATATTCATGTGATTGGAAACGTCAGGAAAGTGTAAGGTACTGTTTTCTATCAGTTGGCAAGCTGCGCACACAATCCCTGTGTTGTACAGCTTCCTTCTTCACCTTTCCGATGCTGCCGCTCTCTCCGGCTCCCGGAGCCGAAGAAGCGGCTTCTTCGCGCAAAGACGATTGTACCGCTCACAGTGCTCTCTTAGCGCCGCTTCTGCCGAAAGAAGCCCGGGAGCGGCTCTTAGCTCCGGAGAGCATCGTACCTTCGTCTTTAGCGTCTTTTGTGGTCTACATCCTAGCAGAAAGCTTTTCCACTCCGTCTGGCAAGGAAAACCTGCGGGAGCACAGAAAACATCTCCCATCGTGTTCTGACGTTGCACGGAGGTCTGCCAAGTGTTTGGCATGAAGAAATGAAAGTTGTCAAAACCAGCTTCCAATCGAATATTCATGTGATTGGAAACGTCAGGAAAGTGTAAGGTACTGTTTTCTATCAGTTGGCAAGCTGCGGCACCACAATCCCAGTGTTGTACAGCTTCCTTCTTCACCTTTCCGATGCTGCCGCTCTCTCCGGCTCCCGGAGCCGAAGAAGCGGCTTCTTCGCGCAAAGACGATTGTATCGCTCACAGTGCTCTCTTAGCGCGGCTTCTGCCGAAAGAAGCCCGGGAGCGGCTCTTAGCTCCGGAGAGCATCGTACCTTCGTCTTTAGCGTCTTTTGTGGTCTACATCCTAGCAGAAAGCTTTTCCACTCTGTCTGGCAAGGAAAACCTGCGGGAGCACAGAAAACATCTCCCATCGTGTTCTGGACGGTGCACGGAGGTCTGCCAAGTGTTTGACAAGAAGAAAAGGAAAGTTGTCCAAACCAGCTTCCAATCGAATATTCATGTGATTGGAAACGTCAGGAAAGTGTAAGGTACTGTTTTCTATCAGTTGGCAAGCTGCGCACACAATCCCAGTGTTGTACAGCTTCCTTCTTCACCTTTCCGATGCTGCCGCTCTCTCCGGCTCCCGTAGCCGAAGAAGCGGCTTCTTCGCGCAAAGACGATTGTACTGCTCACAGTACTCTCTTAGCGCCGCTTCTGCCGAAAGAAGCCCGGGAGCGGCTCTTAGCTCCGGAGAGCATCGTACCTTCGTCTTTAGCGTCTTTTGTGGTCTACATCCTAGCAGAAAGCTTTTCCACTCCGTCTGCAAGGAAAACCTGCGGGAGCACAGAAAACATCTCCCATCGTGTTCTGGACGGTGCACGGACGTCTGCCAAGTGTTTGGGCATGAAGGAAAGAAAAGCTGTCCAAAACAGCTTCTTATCGAATATTCATGTAATTGGAAACGTCAGGAAAGTGTAAGGTACTGTTTTCTATCAGTTGGCAAAGCTGCGCACACAATCCCAGTGTTGTAAAGCTTCCTTCTTCACCTTTCCGATGCTGCCGCTCTCTGCGGCTCCCGGAGCCGAAGAAGCGGCTTCTTCGCGCAAAGACGATTGTACCGCTCACAGTGCTCTCTTAGCGCCGCTTCTGCCGAAAGAAGCCCGGGAGCGGCTCTTAGCTCAGGAGAGCATCGTACCTTCGTCTTTAGCGTCTTTTGTGGTCTACATCCTAGCAGAAAGCTTTTCCACTCCGTCTGGTAAGGAAAACCTGCGGGAGCACAGGAAACATCTCCCTTCATGTTCTGGACGTTGCACGGAGGTCTGCCAAGTGTTTGACAAGAAGAAAAGGAAAGTTGTCCAAACCAGCTTCCAATCGAATATTCATGTGATTGGAAACGTCAGGAAAGTGTAAGGTACTGTTTTCTATCAGTTGGCAAGCTGCGCACACAATCCCAGTGTTGTACAGCTTCCTTCTTCACCTTTGCGATGCTGCCGCTCTCTCCGGCTCCCGGAGCCGAAGAAGCGGCTTCTTCGCGCAAAGACGATTGTACCGCTCACAGTGCTCTCTTAGCGCCGCTTCTGCCGAAAGAAGCCCGGGAGCGGCTCTTAGCTCCGGAGAGCATCGTACCTTCGTCTTTAGCGTCTTTTGTGGTCTACATCCTAGCAGAAAGCTTTTCCACTCCGTCTGGCAAGGAAAACCTGCGGGAGCACAGAAAACATCTCCCCATCGTGTTCTGGACGTTGCACGGAGGTCTGCCAAGTGTTTGGCATGAAGGAAAGAAAAGCTGTCCAAAACAGCTTCTTATCGAATATTCATGTGATTGGAAACGTCAGGAAAGTGTAAGGTACTGTTTTCTATCAGTTGGCAAGCTGCGCACACAATCCCAATGTTGTACAGCGTCCTTCTTCACCTTTCCGATGCTGCCGCTCTCTCCGGCTCCCGGAGCCGAAGAAGCGGCTTCTTCGCGCATAGACGATTGTACCGCTCACAGTGCTCGCTTATCGCCGCTTCTGCCGAAAGAAGCCCGGGAGCGGCTCTTAGCTCCGGAGAGCATCGTACCTTCGTCTTTAGCGTCTTTTGTGGTCTACATCCTAGCAGAAAGCTTTTCCACTCCGTCTGGCAAGGAAAACCTGCGGGAGCACAGAAAACATCTCCCATCGTGTTCTGGACGGTGCACGGAGGTCTGCCAAGTGTTTGGCATGAAGGAAAGAAAAGCTGTCCAAAACAGCTTCTTATCGAATATTCATGTAATTGGAAACGTCAGGAAAGTGTAAGGTACTGTTTTCTATCAGTTGGCAAGCTGCGCACACAATCCCAGTGTTGTACAGCTTCCTTCTTCACCTTTCCGATGCTGCCCGCTCTCTCCGGCTCCCGGAGCCGAAGAAGCGGCTTCTTCGCGCAAAGACGATTGTACCGCTCACAGTGCTCTCTTAGCGCCGCTTCTGCCGAAAGAAGCCCGGGAGCGGCTCTTAGCTCCGGAGAGCATCGTACCTTCGTCTTTAGCGTCTTTTGTGGTCTACATCCTAGCAGAAAGCTTTTCCACTCCGTCTGGCAAGGAAAACCTGCGGGAGCACAGAAAACATCTCCCATCGTGTTCTGGACGGTGCACGGAGGTCTGCCAAGTGTTTGGCATGAAGGAAGGAAAAGCTGTCCAAACCAGCTTCCAATCGAATATTCATGTAATTGGAAACGTCAGGAAAGTGTAAGGTACTGTTTTCTATCAGTTGGCAAGCTGCGCACACAATCCCAATGTTGTACAGCTTCCTACTTCAACTTTCCGATGCTGCCGCTCTCTCCGGCTCCCGGAGCCGAAGAAGCGGCTTCTTCGCGCATAGACGATTGTAACGCTCACAGTGCTCGCTTATCGCCGCTTCTGCCGAAAGAAGCCCGGGAGCGGCTCTTAGCTCCGGAGAGCATCGTACCTTCGTCTTTAGCGTCTTTTGTGGTCTACATCCTAGCAGAAAGCTTTTCCACTCTGTCTGGCAAGGAAAACCTGCGGGAGCACAGAAAACATCTCCCATCGTGTTCTGGACGGTGCACGGAGGTCTGCCAAGTGTTTGGCATGAAGGAAGGAAAAGCTGTCCAAAACAGCTTCTTATCGAATATTCATGTAATTGGAAACGTCAGGAAAGTGTAAGGTACTGTTTTCTATCAGTTGGCAAGCTGCGCACACAATCCCAGTGTTGTACAGCTTCCTTCTTCACCTTTCCGATGCTGCCGCTCTCTCCGGCTCCCGGAGCCGAAGAAGCGGCTTCTTCGCGCAAAGACGATTGTACCGCTCACAGTGCTCTCTTAGCGCCGCTTCTGCCGAAAGAAGCCCGGGAGCGGCTCTTAGCTCCGGAGAGCATCGTACCTTCGTCTTTAGCGTCTTTTGTGGTCTACATCCTAGCAGAAAGCTTTTCCACTCTGTCTGGCAAGGAAAACCTGCGGGAGCACAGAAAACATCTCCCATCGTGTTCTGGACGTTGCACGGAGGTCTGCCAAGTGTTTGACAAGAAGAAAAGGAAAGTTGTCCAAACCAGCTTCCAATCGAATATTCATGTGATTGGAAACGTCAGGAAAGTGTAAGGTACTGTTTTCTATCAGTTGGCAAGCTGCGCACACAATCCCAGTGTTGTACAGCTTCCTTCTTCACCTTTCCGATGCTGCCGCTCTCTCCGGCTCCCGGAGCCGAAGAAGCGGCTTCTTCGCGCAAAGACGATTGTACTGCTCACAGTACTCTCTTAGCGCCGCTTCTGCCGAAAGAAGCCCGGGAGCGGCTCTTAGCTCCGGAGAGCATCATACCTTCGTCTTTAGCGTCTTTTGTGGTCTACATCCTAGCAGAAAGCTTTTCCACTCTGTCTGGCAAGGAAAACCTGCAGGAGCACAGAAAACATCTCCCATCGTGTTCTGGACGGTGCACGGAGGTCTGCCAAGTGTTTGACAAGAAGAAAAGGAAAGTTGTCCAAACCAGCTTCCAATCGAATATTCATGTGATTGGAAACGTCAGGAAAGTGTAAGGTACTGTTTTCTATCAGTTGGCAAGCTGCGCACACAATCCCAGTGTTGTACAGCTTCCTTCTTCACCTTTCCGATGCTGCCGCTCTCTCCGGCTCCCGGAGCCGAAGAAGCGGCTTCTTCGCGCAAAGACGATTGTACCGCTCACAGTGCTCTCCTTAACGCGGCTTCTGCCGAAAGAAGCCCGGGAGCGGCTCTTAGCTCCGGAGAGCATCGTACCTTCGTCTTTAGAGTCTTTTGTGGTCTACATCCTAGCAGAAAGCTTTTCCACTCTGTCTGGCAAGGAAAACCTGCGGGAGCACAGAAAACATCTCCCATCGTGTTCTGGACGTTGCACGGAGGTCTGCCAAGTGTTTGACAAGAAGGAAAGAAAAGTTGTCCAAAACAGCTTCCAATCGAATATTCATGTGATTGGAAACGTCAGGAAAGTGTAAGGTACTGTTTTCTATCAGTTGGCAAGCTGCGCACACAATCCCAGTGTTGTACAGCTCCTTCTTCACCTTTCCGATGCTGCCGCTCTCTCCGGCTCCCGGAGCCGAAGAAGCGGCTTCTTCGCGCACAGACGATTGTACCGCTCACAGTGCTCTCTTAGCGCCGCTTCTGCCGAAAGAAGCCCGGGAGCGGCTCTTAGCTCCGGAGAGCATCGTACCTTCGTCTTTAGCGTCTTTTGTGGTCTACATCCTAGCAGAAAGCTTTTCCACTCTGTCTGGCAAGGAAAACCTGCGGGAGCACAGAAAATATCTCCCATCGTGTTCTGGACGTTGCACGGAGGTCTGCCAAGTGTTTGACAAGAAGGAAAGAAAAGTTGTCCAAAACAGCTTCCAATCGAATATTCATGTGATTGGAAACGTCAGGAAAGTGTAAGGTACTGTTTTCTATCAGTTGGCAAGCTGCGCACACAATCCCAGTGTTGTACAGCTTCCTTCTTCACCTTTCCGATGCTGCCGCTCTCTCCGGCTCCCGGAGCCGAAGAAGCGGCTTCTTCGCGCAAAGACGATTGTACCGCTCACAGTGCTCGCTTATCGCCGCTTCTGCCGAAAGAAGCCCGGGAGCGGCTCTTAGCTCCGGAGAGCATCGTACCTTCGTCTTTAGCGTCTTTTGTGGTCTACATCCTAGCAGAAAGCTTTTCCACTCTGTCTGGCAAGGAAAACCTGCGGGAGCACAGAAAACATCTCCCATCGTGTTCTGGACGTTGCACGGAGGTCTGCCAAGTGTTTGGCATGAAGGAAAGAAAAGTTGTCCAAAACAGCTTCTTATCGAATATTCATGTGATTGGAAACGTCAGGAAAGTGTAAGGTACTGTTTTCTATCAGTTGGCAAGCTGCGCACACAATCCCAGTGTTGTACAGCTTCCTTCTTCACCTTTGCGATGCTGCCGCTCTCTCCGGCTCCCGGAGCCGAAGAAGCGGCTTCTTCGCGCAAAGACGATTGTACCGCTCACAGTGCTCGCTTATCGCCGCTTCTGCCGAAAGAAGCCCGGGAGCGGCTCTTAGCTCCGGAGAGCATCGTACCTTCGTCTTTAGCGTCTTTTGTGGTCTACATCCTAGCAGAAAGCTTTTCCACTCTGTCTGGCAAGGAAAACCTGCGGGAGCACAGAAAACATCTCCCATCGTGTTCTGGACGGTGCACGGAGGTCTGCCAAGTGTTTGGCATGAAGAAATGAAAAGCTGTCCAAAACAGCTTCCAATCGAATATTCGTGTGATTGGAAACGTCAGGAATGTGTAAGGTACTGTTTTCTATCAGTTGGCAAGCTGCGCACACAATCCCAGTGTTGTACAGCTTCCTTCTTCACCTTTCCGATGCTGCCGCTCTCTCCGGCTCCCGGAGCCGAAGAAGCGGCTTCTTCGCGCAAAGACGATTGTACCGCTCACAGTGCTCTCCTTAACGCGGCTTCTGCCGAAAGAAGCCCGGGAGCGGCTCTTAGCTCCGGAGAGCATCGTACCTTCGTCTTTAGAGTCTTTTGTGGTCTACATCCTAGCAGAAAGCTTTTCCACTCTGTCTGGCAAGGAAAACCTGCGGGAGCACAGAAAACATCTCCCATCGTGTTCTGGACGTTGCACGGAGGTCTGCCAAGTGTTTGACAAGAAGGAAAGAAAAGTTGTCCAAACCAGCTTCCAATCGAATATTCATGTGATTGGAAACGTCAGGGATGTGGTAAGGTACTGTTTTCTATCAGTTGGCAAGCTGCGCACACAATCCCAGTGTTGTACAGCTCCTTCTTCACCTTTCCGATGCTGCCGCTCTCTCCGGCTCCCGGAGCCGAAGAAGCGGCTTCTTCGCGCACAGACGATTTTACCGCTCACAGTGCTCGCTTATCGCCGCTTCTGCCGAAAGAAGCCCGGGAGCGGCTCTTAGCTCCGGAGAGCATCGTACCTTCGTCTTTAGCGTCTTTTGTGGTCTACATCCTAGCAGAAAGCTTTTCCACTCTGTCTGGCAAGGAAAACCTGCGGGAGCACAGAAAACATCTCCCATCGTGTTCTGGACGTTGCACGGAGGTCTGCCAAGTGTTTGACAAGAAGGAAAGAAAAGTTGTCCAAAACAGCTTCCAATCGAATATTCATGTGATTGGAAACGTCAGGAAAGTGTAAGGTACTGTTTTCTATCAGTTGGCAAGCTGCGCACACAATCCCAGTGTTGTACAGCTTCCTTCTTCACCTTTCCGATGCTGCCGCTCTCTCCGGCTCCCGGAGCCGAAGAAGCGGCTTCTTCGCGCAAAGACGATTGTACCGCTCACAGTGCTCGCTTAGCGCCGCTTCTGCCGAAAGAAGCCCGGGAGCGGCTCTTAGCTCCGGAGAGCATCGTACCTTCGTCTTTAGCGTCTTTTGTGGTCTACATCCTAGCAGAAAGCTTTTCCACTCCGTCTGGCAAGGAAAACCTGCGGGAGCACAGAAAACATCTCCCATCGTGTTCTGGACGGTGCACGGAGGTCTGCCAAGTGTTTGGCATGAAGGAAGGAAAAGCTGTCCAAAACAGCTTCTTATCGAATATTCATGTAATTGGAAACGTCAGGAAAGTGTAAGGTACTGTTTTCTATCAGTTGGCAAGCTGCGCACACAATCCCAGTGTTGTACAGCTTCCTTCTTCACCTTTCCGATGCTGCCGCTCTCTCCGGCTCCCGGAGCCGAAGAAGCGGCTTCTTCGCGCACAGACGATTGTACTGCTCACAGTACTCTCTTAGCGCCGCTTCTGCCGAAAGAAGCCCGGGAGCGGCTCTTAGCTCCGGAGAGCATCGTACCTTCGTCTTTAGCGTCTTTTGTGGTCTACATCCTAGCAGAAAGCTTTTCCACTCCGTCTGGCAAGGAAAACCTGCGGGAGCACAGAAAACATCTCCCATCGTGTTCTGGACGGTGCACGGAGGTCTGCCAAGTGTTTGGCATGAAGGAAAGAAAAGCTGTCCAAAACAGCTTCTTATCGAATATTCATGTGATTGGAAACGTCAGGAAAGTGTAAGGTACTGTTTTCTATCAGTTGGCAAGCTGCGCACACAATCCCAGTGTTGTACAGCTTCCTTCTTCACCTTTCCGATGCTGCCACTCTCTCCGGCTCCCGGAGCCGAAGAAGCGGCTTCTTCGCGCATAGACGATTGTACCGCTCACAGTGCTCTCTTAGCGCCGCTTCTGCCGAAAGAAGCCCGGGAGCGGCTCTTAGCTCCGGAGAGCATCGTACCTTCGTCTTTAGCGTCTTTTGTGGTCTACATCCTAGCAGAAAGCTTTTCCACTCTGTCTGGCAAGGAAAACCTGCGGGAGCACAGAAAACATCTCCCATCGTGTTCTGGACGGTGCACGGAGGTCTGCCAAGTGTTTGGCATGAAGGAAGGAAAAGCTGTCCAAAACAGCTTCTTATCGAATATTCATGTAATTGGAAACGTCAGGAAAGTGTAAGGTACTGTTTTCTATCAGTTGGCAAGCTGCGCACACAATCCCAGTGTTGTACAGCTTCCTTCTTCACCTTTCCGATGCTGCCGCTCTCTCCGGCTCCCGGAGCCGAAGAAGCGGCTTCTTCGCGCAAAGACGATTGTACCGCTCACAGTGCTCTCTTAGCGCCGCTTCTGCCGAAAGAAGCCCGGGAGCGGCTCTTAGCTCCGGAGAGCGTCATACCTTCGTCTTTAGCGTCTTTTGTGGTCTACATCCTAGCAGAAAGCTTTTCCACTCTGTCTGGCAAGGAAAACCTGCAGGAGCACAGAAAACATCTCCCATCGTGTTCTGGACGGTGCACGGAGGTCTGCCAAGTGTTTGGCATGAAGGAAGGAAAAGCTGTCCAAAACAGCTTCTTATCGAATATTCATGTGATTGGAAACGTCAGGAAAGTGTAAGGTACTGTTTTCTATCAGTTGGCAAGCTGCGCACACAATCCCAGTGTTGTACAGCTTCCTTCTTCACCTTTCCGATGCTGCCGCTCTCTCCGGCTCCCGGAGCCGAAGAAGCGGCTTCTTCGCGCAAAGACGATTGTACTGCTCACAGTACTCTCTTAGCGCCGCTTCTGCCGAAAGAAGCCCGGGAGCGGCTCTTAGCTCCGGAGAGCATCGTACCTTCGTCTTTAGCGTCTTTTGTGGTCTACATCCTAGCAGAAAGCTTTTCCACTCTGTCTGGCAAGGAAAACCTGCAGGAGCACAGAAAACATCTCCCATCGTGTTCTGGACGGTGCACGGAGGTCTGCCAAGTGTTTGGCATGAAGGAAGGAAAAGCTGTCCAAAACAGCTTCTTATCGAATATTCATGTGATTGGAAACGTCAGGAAAGTGTAAGGTACTGTTTTCTATCAGTTGGCAAGCTGCGCACACAATCCCAGTGTTGTACAGCTTCCTTCTTCACCTTTCCGATGCTGCCGCTCTCTCCGGCTCCCGGAGCCGAAGAAGCGGCTTCTTCGCGCATAGACGATTGTACCGCTCACAGTGCTCTCTTAGCGCCGCTTCTGCCGAAAGAAGCCCAGGAGCGGCTCTTAGCTCCGGAGAGCATCGTACCTTCGTCTTTAGCGTCTTTTGTGGTCTACATCCTAGCAGAAAGCTTTTCCACTCTGTCTGGAAAGGAAAACCTGCAGGAGCACAGAAAACATCTCCCATCATGTTCTGGACGTTGCACGGAGGTCTGCCAAGTGTTTGACAAGAAGAAAAGGAAAGTTGTCCAAAACAGCTTCCAATCGAATATTCATGTGATTGGAAACGTCAGGAAAGTGTAAGGTACTGTTTTCTATCAGTTGGCAAGCTGCGCACACAATCCCAGTGTTGTACAGCTTCCTTCTTCACCTTTCCGATGCTGCCGCTCTCTCCGGCTCCCGGAGCCGAAGAAGCGGCTTCTTCGCGCAAAGACGATTGTACCGCTCACAGTGCTCTCTTAGCGCCGCTTCTGCCGAAAGAAGCCCGGGAGCGGCTCTTAGCTCCGGAGAGCATCGTACCTTCGTCTTTAGCGTCTTTTGTGGTCTACATCCTAGCAGAAAGCTTTTCCACTCCGTCTGGCAAGGAAAACCTGCAGGAGCACAGAAAACATCTCCCATCGTGTTCTGGACGGTGCACGGACGTCTGCCAAGTGTTTGGCATGAAGGAAAGAAAAGCTGTCCAAAACAGCTTCTTATCGAATATTCATGTGATTGGAAACGTCAGGAAAGTGTAAGGTACTGTTTTCTATCAGTTGGCAAGCTGCGCACACAATCCCTGTGTTGTACAGCTTCCTTCTTCACCTTTCCGATGCTGCCGCTCTCTCCGGCTCCCGGAGCCGAAGAAGCGGCTTCTTCGCGCAAAGACGATTGTACCGCTCACAGTGCTCTCTTAGCGCCGCTTCTGCCGAAAGAAGCCCGGGAGCGGCTCTTAGCTCCGGAGAGCATCGTACCTTCGTCTTTAGCGTCTTTTGTGGTCTACATCCTAGCAGAAAGCTTTTCCACTCTGTCTGGCAAGGAAAACCTGCAGGAGCACAGAAAACATCTCCCATCGTGTTCTGGACGGTGCACGGAGGTCTGCCAAGTGTTTGACAAGAAGAAAAGGAAAGTTGTCCAAACCAGCTTCCAATCGAATATTCATGTGATTGGAAACGTCAGGAAAGTGTAAGGTACTGTTTTCTATCAGTTGGCAAGCTGCGCACACAATCCCAGTGTTGTACAGCTTCCTTCTTCACCTTTCCGATGCTGCCGCTCTCTCCGGCTCCCGGAGCCGAAGAAGCGGCTTCTTCGCGCAAAGACGATTGTACCGCTCACAGTGCTCTCTTAGCGCCGCTTCTGCCGAAAGAAGCCCGGGAGCGGCTCTTAGCTCCGGAGAGCGTCATACCTTCGTCTTTAGCGTCTTTTGTGGTCTACATCCTAGCAGAAAGCTTTTCCACTCTGTCTGGCAAGGAAAACCTGCGGGAGCACAGAAAACATCTCCCATCGTGTTCTGGACGGTGCACGGAGGTCTGCCAAGTGTTTGACAAGAAGAAAAGGAAAGTTGTCCAAACCAGCTTCCAATCGAATATTCATGTGATTGGAAACGTCAGGAAAGTGTAAGGTACTGTTTTCTATCAGTTGGCAAGCTGCGCACACAATCCCAGTGTTGTACAGCTTCCTTCTTCACCTTTCCGATGCTGCCGCTCTCTCCGGCTCCCGTAGCCGAAGAAGCGGCTTCTTCGCGCAAAGACGATTGTACTGCTCACAGTACTCTCTTAGCGCCGCTTCTGCCGAAAGAAGCCCGGGAGCGGCTCTTAGCTCCGGAGAGCATCGTACCTTCGTCTTTAGCGTCTTTTGTGGTCTACATCCTAGCAGAAAGCTTTTCCACTCCGTCTGGCAAGGAAAACCTGCGGGAGCACAGAAAACATCTCCCATCGTGTTCTGGACGGTGCACGGAGGTCTGCCAAGTGTTTGGCATGAAGGAAAGAAAAGCTGTCCAAAACAGCTTCTTATCGAATATTCATGTAATTGGAAACGTCAGGAAAGTGTAAGGTACTGTTTTCTATCAGTTGGCAAGCTGCGCACACAATCCCAGTGTTGTACAGCTTCCTTCTTCACCTTTCCGATGCTGCCGCTCTCTCCGGCTCCCGTAGCCGAAGAAGCGGCTTCTTCGCGCAAAGACGATTGTACTGCTCACAGTACTCTCTTAGCGCCGCTTCTGCCGAAAGAAGCCCGGGAGCGGCTCTTAGCTCCGGAGAGCATCGTACCTTCGTCTTTAGCGTCTTTTGTGGTCTACATCCTAGCAGAAAGCTTTTCCACTCCGTCTGGCAAGGAAAACCTGCGGGAGCACAGAAAACATCTCCCATCGTGTTCTGGACGGTGCACGGAGGTCTGCCAAGTGTTTGGCATGAAGGAAAGAAAAGCTGTCCAAAACAGCTTCTTATCGAATATTCATGTAATTGGAAACGTCAGGAAAGTGTAAGGTACTGTTTTCTATCAGTTGGCAAGCTGCGCACACAATCCCAGTGTTGTAAAGCTTCCTTCTTCACCTTTCCGATGCTGCCGCTCTCTGCGGCTCCCGGAGCCGAAGAAGCGGCTTCTTCGCGCAAAGACGATTGTACCGCTCACAGTGCTCTCTTAGCGCCGCTTCTGCCGAAAGAAGCCCGGGAGCGGCTCTTAGCTCCGGAGAGCATCGTACCTTCGTCTTTAGCGTCTTTTGTGGTCTACATCCTAGCAGAAAGCTTTTCCACTCCGTCTGGCAAGGAAAACCTGCGGGAGCACAGAAAACATCTCCCATCGTGTTCTGGACGTTGCACGGAGGTCTGCCAAGTGTTTGGCATGAAGAAATGAAAGTTGTCCAAACCAGCTTCCAATCGAATATTCATGTGATTGGAAACGTCAGGAAAGTGTAAGGTACTGTTTTCTATCAGTTGGCAAGCTGCGCACACAATCCCAGTGTTGTACAGCTTCCTTCTTCACCTTTCCGATGCTGCCGCTCTCTCCGGCTCCCGGAGCCGAAGAAGCGGCTTCTTCGCGCAAAGACGATTGTATCGCTCACAGTGCTCTCTTAGCGCGGCTTCTGCCGAAAGAAGCCCGGGAGCGGCTCTTAGCTCCGGAGAGCATCGTACCTTCGTCTTTAGCGTCTTTTGTGGTCTACATCCTAGCAGAAAGCTTTTCCACTCTGTCTGGCAAGGAAAACCTGCGGGAGCACAGAAAACATCTCCCATCGTGTTCTGGACGGTGCACGGAGGTCTGCCAAGTGTTTGACAAGAAGAAAAGGAAAGTTGTCCAAACCAGCTTCCAATCGAATATTCATGTGATTGGAAACGTCAGGAAAGTGTAAGGTACTGTTTTCTATCAGTTGGCAAGCTGCGCACACAATCCCAGTGTTGTACAGCTTCCTTCTTCACCTTTCCGATGCTGCCGCTCTCTCCGGCTCCCGTAGCCGAAGAAGCGGCTTCTTCGCGCAAAGATGATTGTACTGCTCACAGTACTCTCTTAGCGCCGCTTCTGCCGAAAGAAGCCCGGGAGCGGCTCTTAGCTCCGGAGAGCATCGTACCTTCGTCTTTAGCGTCTTTTGTGGTCTACATCCTAGCAGAAAGCTTTTCCACTCCGTCTGGCAAGGAAAACCTGCGGGAGCACAGAAAACATCTCCCATCGTGTTCTGGACGGTGCACGGACGTCTGCCAAGTGTTTGGCATGAAGGAAAGAAAAGCTGTCCAAAACAGCTTCTTATCGAATATTCATGTAATTGGAAACGTCAGGAAAGTGTAAGGTACTGTTTTCTATCAGTTGGCAAGCTGCGCACACAATCCCAGTGTTGTAAAGCTTCCTTCTTCACCTTTCCGATGCTGCCGCTCTCTGCGGCTCCCGGAGCCGAAGAAGCGGCTTCTTCGCGCAAAGACGATTGTACCGCTCACAGTGCTCTCTTAGCGCCGCTTCTGCCGAAAGAAGCCCGGGAGCGGCTCTTAGCTCAGGAGAGCATCGTACCTTCGTCTTTAGCGTCTTTTGTGGTCTACATCCTAGCAGAAAGCTTTTCCACTCCGTCTGGCAAGGAAAACCTGCGGGAGCACAGGAAACATCTCCCTTCATGTTCTGGACGTTGCACGGAGGTCTGCCAAGTGTTTGACAAGAAGAAAAGGAAAGTTGTCCAAACCAGCTTCCAATCGAATATTCATGTGATTGGAAACGTCAGGAAAGTGTAAGGTACTGTTTTCTATCAGTTGGCAAGCTGCGCACACAATCCCAGTGTTGTACAGCTTCCTTCTTCACCTTTGCGATGCTGCCGCTCTCTCCGGCTCCCGGAGCCGAAGAAGCGGCTTCTTCGCGCAAAGACGATTGTACCGCTCACAGTGCTCTCTTAGCGCCGCTTCTGCCGAAAGAAGCCCGGGAGCGGCTCTTAGCTCCGGAGAGCATCGTACCTTCGTCTTTAGCGTCTTTTGTGGTCTACATCCTAGCAGAAAGCTTTTCCACTCCGTCTGGCAAGGAAAACCTGCGGGAGCACAGAAAACATCTCCCATCGTGTTCTGGACGGTGCACGGAGGTCTGCCAAGTGTTTGGCATGAAGGAAGGAAAAGCTGTCCAAAACAGCTTCTTATCGAATATTCATGTAATTGGAAACGTCAGGAAAGTGTAAGGTACTGTTTTCTATCAGTTGGCAAGCTGCGCACACAATCCCAGTGTTGTACAGCTTCCTTCTTCACCTTTCCGATGCTGCCGCTCTCTCCGGCTCCCGGAGCCGAAGAAGCGGCTTCTTCGCGCAAAGACGATTGTACTGCTCACAGTACTCTCTTAGCGCCGCTTCTGCCGAAAGAAGCCTGGGAGCGGCTCTTAGCTCCGGAGAGCATCGTACCTTCGTCTTTAGCGTCTTTTGTGGTCTACATCCTAGCAGAAAGCTTTTCCACTCCGTCTGGCAAGGAAAACCTGCGGGAGCACAGAAAACATCTCCCATCGTGTTCTGGACGGTGCACGGAGGTCTGCCAAGTGTTTGGCATGAAGGAAAGAAAAGCTGTCCAAAACAGCTTCTTATCGAATATTCATGTGATTGGAAACGTCAGGAAAGTGTAAGGTACTGTTTTCTATCAGTTGGCAAGCTGCGCACACAATCCCAGTGTTGTACAGCTTCCTTCTTCACCTTTCCGATGCTGCCACTCTCTCCGGCTCCCGGAGCCGAAGAAGCGGCTTCTTCGCGCATAGACGATTGTACCGCTCACAGTGCTCTCTTAGCGCCGCTTCTGCCGAAAGAAGCCCGGGAGCGGCTCTTAGCTCCGGAGAGCATCGTACCTTCGTCTTTAGCGTCTTTTGTGGTCTACATCCTAGCAGAAAGCTTTTCCACTCTGTCTGGCAAGGAAAACCTGCGGGAGCACAGAAAACATCTCCCATCATGTTCTGGACGGTGCACGGAGGTCTGCCAAGTGTTTGGCATGAAGGAAGGAAAAGCTGTCCAAAACAGCTTCTTATCGAATATTCATGTAATTGGAAACGTCAGGAAAGTGTAAGGTACTGTTTTCTATCAGTTGGCAAGCTGCACACACAATCCCAGTGTTGTACAGCTTCCTTCTTCACCTTTCCGATGCTGCCGCTCTCTCCGGCTCCCGGAGCCGAAGAAGCGGCTTCTTCGCGCAAAGACGATTGTACCGCTCACAGTGCTCTCTTAGCGCCGCTTCTGCCGAAAGAAGCCCGGGAGCGGCTCTTAGCTCCGGAGAGCGTCATACCTTCGTCTTTAGCGTCTTTTGTGGTCTACATCCTAGCAGAAAGCTTTTCCACTCTGTCTGGCAAGGAAAACCTGCAGGAGCACAGAAAACATCTCCCATCGTGTTCTGGACGGTGCACGGAGGTCTGCCAAGTGTTTGGCATGAAGGAAGGAAAAGCTGTCCAAAACAGCTTCTTATCGAATATTCATGTGATTGGAAACGTCAGGAAAGTGTAAGGTACTGTTTTCTATCAGTTGGCAAGCTGCGCACACAATCCCAGTGTTGTACAGCTTCCTTCTTCACCTTTCCGATGCTGCCGCTCTCTCCGGCTCCCGGAGCCGAAGAAGCGGCTTCTTCGCGCAAAGACGATTGTACTGCTCACAGTACTCTCTTAGCGCCGCTTCTGCCGAAAGAAGCCCGGGAGCGGCTCTTAGCTCCGGAGAGCATCGTACCTTCGTCTTTAGCGTCTTTTGTGGTCTACATCCTAGCAGAAAGCTTTTCCACTCTGTCTGGCAAGGAAAACCTGCAGGAGCACAGAAAACATCTCCCATCGTGTTCTGGACGGTGCACGGAGGTCTGCCAAGTGTTTGGCATGAAGGAAGGAAAAGCTGTCCAAAACAGCTTCTTATCGAATATTCATGTGATTGGAAACGTCAGGAAAGTGTAAGGTACTGTTTTCTATCAGTTGGCAAGCTGCGCACACAATCCCAGTGTTGTACAGCTTCCTTCTTCACCTTTCCGATGCTGCCGCTCTCTCCGGCTCCCGGAGCCGAAGAAGCGGCTTCTTCGCGCATAGACGATTGTACCGCTCACAGTGCTCTCTTAGCGCCGCTTCTGCCGAAAGAAGCCCAGGAGCGGCTCTTAGCTCCGGAGAGCATCGTACCTTCGTCTTTAGCGTCTTTTGTGGTCTACATCCTAGCAGAAAGCTTTTCCACTCTGTCTGGAAAGGAAAACCTGCAGGAGCACAGAAAACATCTCCCATCATGTTCTGGACGTTGCACGGAGGTCTGCCAAGTGTTTGACAAGAAGAAAAGGAAAGTTGTCCAAAACAGCTTCCAATCGAATATTCATGTGATTGGAAACGTCAGGAAAGTGTAAGGTACTGTTTTCTATCAGTTGGCAAGCTGCGCACACAATCCCAGTGTTGTACAGCTTCCTTCTTCACCTTTCCGATGCTGCCGCTCTCTCCGGCTCCCGGAGCCGAAGAAGCGGCTTCTTCGCGCAAAGACGATTGTACCGCTCACAGTGCTCTCTTAGCGCCGCTTCTGCCGAAAGAAGCCCGGGAGCGGCTCTTAGCTCCGGAGAGCATCGTACCTTCGTCTTTAGCGTCTTTTGTGGTCTACATCCTAGCAGAAAGCTTTTCCACTCCGTCTGGCAAGGAAAACCTGCAGGAGCACAGAAAACATCTCCCATCGTGTTCTGGACGTTGCACGGACGTCTGCCAAGTGTTTGGCATGAAGGAAAGAAAAGCTGTCCAAAACAGCTTCTTATCGAATATTCATGTGATTGGAAACGTCAGGAAAGTGTAAGGTACTGTTTTCTATCAGTTGGCAAGCTGCGCACACAATCCCTGTGTTGTACAGCTTCCTTCTTCACCTTTCCGATGCTGCCGCTCTCTCCGGCTCCCGGAGCCGAAGAAGCGGCTTCTTCGCGCAAAGACGATTGTACCGCTCACAGTGCTCTCTTAGCGCCGCTTCTGCCGAAAGAAGCCCGGGAGCGGCTCTTAGCTCCGGAGAGCATCGTACCTTCGTCTTTAGCGTCTTTTGTGGTCTACATCCTAGCAGAAAGCTTTTCCACTCTGTCTGGCAAGGAAAACCTGCGGGAGCACAGAAAACATCTCCCATCGTGTTCTGGACGGTGCACGGAGGTCTGCCAAGTGTTTGACAAGAAGAAATGAAAGTTGTCCAAACCAGCTTCCAATCGAATATTCATGTGATTGGAAACGTCAGGAAAGTGTAAGGTACTGTTTTCTATCAGTTGGCAAGCTGCGCACACAATCCCAGTGTTGTACAGCTTCCTTCTTCACCTTTCCGATGCTGCCGCTCTCTCCGGCTCCCGGAGCCGAAGAAGCGGCTTCTTCGCGCAAAGACGATTGTATCGCTCACAGTGCTCTCTTAGCGCGGCTTCTGCCGAAAGAAGCCCGGGAGCGGCTCTTAGCTCCGGAGAGCATCGTACCTTCGTCTTTAGCGTCTTTTGTGGTCTACATCCTAGCAGAAAGCTTTTCCACTCCGTCTGGCAAGGAAAACCTGCGGGAGCACAGAAAACATCTCCCATCGTGTTCTGGACGGTGCACGGAGGTCTGCCAAGTGTTTGACAAGAAGGAAAGGAAAGTTGTCCAAACCAGCTTCCAATCGAATATTCATGTGATTGGAAACGTCAGGAAAGTGTAAGGTACTGTTTTCTATCAGTTGGCAAGCTGCGCACACAATCCCAGTGTTGTACAGCTTCCTTCTTCACCTTTCCGATGCTGCCGCTCTCTCCGGCTCCCGTAGCCGAAGAAGCGGCTTCTTCGCGCAAAGACGATTGTACTGCTCACAGTACTCTCTTAGCGCCGCTTCTGCCGAAAGAAGCCCGGGAGCGGCTCTTAGCTCCGGAGAGCATCGTACCTTCGTCTTTAGCGTCTTTTGTGGTCTACATCCTAGCAGAAAGCTTTTCCACTCCGTCTGGCAAGGAAAACCTGCGGGAGCACAGAAAACATCTCCCATCGTGTTCTGGACGGTGCACGGAGGTCTGCCAAGTGTTTGGCATGAAGGAAAGAAAAGCTGTCCAAAACAGCTTCTTATCGAATATTCATGTAATTGGAAACGTCAGGAAAGTGTAAGGTACTGTTTTCTATCAGTTGGCAAGCTGCGCACACAATCCCAGTGTTGTAAAGCTTCCTTCTTCACCTTTCCGATGCTGCCGCTCTCTGCGGCTCCCGGAGCCGAAGAAGCGGCTTCTTCGCGCAAAGACGATTGTACCGCTCACAGTGCTCTCTTAGCGCCGCTTCTGCCGAAAGAAGCCCGGGAGCGGCTCTTAGCTCCGGAGAGCATCGTACCTTCGTCTTTAGCGTCTTTTGTGGTCTACATCCTAGCAGAAAGCTTTTCCACTCCGTCTGGCAAGGAAAACCTGCGGGAGCACAGAAAACATCTCCCATCGTGTTCTGGACGTTGCACGGAGGTCTGCCAAGTGTTTGGCATGAAGAAATGAAAGTTGTCCAAACCAGCTTCCAATCGAATATTCCTGTGATTGGAAACGTCAGGAAAGTGTAAGGTACTGTTTTCTATCAGTTGGCAAGCTGCGCACACAATCCCAGTGTTGTACAGCTTCCTTCTTCACCTTTCCGATGCTGCCGCTCTCTCCGGCTCCCGTAGCCGAAGAAGCGGCTTCTTCGCGCAAAGACGATTGTACTGCTCACAGTACTCTCTTAGCGCCGCTTCTGCCGAAAGAAGCCCGGGAGCGGCTCTTAGCTCCGGAGAGCATCGTACCTTCGTCTTTAGCGTCTTTTGTGGTCTACATCCTAGCAGAAAGCTTTTCCACTCCGTCTGGCAAGGAAAACCTGCGGGAGCACAGAAAACATCTCCCATCGTGTTCTGGACGGTGCACGGACGTCTGCCAAGTGTTTGGCATGAAGGAAAGAAAAGCTGTCCAAAACAGCTTCTTATCGAATATTCATGTAATTGGAAACGTCAGGAAAGTGTAAGGTACTGTTTTCTATCAGTTGGCAAGCTGCGCACACAATCCCAGTGTTGTAAAGCTTCCTTCTTCACCTTTCCGATGCTGCCGCTCTCTGCGGCTCCCGGAGCCGAAGAAGCGGCTTCTTCGCGCAAAGACGATTGTACCGCTCACAGTGCTCTCTTAGCGCCGCTTCTGCCGAAAGAAGCCCGGGAGCGGCTCTTAGCTCAGGAGAGCATCGTACCTTCGTCTTTAGCGTCTTTTGTGGTCTACATCCTAGCAGAAAGCTTTTCCACTCCGTCTGGCAAGGAAAACCTGCGGGAGCACAGGAAACATCTCCCTTCATGTTCTGGACGTTGCACGGAGGTCTGCCAAGTGTTTGACAAGAAGAAAAGGAAAGTTGTCCAAACCAGCTTCCAATCGAATATTCATGTGATTGGAAACGTCAGGAAAGTGTAAGGTACTGTTTTCTATCAGTTGGCAAGCTGCGCACACAATCCCAGTGTTGTACAGCTTCCTTCTTCACCTTTGCGATGCTGCCGCTCTCTCCGGCTCCCGGAGCCGAAGAAGCGGCTTCTTCGCGCAAAGACGATTGTACCGCTCACAGTGCTCTCTTAGCGCCGCTTCTGCCGAAAGAAGCCCGGGAGCGGCTCTTAGCTCCGGAGAGCATCGTACCTTCGTCTTTAGCGTCTTTTGTGGTCTACATCCTAGCAGAAAGCTTTTCCACTCCGTCTGGCAAGGAAAACCTGCGGGAGCACAGAAAACATCTCCCATCGTGTTCTGGACGTTGCACGGAGGTCTGCCAAGTGTTTGGCATGAAGGAAAGAAAAGCTGTCCAAAACAGCTTCCAATCGAATATTCATGTGATTGGAAACGTCAGGAAAGTGTAAGGTACTGTTTTCTATCAGTTGGCAAGCTGCGCACACAATCCCAATGTTGTACAGCTTCCTTCTTCAACTTTCCGATGCTGCCGCTCTCTCCGGCTCCCGGAGCCGAAGAAGCGGCTTCTTCGCGCATAGACGATTGTACCGCTCACAGTGCTCGCTTATCGCCGCTTCTGCCGAAAGAAGCCCGGGAGCGGCTCTTAGCTCCGGAGAGCATCGTACCTTCGTCTTTAGCGTCTTTTGTGGTCTACATCCTAGCAGAAAGCTTTTCCACTCCGTCTGGCAAGGAAAACCTGCGGGAGCACAGAAAACATCTCCCATCGTGTTCTGGACGGTGCACGGAGGTCTGCCAAGTGTTTGGCATGAAGGAAAGAAAAGCTGTCCAAAACAGCTTCTTATCGAATATTCATGTGATTGGAAACGTCAGGAAAGTGTAAGGTACTGTTTTCTATCAGTTGGCAAGCTGCGCACACAATCCCTGTGTTGTACAGCTTCCTTCTTCACCTTTCCGATGCTGCCGCTCTCTCCGGCTCCCGGAGCCGAAGAAGCGGCTTCTTCGCGCAAAGACGATTGTACCGCTCACAGTGCTCTCTTAGCGCCGCTTCTGCCGAAAGAAGCCCGGGAGCGGCTCTTAGCTCCGGAGAGCATCGTACCTTCGTCTTTAGCGTCTTTTGTGGTCTACATCCTAGCAGAAAGCTTTTCCACTCTGTCTGGAAGGAAAACCTGCAGGAGCACAGAAAACATCTCCCATCGTGTTCTGGACGGTGCACGGAGGTCTGCCAAGTGTTTGACAAGAAGAAAAGGAAAGTTGTCCAAACCAGCTTCCAATCGAATATTCATGTGATTGGAAACGTCAGGAAAGTGTAAGGTACTGTTTTCTATCAGTTGGCAAGCTGCGCACACAATCCCAGTGTTGTACAGCTTCCTTCTTCACCTTTCCGATGCTGCCGCTCTCTCCGGCTCCCGTAGCCGAAGAAGCGGCTTCTTCGCGCAAAGACGATTGTACTGCTCACAGTACTCTCTTAGCGCCGCTTCTGCCGAAAGAAGCCCGGGAGCGGCTCTTAGCTCCGGAGAGCATCGTACCTTCGTCTTTAGCGTCTTTTGTGGTCTACATCCTAGCAGAAAGCTTTTCCACTCCGTCTGGCAAGGAAAACCTGCGGGAGCACAGAAAACATCTCCCATCGTGTTCTGGACGGTGCACGGACGTCTGCCAAGTGTTTGGCATGAAGGAAAGAAAAGCTGTCCAAAACAGCTTCTTATCGAATATTCATGTAATTGGAAACGTCAGGAAAGTGTAAGGTACTGTTTTCTATCAGTTGGCAAGCTGCGCACACAATCCCAGTGTTGTAAAGCTTCCTTCTTCACCTTTCCGATGCTGCCGCTCTCTGCGGCTCCCGGAGCCGAAGAAGCGGCTTCTTCGCGCAAAGACGATTGTACCGCTCACAGTGCTCTCTTAGCGCCGCTTCTGCCGAAAGAAGCCCGGGAGCGGCTCTTAGCTCAGGAGAGCATCGTACCTTCCTCTTTAGCGTCTTTTGTGGTCTACATCCTAGCAGAAAGCTTTTCCACTCCGTCTGGCAAGGAAAACCTGCGGGAGCACAGGAAACATCTCCCTTCATGTTCTGGACGTTGCACGGAGGTCTGCCAAGTGTTTGACAAGAAGAAAAGGAAAGTTGTCCAAACCAGCTTCCAATCGAATATTCATGTGATTGGAAACGTCAGGAAAGTGTAAGGTACTGTTTTCTATCAGTTGGCAAGCTGCGCACACAATCCCAGTGTTGTACAGCTTCCTTCTTCACCTTTGCGATGCTGCCGCTCTCTCCGGCTCCCGGAGCCGAAGAAGCGGCTTCTTCGCGCAAAGACGATTGTACCGCTCACAGTGCTCTCTTAGCGCCGCTTCTGCCGAAAGAAGCCCGGGAGCGGCTCTTAGCTCCGGAGAGCATCGTACCTTCGTCTTTAGCGTCTTTTGTGGTCTACATCCTAGCAGAAAGCTTTTCCACTCCGTCTGGCAAGGAAAACCTGCGGGAGCACAGAAAACATCTCCCATCGTGTTCTGGACGTTGCACGGAGGTCTGCCAAGTGTTTGGCATGAAGGAAAGAAAAGCTGTCCAAAACAGCTTCCAATCGAATATTCATGTGATTGGAAACGTCAGGAAAGTGTAAGGTACTGTTTTCTATCAGTTGGCAAGCTGCGCACACAATCCCAATGTTGTACAGCTTCCTTCTTCAACTTTCCGATGCTGCCGCTCTCTCCGGCTCCCGGAGCCGAAGAAGCGGCTTCTTCGCGCATAGACGATTGTACCGCTCACAGTGCTCGCTTATCGCCGCTTCTGCCGAAAGAAGCCCGGGAGCGGCTCTTAGCTCCGGAGAGCATCGTACCTTCGTCTTTAGCGTCTTTTGTGGTCTACATCCTAGCAGAAAGCTTTTCCACTCCGTCTGGCAAGGAAAACCTGCGGGAGCACAGAAAACATCTCCCATCGTGTTCTGGACGGTGCACGGAGGTCTGCCAAGTGTTTGGCATGAAGGAAAGAAAAGCTGTCCAAAACAGCTTCTTATCGAATATTCATGTGATTGGAAACGTCAGGAAAGTGTAAGGTACTGTTTTCTATCAGTTGGCAAGCTGCGCACACAATCCCTGTGTTGTACAGCTTCCTTCTTCACCTTTCCGATGCTGCCGCTCTCTCCGGCTCCCGGAGCCGAAGAAGCGGCTTCTTCGCGCAAAGACGATTGTACCGCTCACAGTGCTCTCTTAGCGCCGCTTCTGCCGAAAGAAGCCCGGGAGCGGCTCTTAGCTCCGGAGAGCATCGTACCTTCGTCTTTAGCGTCTTTTGTGGTCTACATCCTAGCAGAAAGCTTTTCCACTCTGTCTGGAAGGAAAACCTGCAGGAGCACAGAAAACATCTCCCATCGTGTTCTGGACGGTGCACGGAGGTCTGCCAAGTGTTTGACAAGAAGAAAAGGAAAGTTGTCCAAACCAGCTTCCAATCGAATATTCATGTGATTGGAAACGTCAGGAAAGTGTAAGGTACTGTTTTCTATCAGTTGGCAAGCTGCGCACACAATCCCAGTGTTGTACAGCTTCCTTCTTCACCTTTCCGATGCTGCCGCTCTCTCCGGCTCCCGGAGCCGAAGAAGCGGCTTCTTCGCGCAAAGACGATTGTACCGCTCACAGTGCTCTCTTAGCGCCGCTTCTGCCGAAAGAAGCCCGGGAGCGGCTCTTAGCTCCGGAGAGCGTCATACCTTCGTCTTTAGCGTCTTTTGTGGTCTACATCCTAGCAGAAAGCTTTTCCACTCTGTCTGGCAAGGAAAACCTGCGGGAGCACAGAAAACATCTCCCATCGTGTTCTGGACGGTGCACGGAGGTCTGCCAAGTGTTTGACAAGAAGAAATGAAAGTTGTCCAAACCAGCTTCCAATCGAATATTCATGTGATTGGAAACGTCAGGAAAGTGTAAGGTACTGTTTTCTATCAGTTGGCAAGCTGCGCACACAATCCCAGTGTTGTACAGCTTCCTTCTTCACCTTTCCGATGCTGCCGCTCTCTCCGGCTCCCGGAGCCGAAGAAGCGGCTTCTTCGCGCAAAGACGATTGTATCGCTCACAGTGCTCTCTTAGCGCGGCTTCTGCCGAAAGAAGCCCGGGAGCGGCTCTTAGCTCCGGAGAGCATCGTACCTTCGTCTTTAGCGTCTTTTGTGGTCTACATCCTAGCAGAAAGCTTTTCCACTCTGTCTGGCAAGGAAAACCTGCGGGAGCACAGAAAACATCTCCCATCGTGTTCTGGACGGTGCACGGAGGTCTGCCAAGTGTTTGACAAGAAGAAAAGGAAAGTTGTCCAAACCAGCTTCCAATCGAATATTCATGTGATTGGAAACGTCAGGAAAGTGTAAGGTACTGTTTTCTATCAGTTGGCAAGCTGCGCACACAATCCCAGTGTTGTACAGCTTCCTTCTTCACCTTTCCGATGCTGCCGCTCTCTCCGGCTCCCGTAGCCGAAGAAGCGGCTTCTTCGCGCAAAGACGATTGTACTGCTCACAGTACTCTCTTAGCGCCGCTTCTGCCGAAAGAAGCCCGGGAGCGGCTCTTAGCTCCGGAGAGCATCGTACCTTCGTCTTTAGCGTCTTTTGTGGTCTACATCCTAGCAGAAAGCTTTTCCACTCCGTCTGGCAAGGAAAACCTGCGGGAGCACAGAAAACATCTCCCATCGTGTTCTGGACGGTGCACGGAGGTCTGCCAAGTGTTTGGCATGAAGGAAAGAAAAGCTGTCCAAAACAGCTTCTTATCGAATATTCATGTAATTGGAAACGTCAGGAAAGTGTAAGGTACTGTTTTCTATCAGTTGGCAAGCTGCGCACACAATCCCAGTGTTGTACAGCTTCCTTCTTCACCTTTCCGATGCTGCCGCTCTCTCCGGCTCCCGTAGCCGAAGAAGCGGCTTCTTCGCGCAAAGACGATTGTACTGCTCACAGTACTCTCTTAGCGCCGCTTCTGCCGAAAGAAGCCCGGGAGCGGCTCTTAGCTCCGGAGAGCATCGTACCTTCGTCTTTAGCGTCTTTTGTGGTCTACATCCTAGCAGAAAGCTTTTCCACTCCGTCTGGCAAGGAAAACCTGCGGGAGCACAGAAAACATCTCCCATCGTGTTCTGGACGGTGCACGGAGGTCTGCCAAGTGTTTGGCATGAAGGAAAGAAAAGCTGTCCAAAACAGCTTCTTATCGAATATTCATGTAATTGGAAACGTCAGGAAAGTGTAAGGTACTGTTTTCTATCAGTTGGCAAGCTGCGCACACAATCCCAGTGTTGTAAAGCTTCCTTCTTCACCTTTCCGATGCTGCCGCTCTCTGCGGCTCCCGGAGCCGAAGAAGCGGCTTCTTCGCGCAAAGACGATTGTACCGCTCACAGTGCTCTCTTAGCGCCGCTTCTGCCGAAAGAAGCCCGGGAGCGGCTCTTAGCTCCGGAGAGCATCGTACCTTCGTCTTTAGCGTCTTTTGTGGTCTACATCCTAGCAGAAAGCTTTTCCACTCCGTCTGGCAAGGAAAACCTGCGGGAGCACAGGAAACATCTCCCTTCATGTTCTGGACGTTGCACGGAGGTCTGCCAAGTGTTTGACAAGAAGAAAAGGAAAGTTGTCCAAACCAGCTTCCAATCGAATATTCATGTGATTGGAAACGTCAGGAAAGTGTAAGGTACTGTTTTCTATCAGTTGGCAAGCTGCGCACACAATCCCAGTGTTGTACAGCTTCCTTCTTCACCTTTGCGATGCTGCCGCTCTCTCCGGCTCCCGGAGCCGAAGAAGCGGCTTCTTCGCGCAAAGACGATTGTACCGCTCACAGTGCTCTCTTAGCGCCGCTTCTGCCGAAAGAAGCCCGGGAGCGGCTCTTAGCTCCGGAGAGCATCGTACCTTCGTCTTTAGCGTCTTTTGTGGTCTACATCCTAGCAGAAAGCTTTTCCACTCCGTCTGGCAAGGAAAACCTGCGGGAGCACAGAAAACATCTCCCATCGTGTTCTGGACGTTGCACGGAGGTCTGCCAAGTGTTTGGCATGAAGGAAAGAAAAGCTGTCCAAAACAGCTTCCAATCGAATATTCATGTGATTGGAAACGTCAGGAAAGTGTAAGGTACTGTTTTCTATCAGTTGGCAAGCTGCGCACACAATCCCAATGTTGTACAGCTTCCTTCTTCAACTTTCCGATGCTGCCGCTCTCTCCGGCTCCCGGAGCCGAAGAAGCGGCTTCTTCGCGCATAGACGATTGTACCGCTCACAGTGCTCGCTTATCGCCGCTTCTGCCGAAAGAAGCCCGGGAGCGGCTCTTAGCTCCGGAGAGCATCGTACCTTCGTCTTTAGCGTCTTTTGTGGTCTACATCCTAGCAGAAAGCTTTTCCACTCCGTCTGGCAAGGAAAACCTGCGGGAGCACAGAAAACATCTCCCATCGTGTTCTGGACGTTGCACGGAGGTCTGCCAAGTGTTTGGCATGAAGGAAAGAAAAGCTGTCCAAAACAGCTTCTTATCGAATATTCATGTGATTGGAAACGTCAGGAAAGTGTAAGGTACTGTTTTCTATCAGTTGGCAAGCTGCGCACACAATCCCTGTGTTGTACAGCTTCCTTCTTCACCTTTCCGATGCTGCCGCTCTCTCCGGCTCCCGGAGCCGAAGAAGCGGCTTCTTCGCGCACAGACGATTGTACCGCTCACAGTGCTCTCTTAGCGCCGCTTCTGCCGAAAGAAGCCCGGGAGCGGCTCTTAGCTCCGGAGAGCATCGTACCTTCGTCTTTAGCGTCTTTTGTGGTCTACATCCTAGCAGAAAGCTTTTCCACTCTGTCTGGCAAGGAAAACCTGTGGGAGCACAGAAAACATCTCCCATCGTGTTCTGGACGGTGCACGGAGGTCTGCCAAGTGTTTGGCAGGAAGAAATGAAAAGCTGTCCAAAACAGCTTCCAATCGAATATTCGTGTGATTGGAAACGTCAGGAATGTGTAAGGTACTGTTTTCTATCAGTTGGCAAGCTGCGCACACAATCCCAGTGTTGTACAGCTTCCTTCTTCACCTTTCCGATGCTGCCGCTCTCTCCGGCTCCCGGAGCCGAAGAAGCGGCTTCTTCGCGCAAAGACGATTGTACCGTTCACAGTGCTCTCTTAGCGCCGCTTCTGCCGAAAGAAGCCCGGGAGCGGCTCTTAGCTCCGGAGAGCATCGTACCTTCGTCTTTAGCGTCTTTTGTGGTCTACATCCTAGCAGAAAGCTTTTCCACTCTGTCTGGCAAGGAAAACCTGCGGGAGCACAGAAAACATCTCCCATCGTCTTCTGGACGTTGCACGGAGGTCTGCCAAGTGTTTGGCATGAAGAAATGAAAAGCTGTCCAAAACAGCTTCCAATCGAATATTCGTGTGATTGGAAACGTCAGGAATGTGTAAGGTACTGTTTTCTATCAGTTGGCAAGCTGCGCACACAATCCCAGTGTTGTACAGCTTCCTTCTTCACCTTTCCGATGCTGCCGCTCTCTCCGGCTCCCGGAGCCGAAGAAGCGGCTTCTTCGCGCAAAGACGATTGTACCGCTCACAGTGCTCGCTTAGCGCCGCTTCTGCCGAAAGAAGCCCGGGAGCGGCTCTTAGCTCCGGAGAGCATCGTACCTTCGTCTTTAGCGTCTTTTGTGGTCTACATCCTAGCAGAAAGCTTTTCCACTCTGTCTGGCAAGGAAAACCTGCGGGAGCACAGAAAACATCTCCCATCGTGTTCTGGACGTTGCAGGGAGGTCTGCCAAGTGTTTGACAAGAAGGAAAGAAAAGTTGTCCAAAACAGCTTCCAATCGAATATTCATGTGATTGGAAACGTCAGGAAAGTGTAAGGTACTGTTTTCTATCAGTTGGCAAGCTGCGCACACAATCCCAGTGTTGTTCAGCTTCCTTCTTCACCTTTCCGATGCTGCCGCTCTCTCCGGCTCCCGGAGCCGAAGAAGCGGCTTCTTCGCGCAAAGACGATTGTACCGCTCACAGTGCTCGCTTATCGCCGCTTCTGCCGAAAGAAGCCCGGGAGCGGCTCTTAGCTCCGGAGAGCATCGTACCTTCGTCTTTAGCGTCTTTTGTGGTCTACATCCTAGCAGAAAGCTTTTCCACTCTGTCTGGCAAGGAAAACCTGCGGGAGCACAGAAAACATCTCCCATCGTGTTCTGGACGTTGCACGGACGACTGCCAAGTGTTTGACAAGAAGGAAAGAAGTGTTGTCCAAAACAGCTTCCAATCGAATATTCATGTGATTGGAAACGTCAGGAAAGTGTAAGGTACTGTTTTCTATCAGTTGGCAAGCTGCGCACACAATCCCAGTGTTGTACAACTTCCTTCTTCACCTTTCCGATGCTGCCGCTCTCTCCGGCTCCCGGAGCCGAAGAAGCGGCTTCTTCGCGCAAAGACGATTGTACCGCTCACAGTGCTCTCTTAGCACTGCTCCTGCCGAAAGAAGCCCGGGAGCGGCTCTTAGCTCCGGAGAGCATCGTACCTTCGTCTTTAGCGTCTTTTGTGGTCTACATCCTAGCAGAAAGCTTTTCCACTCTGTCTGGCAAGGAAAACCTGCGGGAGCACAGAAAACATCTCCCATCGTGTTCTGGACGTTGCACGGAGGTCTGCCAAGTGTTTGGCATGAAGAAATGAAAAGCTGTCCAAAACAGCTTCTTATCGAACATTCGTGTGAGTGGAAATGTCAGGAAAGTGTAAGGTACTGTTTTCTATCAGTTGGCAAGCTGCGCACACAATCCCAGTGTTGTACAGCTTCCTTCTTCACCTTTCCGATGCTGCCGCTCTCTCCGGCTCCCGGAGCCGAAGAAGCGGCTTCTTCGCGCAAAGACGATTGTACCGCTCACAGGGCTCTCTTAGCACTGCTCCTGCCGAAAGAAGCCCGGGAGCGGCTCTTAGCTCCGGAGAGCATCGTACCTTCGTCTTTAGCGTCTTTTGTGGTCTACATCCTAGCAGAAAGCTTTTCCACTCTGTCTGGCAAGGAAAACCTGCGGGAGCACAGAAAACATCTCCCATCGTCTTCTGGACGTTGCACGGAGGTCTGCCAAGTGTTTGACAAGAAGGAAAGAAAAGTTGTCCAAAACAGCTTCCAATCGAATATTCATGTGATTGGAAACGTCAGGAAAGTGTAAGGTACTGTTTTCTATCAGTTGGCAAGCTGCGCACACAATCCCAGTGTTGTACAGCTTCCTTCTTCACCTTTCCGATGCTGCCGCTCTCTCCGGCTCCCGGAGCCGAAGAAGCGGCTTCTTCGCGCAAAGACGATTGTACCGCTCACAGTGCTCTCCTTAACGCGGCTTCTGCCGAAAGAAGCCCGGGAGCGGCTCTTAGCTCCGGAGAGCATCGTACCTTCGTCTTTAGCGTCTTTTGTGGTCCACATCCTAGCAGAAAGCTTTTCCACTCTGTCTGGCAAGGAAAACCTGCGGGAGCACAGAAAACATCTCCCATCGTGTTCTGGACGTTGCACGGAGGTCTGCCAAGTGTTTGACAAGAAGGAGAGAAAAGTTGTCCAAAACAGCTTCCAATCGAATATTCATGTGATTGGAAACGTCAGGAAAGTGTAAGGTACTTTTTCTATCAGTTGGCAAGCTGCGCACACAATCCCAGTGTTGTACAGCTTCCTTCTTCACCTTTCCGATGCTGCCGCTCTCTCCGGCTCCTGGAGCCGAAGAAGCGGCTTCTTCGCTCAAAGACGATTGTACCGCTCACAGTGCTCGCTTAGCGCCGCTTCTGCCGAAAGAAGCCCGGGAGCGGCTCTTAGCTCCGGAGAGCATCGTACCTTCGTCTTTAGAGTCTTTTGTGGTCTACATCCTAGCAGAAAGCTTTTCCACTCTGTCTGGCAAGGAAAACCTGCGGGAGCACAGAAAACATCTCCCATCGTCTTCTGGACGTTGCACGGACGTCTGCCAAGTGTTTGACAAGAAGGAAAGAAAAGTTGTCCAAAACAGCTTCCAATCGAATATTCATGTGATTGGAAACGTCAGGAAAGTGTAAGGTACTGTTTTCTATCAGTTGGCAAGCTGCGCACACAATCCCAGTGTTGTACAGCTTCCTTCTTCACCTTTCCGATGCTGCCGCTCTCTCCGGCTCCCGGAGCCGAAGAAGCGGCTTCTTCGCGCACAGACGATTGTACCGTTCACAGTGCTCTCTTAGCGCCGCTTCTGCCGAAAGAAGCCCGGGAGCGGCTCTTAGCTCCGGAGAGCATCGTACCTTCGTCTTTAGCGTCTTTTGTGGTCTACATCCTAGCAGAAAGCTTTTCCACTCTGTCTGGCAAGGAAAACCTGCGGGAGCACAGAAAACATCTCCCATCGTCTTCTGGACGTTGCACGGAGGTCTGCCAAGTGTTTGGCATGAAGAAATGAAAAGCTGTCCAAAACAGCTTCCAATCGAATATTCGTGTGATTGGAAACGTCAGGAATGTGTAAGGTACTGTTTTCTATCAGTTGGCAAGCTGCGCACACAATCCCAGTGTTGTACAGCTTCCTTCTTCACCTTTCCGATGCTGCCGCTCTCTCCGGCTCCCGGAGCCGAAGAAGCGGCTTCTTCGCGCATAGACGATTGTACCGCTCACAGTGCTCGCTTAGCGCCGCTTCTGCCGAAAGAAGCCCGGGAGCGGCTCTTAGCTCCGGAGAGCATCGTACCTTCGTCTTTAGCGTCTTTTGTGGTCTACATCCTAGCAGAAAGCTTTTCCACTCTGTCTGGCAAGGAAAACCTGCGGGAGCACAGAAAACATCTCCCATCGTCTTCTGGACGTTGCACGGAGGTCTGCCAAGTGTTTGACAAGAAGGAAAGAAAAGTTGTCCAAAACAGCTTCCAATCGAATATTCATGTGATTGGAAACGTCAGGAATGTGTAAGGTACTGTTTTCTATCAGTTGGCAAGCTGCGCACACAATCCCAGTGTTGTACAGCTTCCTTCTTCACCTTTCCGATGCTGCCGCTCTCTCCGGCTCCCGGAGCCGAAGAAGCGGCTTCTTCGCGCAAAGACGATTGTACCGCTCACAGTGCTCTCCTTAACGCGGCTTCTGCCGAAAGAAGCCCGGGAGCGGCTCTTAGCTCCGGAGAGCATCGTACCTTCGTCTTTAGCGTCTTTTGTGGTCTACATCCTAGCAGAAAGCTTTTCCACTCTGTCTGGCAAGGAAAACCTGCGGGAGCACAGAAAACATCTCCCATCGTGTTCTGGACGTTGCACGGACGTCTGCCAAGTGTTTGACAAGAAGGAAAGAAAAGTTGTCCAAAACAGCTTCCAATCGAATATTCATGTGATTGGAAACGTCAGGAAAGTGTAAGGTACTGTTTTCTATCAGTTGGCAAGCTGCGCACACAATCCCAGTGTTGTACAGCTTCCTTCTTCACCTTTCCGATGCTGCCGCTCTCTCCGGCTCCTGGAGCCGAAGAAGCGGCTTCTTCGCTCAAAGACGATTGTACCGCTCACAGTGCTCGCTTAGCGCCGCTTCTGCCGAAAGAAGCCCGGGAGCGGCTCTTAGCTCCGGAGAGCATCGTACCTTCGTCTTTAGCGTCTTTTGTGGTCTACATCCTAGCAGAAAGCTTTTCCACTCTGTCTGGCAAGGAAAACCTGCGGGAGCACAGAAAACATCTCCCATCGTGTTCTGGACGTTGCACGGACGTCTGCCAAGTGTTTGACAAGAAGGAAAGAAAAGTTGTCCAAAACTGCTTCCAATCGAATATTCATGTGATTGGAAACGTCAGGAAAGTGTAAGGTACTGTTTTCTATCAGTTGGCAAGCTGCGCACACAATCCCAGTGTTGTACAGCTTCCTTCTTCACCTTTCCGATGCTGCCGCTCTCTCCGGCTCCCGGAGCCGAAGAAGCGGCTTCTTCGCGCAAAGACGATTGTACGGCTCACAGTGCTCTCTTAGCGCCGCTTCTGCCGAAAGAAGCCCGGGAGCGGCTCTTAGCTCCGGAGAGCATCGTACCTTCGTCTTTAGCGTCTTTTGTGGTCTACATCCTAGCAGAAAGCTTTTCCACTCTGTCTGGCAAGGAAAACCTGCGGGAGCACAGAAAACATCTCCCATCGTGTTCTGGACGTTGCACGGACGTCTGCCAAGTGTTTGGCATGAAGGAAAGAAAAGTTGTCCAAAACAGCTTCCAATCGAATATTCATGTGATTGGAAACGTCAGGAAAGTGTAAGGTACTGTTTTCTATCAGTTGGCAAGTTGCGCACACAATCCCAGTGTTGCACAGCTTCCTTCTTCACCTTTCCGATGCTGCCGCTCTCTCCGGCTCCCGGAGCCGAAGAAGCGGCTTCTTCGCGCACAGACGATTGTACCGCTCACAGGGCTCTCTTAGCGCCGCTTCTGCCGAAAGAAGCCCGGGAGCGGCTCTTAGCTCCGGAGAGCATCGTACCTTCGTCTTTAGCGTCTTTTGTGGTCTACATCCTAGCAGAAAGCTTTTCCACTCTGTCTGGCAAGGAAAACCTGCGGGAGCACAGAAAACATCTCCCATCGTGTTCTGGACGTTGCACGGAGGTCTGCCAAGTGTTTGACAAGAAGGAAAGAAAAGTTGTCCAAAACAGCTTCCAATCGAATATTCATGTGATTGGAAACGTCAGGAAAGTGTAAGGTACTGTTTTCTATCAGTTGGCAAGCTGCGCACACAATCCCAGTGTTGTACAGCTTCCTTCTTCACCTTTCCGATGCTGCCGCTCTCTCCGGCTCCCGGAGCCGAAGAAGCGGCTTCTTCGCGCACAGACGATTGTACCGCTCACAGTTCTCTCCTTAACGCGGCTTCTGCCGAAAGAAGCCCGGGAGCGGCTCTTAGCTCCGGAGAGCATCGTACCTTTGTCTTTAGCGTCTTTTGTGGTCTACATCCTAGCAGAAAGCTTTTCCACTCTGTCTGGCAAGGAAAACCTGCGGGAGCACAGAAAACATCTCCCATCGTGTTCTGGACGTTGCACGGAGGTCTGCCAAGTGTTTGGCATGAAGAAATGAAAAGCTGTCCAAAACAGCTTCTTATCGAACATTCGTGTGATTGGAAATGTCAGGAAAGTGTAAGGTACTGTTTTCTATCAGTTGGCAAGCTGCGCACACAATCCCAGTGTTGTACAGCTTCCTTCTTCACCTTTCCGATGCTGCCGCTCTCTCCGGCTCCTGGAGCCGAAGAAGCGGCTTCTTCGCGCAAAGACGATTGTACCGCTCACAGTGCTCTCTTAGCACTGCTCCTGCCGAAAGAAGCCCGGGAGCGGCTCTTAGCTCCGGAGAGCATCGTACCTTCGTCTTTAGCGTCTTTTGTGGTCTACATCCTAGCAGAAAGCTTTTCCACTCTGTCTGGCAAGGAAAACCTGCGGGAGCACAGAAAACATCTCCCATCGTCTTCTGGACGTTGCACGGAGGTCTGCCAAGTGTTTGACAAGAAGGAAAGAAAAGTTGTCCAAAACAGCTTCCAATCGAATATTCATGTGATTGGAAACGTCAGGAAAGTGTAAGGTACTGTTTTCTATCAGTTGGCAAGCTGCGCACACAATCCCAGTGTTGTACAGCTTCCTTCTTCACCTTTCCGATGCTGCCGCTCTCTCCGGCTCCCGGAGCCGAAGAAGCGGCTTCTTCGCGCAAAGACGATTGTACCGCTCACAGTGCTCTCCTTAACGCGGCTTCTGCCGAAAGAAGCCCGGCAGCGGCTCTTAGCTCCGGAGAGCATCGTACCTTCGTCTTTAGCGTCTTTTGTGGTCTACATCCTAGCAGAAAGCTTTTCCACTCTGTCTGGCAAGGAAAACCTGCGGGAGCACAGAAAACATCTCCCATCGTGTTCTGGACGTTGCACGGACGTCTGCCAAGTGTTTGACAAGAAGGAAAGAAAAGTTGTCCAAAACAGCTTCCAATCGAATATTCATGTGATTGGAAACGTCAGGAAAGTGTAAGGTACTGTTTTCTATCAGTTGGCAAGCTGCGCACACAATCCCAGTGTTGTACAGCTTCCTTCTTCACCTTTCCGATGCTGCCGCTCTCTCCGGCTCCTGGAGCCGAAGAAGCGGCTTCTTCGCTCAAAGACGATTGTACCGCTCACAGTGCTCGCTTAGCGCCGCTTCTGCCGAAAGAAGCCCGGGAGCGGCTCTTAGCTCCGGAGAGCATCGTACCTTCGTCTTTAGAGTCTTTTGTGGTCTACATCCTAGCAGAAAGCTTTTCCACTCTGTCTGGCAAGGAAAACCTGCGGGAGCACAGAAAACATCTCCCATCGTGTTCTGGACGTTGCAGGGAGGTCTGCCAAGTGTTTGACAAGAAGGAAAGAAAAGTTGTCCAAAACAGCTTCCAATCGAATATTCATGTGATTGGAAACGTCAGGAAAGTGTAAGGTACTGTTTTCTATCAGTTGGCAAGCTGCGCACACAATCCCAGTGTTGTACAGCTTCCTTCTTCACCTTTCCGATGCTGCCGCTCTCTCCGGCTCCCGGAGCCGAAGAAGCGGCTTCTTCGCGCACAGACTATTGTACCGTTCACAGTGCTCTCTTAGCGCCACTTCTGCCGAAAGAAGCCCGGGAGCGGCTCTTAGCTCCGGAGAGCATCGTACCTTCGTCTTTAGCGTCTTTTGTGGTCTACATCCTAGCAGAAAGCTTTTCCACTCTGTCTGGCAAGGAAAACCTGCGGGAGCACAGAAAACATCTCCCATCGTGTTCTGGACGTTGCAGGGAGGTCTGCCAAGTGTTTGGCATGAAGAAATGAAAAGCTGTCCAAAACAGCTTCCAATCGAATATTCGTGTGATTGGAAACGTCAGGAATGTGTAAGGTACTGTTTTCTATCAGTTGGCAAGCTGCGCACACAATCCCAGTGTTGTACAGCTTCCTTCTTCACCTTTCCGATGCTGCCGCTCTCTCCGGCTCCCGGAGCCGAAGAAGCGGCTTCTTCGCGCATAGACGATTGTACCGCTCACAGTGCTCGCTTAGCGCCGCTTCTGCCGAAAGAAGCCCGGGAGCGGCTCTTAGCTCCGGAGAGCATCGTACCTTCGTCTTTAGCGTCTTTTGTGGTCTACATCCTAGCAGAAAGCTTTTCCACTCTGTCTGGCAAGGAAAACCTGCGGGAGCACAGAAAACATCTCCCATCGTGTTCTGGACGTTGCACGGAGGTCTGCCAAGTGTTTGACAAAAAGGAAAGAAAAGTTGTCCAAAACAGCTTCCAATCGAATATTCATGTGATTGGAAACATCAGGAAAGTGTAAGGTACTGTTTTCTATCAGTTGGCAAGCTGCGCACACAATCCCAGTGTTGTACAGCTTCCTTCTTCACCTTTCCGATGCTGCCGCTCTCTCCGGCTCCCGGAGCCGAAGAAGCGGCTTCTTCGCGCACAGACGATTGTACAGCTCACAGGGCTCTCTTAGCGCCGCTTCTGCCGAAAGAAGCCCGGGAGCGGCTCTTAGCTCCGGAGAGCATCGTACCTTCGTCTTTAGCGTCTTTTGTGGTCTACATCCTAGCAGAAAGCTTTTCCACTCTGTCTGGCAAGGAAAACCTGCGGGAGCACAGAAAACATCTCCCATCGTCTTCTGGACGTTGCACGGAGGTCTGCCAAGTGTTTGACAGAAAGAAATGAAAAGCTGTCCAAAACAGCTTCCAATCGAATATTCGTGTGATTGGAAACGTCAGGAATGTGTAAGGTACTGTTTTCTATCAGTTGGCAAGCTGCGCACACAATCCCAGTGTTGTACAGCTTCCTTCTTCACCTTTCCGATGCTGCCGCTCTCTCCGGCTCCCGGAGCCGAAGAAGCGGCTTCTTCGCGCACAGACGATTGTACCGCTCACAGTGCTCTCTTAGCGCCGCTTCTGCCGAAAGAAGCCCGGGAGCGGCTCTTAGCTCCGGAGAGCATCGTACCTTCGTCTTTAGCGTCTTTTGTGGTCTACATCCTAGCAGAAAGCTTTTCCACTCTGTCTGGCAAGGAAAACCTGCGGGAGCACAGAAAATATCTCCCATCGTCTTCTGGACGTTGCACGGAGGTCTGCCAAGTGTTTGGCATGAAGAAATGAAAAGCTGTCCAAAACAGCTTCCAATCGAATATTCGTGTGATTGGAAACGTCAGGAATGTGTAAGGTACTGTTTTCTATCAGTTGGCAAGCTGCGCACACAATCCCAGTGTTGTACAGCTTCCTTCTTCACCTTTCCGATGCTGCCGCTCTCTCCGGCTCCCGGAGCCGAAGAAGCGGCTTCTTCGCGCAAAGACGATTGTACCGCTCACAGTGCTCGCTTAGCGCCGCTTCTGCCGAAAGAAGCCCGGGAGCGGCTCTTAGCTCCGGAGAGCATCGTACCTTCGTCTTTAGCGTCTTTTGTGGTCTACATCCTAACAGAAAGCTTTTCCACTCTGTCTGGCAAGGAAAACCTGCGGGAGCACAGAAAACATCTCCCATCGTGTTCTGGACGTTGCACGGAGGTCTGCCAAGTGTTTGGCATGAAGAAATGAAAAGCTGTCCAAAACAGCTTCTTATCGAACATTCGTGTGATTGGAAACGTCAGGAAAGTGTAAGGTACTGTTTTCTATCAGTTGGCAAGCTGCGCACACAATCCCAGTGTTGTACAGCTTCCTTCTTCACCTTTCCGATGCTGCCGCTCTCTCCGGCTCCCGGAGCCGAAGAAGCGGCTTCTTCGCGCAAAGACGATTGTACCGCTCACAGTGCTCTCTTAGCGCCGCTTCTGCCGAAAGAAGCCCGGGAGCGGCTCTTAGCTCCGGAGAGAATCGTACCGTCGTCTTTAGCGTCTTTTGTGGTCTACATCCTAGCAGAAAGCTTTTCCACTCTGTCTGGCAAGGAAAACCTGCGGGAGCACAGAAAACATCTCCCATCGTCTTCTGGACGTTGCACGGAGGTCTGCCAAGTGTTTGACAAGAAGGAAAGAAAAGTTGTCCAAAACAGCTTCCAATCGAAGATTCATGTGATTGGAAACGTCAGGAAAGTGTAAGGTACTGTTTTCTATCAGTTGGCAAGCTGCGCACACAATCCCAGTGTTGTACAGCTTCCTTCTTCACCTTTCCGATGCTGCCGCTCTCTCCGGCTCCCGGAGCCGAAGAAGCGGCTTCTTCGCGCACAGACGATTGTACCGCTCACAGGGCTCTCTTAGCGCGGCTTCTGCCGAAAGAAGCCCGGGAGCGGCTCTTAGCTCCGGAGAGCATCGTACCTTCGTCTTTAGCGTCTTTTGTGGTCTACATCCTAGCAGAAAGCTTTTCCACTCTGTCTGGCAAGGAAAACCTGCGGGAGCACAGAAAACATCTCCCATCGTGTTCTGGACGTTGCACGGAGGTCTGCCAAGTGTTTGGCAGGAAGAAATGAAAAGCTGTCCAAAACAGCTTCCAATCGAATATTCGTGTGATTGGAAACGTCAGGAATGTGTAAGGTACTGTTTTCTATCAGTTGGCAAGCTGCGCACACAATCCCAGTGTTGTACAGCTTCCTTCTTCACCTTTCCGATGCTGCCGCTCTCTCCGGCTCCCGGAGCCGAAGAAGCGGCTTCTTCGCGCAAAGACGATTGTACCGCTCACAGTGCTCTCTTAGCGCCGCTTCTGCCGAAAGAAGCCCGGGAGCGGCTCTTAGCTCCGGAGAGCATCGTACCTTCGTCTTTAGCGTCTTTTGTGGTCTACATCCTAGCAGAAAGCTTTTCCACTCTGTCTGGCAAGGAAAACCTGCGGGAGCACAGAAAACATCTCCCATCGTGTTCTGGACGTTGCACTGAGGTCTGCCAAGTGTTTGACAAGAAGGAAAGAAAAGTTGTCCAAAACAGCTTCCAATCGAATATTCATGTGATTGGAAACGTCAGGAAAGTGTAAGGTACTGTTTTCTATCAGTTGGCAAGCTGCGCACACAATCCCAGTGTTGTACAGCTTCCTTCTTCACCTTTCCGATGCTGCCGCTCTCTCCGGCTCCCGGAGCCGAAGAAGCGGCTTCTTCGCACACAGACGATTGTACCGCTCACAGGGCTCTCTTAGCGCCGCTTCTGCCGAAAGAAGCCCGGGAGCGGCTCTTAGCTCCGGAGAGCATCGTACCTTCGTCTTTAGCGTCTTTTGTGGTCTACATCCTAGCAGAAAGCTTTTCCACTCTGTCTGGCAAGGAAAACCTGCGGGAGCACAGAAAACATCTCCCATCGTCTTCTGGACGTTGCACGGAGGTCTGCCAAGTGTTGGGCAGGAAGAAATGAAAAGCTGTCCAAAACAGCTTCCAATCGAATATTCGTGTGATTGGAAACGTCAGGAATGTGTAAGGTACTGTTTTCTATCAGTTGGCAAGCTGCGCACACAATCCCAGTGTTGTACAGCTTCCTTCTTCACCTTTCCGATGCTGCCGCTCTCTCCGGCTCCCGGAGCCGAAGAAGCGGCTTCTTCGCGCACAGACGATTGTACAGCTCACAGGGCTCTCTTAGCGCCGCTTCTGCCGAAAGAAGCCCGGGAGCGGCTCTTAGCTCCGGAGAGCATCGTACCTTCGTCTTTAGCGTCTTTTGTGGTCTACATCCTAGCAGAAAGCTTTTCCACTCTGTCTGGCAAGGAAAACCTGCGGGAGCACAGAAAACATCTCCCATCGTCTTCTGGACGTTGCACGGAGGTCTGCCAAGTGTTTGGCAGGAAGAAATGAAAAGCTGTCCAAAACAGCTTCCAATCGAATATTCGTGTGATTGGAAACGTCAGGAATGTGTAAGGTACTGTTTTCTATCAGTTGGCAAGCTGCGCACACAATCCCAGTGTTGTACAGCTTCCTTCTTCACCTTTCCGATGCTGCCGCTCTCTCCGGCTCCTGGAGCCGAAGAAGCGGCTTCTTCGCGCACAGACGATTGTACCGCTCACAGTGCTCTCTTAGCGCCGCTTCTGCCGAAAGAAGCCCGGGAGCGGCTCTTAGCTCCGGAGAGCATCGTACCTTCGTCTTTAGCGTCTTTTGTGGTCTACATCCTAGCAGAAAGCTTTTCCACTCTGTCTGGCAAGGAAAACCTGCGGGAGCACAGAAAATATCTCCCATCGTCTTCTGGACGTTGCACGGAGGTCTGCCAAGTGTTTGGCATGAAGAAATGAAAAGCTGTCCAAAACAGCTTCCAATCGAATATTCGTGTGATTGGAAACGTCAGGAATGTGTAAGGTACTGTTTTCTATCAGTTGGCAAGCTGCGCACACAATCCCAGTGTTGTACAGCTTCCTTCTTCACCTTTCCGATGCTGCCGCTCTCTCCGGCTCCCGGAGCCGAAGAAGCGGCTTCTTCGCGCAAAGACGATTGTACCGCTCACAGTGCTCGCTTAGCGCCGCTTCTGCCGAAAGAAGCCCGGGAGCGGCTCTTAGCTCCGGAGAGCATCGTACCTTCGTCTTTAGCGTCTTTTGTGGTCTACATCCTAACAGAAAGCTTTTCCACTCTGTCTGGCAAGGAAAACCTGCGGGAGCACAGAAAACATCTCCCATCGTGTTCTGGACGTTGCACGGAGGTCTGCCAAGTGTTTGGCATGAAGAAATGAAAAGCTGTCCAAAACAGCTTCTTATCGAACATTCGTGTGATTGGAAACGTCAGGAAAGTGTAAGGTACTGTTTTCTATCAGTTGGCAAGCTGCGCACACAATCCCAGTGTTGTACAGCTTCCTTCTTCACCTTTCCGATGCTGCCGCTCTCTCCGGCTCCCGGAGCCGAAGAAGCGGCTTCTTCGCGCAAAGACGATTGTACCGCTCACAGTGCTCTCTTAGCGCGGCTTCTGCCGAAAGAAGCCCGGGAGCGGCTCTTAGCTCCGGAGAGCATCGTACCGTCGTCTTTAGCGTCTTTTGTGGTCTACATCCTAGCAGAAAGCTTTTCCACTCTGTCTGGCAAGGAAAACCTGCGGGAGCACAGAAAACATCTCCCATCGTGTTCTGGACGTTGCAGGGAGGTCTGCCAAGTGTTTGACAAGAAGGAAAGAAGTGTTGTCCAAAACAGCTTCCAATCGAATATTCATGTGATTGGAAACGTCAGGAAAGTGTAAGGTACTGTTTTCTATCAGTTGGCAAGCTGCGCACACAATCCCAGTGTTGTACAGCTTCCTTCTTCACCTTTCCGATGCTGCCGCTCTCTCCGGCTCCCGGAGCCGAAGAAGCGGCTTCTTCGCGCACAGACGATTGTACCGCTCACAGTGCTCTCTTAGCGCCGCTTCTGCCGAAAGAAGCCCGGGAGCGGCTCTTAGCTCCGGAGAGCATCGTACCTTCGTCTTTAGCGTCTTTTGTGGTCTACATCCTAGCAGAAAGCTTTTCCACTCTGTCTGGCAAGGAAAACCTTTGGGAGCACAGAAAACATCTCCCATCGTGTTCTGGACGTTGCACGGAGGTCTGCCAAGTGTTTGGCAGGAAGAAATGAAAAGCTGTCCAAAACAGCTTCCAATCGAATATCCGTGTGATTGGAAACGTCAGGAATGTGTAAGGTACTGTTTTCTATCAGTTGGCAAGCTGCGCACACAATCCCAGTGTTGTACAGCTTCCTTCTTCACCTTTCCGATGCTGCCGCTCTCTCCGGCTCCCGGAGCCGAAGAAGCGGCTTCTTCGCGCAAAGACGATTGTACCGCTCACAGTGCTCTCTTAGCGCCGCTTCTGCCGAAAGAAGCCCGGGAGCGGCTCTTAGCTCCGGAGAGCATCGTACCTTCGTCTTTAGCGTCTTTTGTGGTCTACATCCTAGCAGAAAGCTTTTCCACTCTGTCTGGCAAGGAAAACCTGCGGGAGCACAGAAAACATCTCCCATCGTCTTCTGGACGTTGCACGGAGGTCTGCCAAGTGTTTGGCATGAAGAAATGAAAAGCTGTCCAAAACAGCTTCCAATCGAATATTCGTGTGATTGGAAACGTCAGGAATGTGTAAGGTACTGTTTTCTATCAGTTGGCAAGCTGCGCACACAATCCCAGTGTTGTACAGCTTCCTTCTTCACCTTTCCGATGCTGCCGCTCTCTCCGGCTCCCGGAGCCGAAGAAGCGGCTTCTTCGCGCAAAGACGATTGTACCGCTCACAGTGCTCGCTTAGCGCCGCTTCTGCCGAAAGAAGCCCGGGAGCGGCTCTTAGCTCCGGAGAGCATCGTACCTTCGTCTTTAGCGTCTTTTGTGGTCTACATCCTAGCAGAAAGCTTTTCCACTCTGTCTGGCAAGGAAAACCTGCGGGAGCACAGAAAACATCTCCCATCGTGTTCTGGACGTTGCACGGAGGTCTGCCAAGTGTTTGGCATGAAGAAATGAAAAGCTGTCCAAAACAGCTTCTTATCGAACATTCGCGTGATTGGAAACGTCAGGAAAAATGTAAGGTACTGTTTTCTATCAGTTGGCAAGCTGCGCACACAATCCCAGTGTTGTACAGCTTCCTTCTTCACCTTTCCGATGCTGCCGCTCTCTCCGGCTCCCGGAGCCGAAGAAGCGGCTTCTTCGCGCAAAGACGATTGTACCGCTCACAGTGCTCTCCTTAACGCGGCTTCTGCCGAAAGAAGCCCGGGAGCGGCTCTTAGCTCCGGAGAGCATCGTACCTTCGTCTTTAGAGTCTTTTGTGGTCTACATCCTAGCAGAAAGCTTTTCCACTCTGTCTGGCAAGGAAAACCTGCGGGAGCACAGAAAACATCTCCCATCGTGTTCTGGACGTTGCACGGACGTCTGCCAAGTGTTTGAAAAGAAGGAAAGAAAAGTTGTCCAAAACAGCTTCCAATCGAATATTCATGTGATTGGAAACGTCAGGAATGTGGTAAGGTACTGTTTTCTATCAGTTGGCAAGCTGCGCACACAATCCCAGTGTTGTACAGCTCCTTCTTCACCTTTCCGATGCTGCCGCTCTCTCCGGCTCCCGGAGCCGAAGAAGCGGCTTCTTCGCGCACAGACGATTTTACCGCTCACAGTGCTCTCTTAGCGCCGCTTCTGCCGAAAGAAGCCCGGGAGCGGCTCTTAGCTCCGGAGAGCATCGTACCTTCGTCTTTAGCGTCTTTTGTGGTCTACATCCTAGCAGAAAGCTTTTCCACTCTGTCTGGCAAGGAAAACCTGCGGGAGCACAGAAAACATCTCCCATCGTGTTCTGGACGTTGCAGGGAGGTCTGCCAAGTGTTTGACAAGAAGGAAAGAAAAGTTGTCCAAAACAGCTTCCAATCGAATATTCATGTGATTGGAAACGTCAGGAAAGTGTAAGGTACTGTTTTCTATCAGTTGGCAAGCTGCGCACACAATCCCAGTGTTGTACAGCTTCCTTCTTCACCTTTCCGATGCTGCCGCTCTCTCCGGCTCCCGGAGCCGAAGAAGCGGCTTCTTCGCGCAAAGACGATTGTACCGCTCACAGTGCTCGCTTATCGCCGCTTCTGCCGAAAGAAGCCCGGGAGCGGCTCTTAGCTCCGGAGAGCATCGTACCTTCGTCTTTAGCGTCTTTTGTGGTCTACATCCTAGCAGAAAGCTTTTCCACTCTGTCTGGCAAGGAAAACCTGCGGGAGCACAGAAAACATCTCCCATCGTGTTCTGGACGTTGCACGGACGTCTGCCAAGTGTTTGGCATGAAGGAAAGAAAAGTTATCCAAAACAGCTTCTTATCGAATATTCATGTGATTGGAAACCTCAGGAAAGTGTAAGGTACTGTTTTCTATCAGTTGGCAAGCTGCGCACACAATCCCAGTGTTGTACAGCTTCCTTCTTCACCTTTCCGATTCTGCCACTCTCTCCGGCTCCCGGAGCCGAAGAAGCGGCTTCTTCGCGCTCAGACGATTGTACTGTTCACAGTGCTCTCTTAGCGCCGCTTCTGCCGAAAGAAGCCCGGGAGCGGCTCTTAGCTCCGGAGAGCATCGTACCTTCGTCTTTAGCGTCTTTTGTGGTCTACATCCTAGCAGAAAGCTTTTCCACTCTGTCTGGCAAGGAAAACCTGCGGGAGCACAGAAAACATCTCCCATCGTGTTCTGGACGTTGCAGGGAGGTCTGCCAAGTGTTTGACAAGAAGGAAAGAAGTGTTGTCCAAAACAGCTTCCAATCGAATATTCATGTGATTGGAAACGTCAGGAAAGTGTAAGGTACTGTTTTCTATCAGTTGGCAAGCTGCGCACACAATCCCAGTGTTGTACAGCTTCCTTCTTCACCTTTCCGATGCTGCCGCTCTCTCCGGCTCCCGGAGCCGAAGAAGCGGCTTCTTCGCGCAAAGACGATTGTACCGCTCACAGTGCTCTCTTAGCACTGCTCCTGCCGAAAGAAGCCCGGGAGCGGCTCTTAGCTCCGGAGAGCATCGTACCTTCGTCTTTAGCGTCTTTTGTGGTCTACATCCTAGCAGAAAGCTTTTCCACTCTGTCTGGCAAGGAAAACCTGCGGGAGCACAGAAAACATCTCCCATCGTGTTCTGGACGTTGCACGGAGGTCTGCCAAGTGTTTGGCATGAAGAAATGAAAAGCTGTCCAAAACAGCTTCTTATCGAACATTCGTGTGAGTGGAAATGTCAGGAAAGTGTAAGGTACTGTTTTCTATCAGTTGGCAAGCTGCGCACACAATCCCAGTGTTGTACAGCTTCCTTCTTCACCTTTCCGATGCTGCCGCTCTCTCCGGCTCCCGGAGCCGAAGAAGCGGCTTCTTCGCGCAAAGACGATTGTACCGCTCACAGTGCTCTCTTAGCACTGCTCCTGCCGAAAGAAGCCCGGGAGCGGCTCTTAGCTCCGGAGAGCATCGTACCTTCGTCTTTAGCGTCTTTTGTGGTCTACATCCTAGCAGAAAGCTTTTCCACTCTGTCTGGCAAGGAAAACCTGCGGGAGCACAGAAAACATCTCCCATCGTCTTCTGGACGTTGCACGGAGGTCTGCCAAGTGTTTGGCATGAAGGAAAGAAAAGTTGTCCAAAACAGCTTCTTATCGAATATTCATGTGATTGGAAACGTCAGGAAAGTGTAAGGTACTGTTTTCTATCAGTTGGCAAGCTGCGCACACAATCCCAGTGTTGTACAGCTTCCTTCTTCACCTTTCCGATGCTGCCACTCTCTCCGGCTCCCGGAGCCGAAGAAGCGGCTTCTTCGCGCAAAGACGATTGTACCACTCACAGTGCTCTCTTAGCACCGCTCCTGCCGAAAGAAGCCCGGGAGCGGCTCTTAGCTCCGGAGAGCATCGTACCTTCGTCTTTAGCGTCTTTTGTGGTCTACATCCTAGCAGAAAGCTTTTCCACTCTGTCTGGCAAGGAAAACCTGCGGGAGCACAGAAAACATCTCCCATCGTGTTCTGGACGTTGCACGGAGGTCTGCCAAGTGTTTGACAAGAAGGAAAGAAAAGTTGTCCAAAACAGCTTCCAATCGAATATTCATGTGATTGGAAACGTCAGGAAAGTGTAAGGTACTGTTTTCTATCAGTTGGCAAGCTGCGCACACAATCCCAGTGTTGTACAGCTTCCTTCTTCACCTTTCCGATGCTGCCGCTCTCTCCGGCTCCCGGAGCCGAAGAAGCGGCTTCTTCGCGCAAAGACGATTGTACCGCTCACAGTGCTCTCCTTAACGCGGCTTCTGCCGAAAGAAGCCCGGGAGCGGCTCTTAGCTCCGGAGAGCATCGTACCTTCGTCTTTAGCGTCTTTTGTGGTCTACATCCTAGCAGAAAGCTTTTCCACTCTGTCTGGCAAGGAAAACCTGCGGGAGCACAGAAAACATCTCCCATCGTGTTCTGGACGTTGCACGGAGGTCTGCCAAGTGTTTGGCATGAAGAAATGAAAAGCTGTCCAAAACAGCTTCTTATCGAACATTCGTGTGAGTGGAAATGTCAGGAAAGTGTAAGGTACTGTTTTCTATCAGTTGGCAAGCTGCGCACACAATCCCAGTGTTGTACAGCTTCCTTCTTCACCTTTCCGATGCTGCCGCTCTCTCCGGCTCCCGGAGCCGAAGAAGCGGCTTCTTCGCGCAAAGACGATTGTACCGCTCACAGTGCTCTCTTAGCACTGCTCCTGCCGAAAGAAGCCCGGGAGCGGCTCTTAGCTCCGGAGAGCATCGTACCTTCGTCTTTAGCGTCTTTTGTGGTCTACATCCTAGCAGAAAGCTTTTCCACTCTGTCTGGCAAGGAAAACCTGCGGGAGCACAGAAAACATCTCCCATCGTCTTCTGGACGTTGCACGGAGGTCTGCCAAGTGTTTGGCATGAAGAAATGAAAAGTTGTCCAAAACAGCTTCCAATCGAATATTCGTGTGATTGGAAACGTCAGGAATGTGTAAGGTACTGTTTTCTATCAGTTGGCAAGCTGCGCACACAATCCCAGTGTTGTACAGCTTCCTTCTTCACCTTTCCGATGCTGCCGCTCTCTCCGGCTCCCGGAGCCGAAGAAGCGGCTTCTTCGCGCATAGACGATTGTACCGCTCACAGTGCTCGCTTAGCGCCGCTTCTGCCGAAAGAAGCCCGGGAGCGGCTCTTAGCTCCGGAGAGCATCGTACCTTCGTCTTTAGCGTCTTTTGTGGTCTACATCCTAGCAGAAAGCTTTTCCACTCTGTCTGGCAAGGAAAACCTGCGGGAGCACAGAAAACATCTCCCATCGTCTTCTGGACGTTGCACGGAGGTCTGCCAAGTGTTTGACAAGAAGGAAAGAAAAGTTGTCCAAAACAGCTTCCAATCGAATATTCATGTGATTGGAAACGTCAGGAAAGTGGTAAGGTACTGTTTTCTATCAGTTGGCAAGCTGCGCACACAATCCCAGTGTTGTACAGCTTCCTTCTTCACCTTTCCGATGCTGCCGCTCTCTCCGGCTCCCGGAGCCGAAGAAGCGGCTTCTTCGCGCAAAGACGATTGTACCGCTCACAGTGCTCTCCTTAACGCGGCTTCTGCCGAAAGAAGCCCGGGAGCGGCTCTTAGCTCCGGAGAGCATCGTACCTTCGTCTTTAGCGTCTTTTGTGGTCTACATCCTAGCAGAAAGCTTTTCCACTCTGTCTGGCAAGGAAAACCTGCGGGAGCACAGAAAACATCTCCCATCGTGTTCTGGACGTTGCACGGACGTCTGCCAAGTGTTTGGCATGAAGGAAAGAAAAGTTATCCAAAACAGCTTCTTATCGAATATTCATGTGATTGGAAACCTCAGGAAAGTGTAAGGTACTGTTTTCTATCAGTTGGCAAGCTGCGCACACAATCCCAGTGTTGTACAGCTTCCTTCTTCACCTTTCCGATTCTGCCGCTCTCTCCGGCTCCCGGAGCCGAAGAAGCGGCTTCTTCGCGCTCAGACGATTGTACTGTTCACAGTGCTCTCTTAGCGCCGCTTCTGCCGAAAGAAGCCCGGGAGCGGCTCTTAGCTCCGGAGAGCATCGTACCTTCGTCTTTAGCGTCTTTTGTGGTCTACATCCTAGCAGAAAGCTTTTCCACTCTGTCTGGCAAGGAAAACCTGCGGGAGCACAGAAAACATCTCCCATCGTCTTCTGGACGTTGCACGGAGGTCTGCCAAGTGTTTGACAAGAAGGAAAGAAGTGTTGTCCAAAACAGCTTCCAATCGAATATTCATGTGATTGGAAACGTCAGGAAAGTGTAAGGTACTGTTTTCTATCAGTTGGCAAGCTGCGCACACAATCCCAGTGTTGTACAGCTTCCTTCTTCACCTTTCCGATGCTGCCGCTCTCTCCGGCTCCCGGAGCCGAAGAAGCGGCTTCTTCGCGCAAAGACGATTGTACCGCTCACAGTGCTCTCTTAGCACTGCTCCTGCCGAAAGAAGCCCGGGAGCGGCTCTTAGCTCCGGAGAGCATCGTACCTTCGTCTTTAGCGTCTTTTGTGGTCTACATCCTAGCAGAAAGCTTTTCCACTCTGTCTGGCAAGGAAAACCTGCGGGAGCACAGAAAACATCTCCCATCGTCTTCTGGACGTTGCACGGAGGTCTGCCAAGTGTTTGGCATGAAGAAATGAAAAGCTGTCCAAAACAGCTTCTTATCGAACATTCGTGTGAGTGGAAATGTCAGGAAAGTGTAAGGTACTGTTTTCTATCAGTTGGCAAGCTGCGCACACAATCCCAGTGTTGTACAGCTTCCTTCTTCACCTTTCCGATGCTGCCGCTCTCTCCGGCTCCCGGAGCCGAAGAAGCGGCTTCTTCGCGCAAAGACGATTGTACCGCTCACAGTGCTCTCTTAGCACTGCTCCTGCCGAAAGAAGCCCGGGAGCGGCTCTTAGCTCCGGAGAGCATCGTACCTTCGTCTTTAGCGTCTTTTGTGGTCTACATCCTAGCAGAAAGCTTTTCCACTCTGTCTGGCAAGGAAAACCTGCGGGAGCACAGAAAACATCTCCCATCGTCTTCTGGACGTTGCACGGAGGTCTGCCAAGTGTTTGGCATGAAGGAAAGAAAAGTTGTCCAAAACAGCTTCTTATCGAATATTCATGTGATTGGAAACGTCAGGAAAGTGTAAGGTACTGTTTTCTATCAGTTGGCAAGCTGCGCACACAATCCCAGTGTTGTACAGCTTCCTTCTTCACCTTTCCGATGCTGCCACTCTCTCCGGCTCCCGGAGCCGAAGAAGCGGCTTCTTCGCGCAAAGACGATTGTACCACTCACAGTGCTCTCTTAGCACCGCTCCTGCCGAAAGAAGCCCGGGAGCGGCTCTTAGCTCCGGAGAGCATCGTACCTTCGTCTTTAGCGTCTTTTGTGGTCTACATCCTAGCAGAAAGCTTTTCCACTCTGTCTGGCAAGGAAAACCTGCGGGAGCACAGAAAACATCTCCCATCGTGTTCTGGACGTTGCAGGGAGGTCTGCCAAGTGTTTGACAAGAAGGAAAGAAAAGTTGTCCAAAACAGCTTCCAATCGAATATTCATGTGATTGGAAACGTCAGGAAAGTGTAAGGTACTGTTTTCTATCAGTTGGCAAGCTGCGCACACAATCCCAGTGTTGTACAGCTTCCTTCTTCACCTTTCCGATGCTGCCGCTCTCTCCGGCTCCCGGAGCCGAAGAAGCGGCTTCTTCGCGCAAAGACGATTGTACCGCTCACAGTGCTCTCCTTAACGCGGCTTCTGCCGAAAGAAGCCCGGGAGCGGCTCTTAGCTCCGGAGAGCATCGTACCTTCGTCTTTAGCGTCTTTTGTGGTCTACATCCTAGCAGAAAGCTTTTCCACTCTGTCTGGCAAGGAAAACCTGCGGGAGCACAGAAAACATCTCCCATCGTGTTCTGGACGTTGCACGGAGGTCTGCCAAGTGTTTGGCATGAAGAAATGAAAAGCTGTCCAAAACAGCTTCTTATCGAACATTCGTGTGAGTGGAAATGTCAGGAAAGTGTAAGGTACTGTTTTCTATCAGTTGGCAAGCTGCGCACACAATCCCAGTGTTGTACAGCTTCCTTCTTCACCTTTCCGATGCTGCCGCTCTCTCCGGCTCCCGGAGCCGAAGAAGCGGCTTCTTCGCGCAAAGACGATTGTACCGCTCACAGTGCTCTCTTAGCACTGCTCCTGCCGAAAGAAGCCCGGGAGCGGCTCTTAGCTCCGGAGAGCATCGTACCTTCGTCTTTAGCGTCTTTTGTGGTCTACATCCTAGCAGAAAGCTTTTCCACTCTGTCTGGCAAGGAAAACCTGCGGGAGCACAGAAAACATCTCCCATCGTCTTCTGGACGTTGCACGGAGGTCTGCCAAGTGTTTGGCATGAAGAAATGAAAAGTTGTCCAAAACAGCTTCCAATCGAATATTCGTGTGATTGGAAACGTCAGGAATGTGTAAGGTACTGTTTTCTATCAGTTGGCAAGCTGCGCACACAATCCCAGTGTTGTACAGCTTCCTTCTTCACCTTTCCGATGCTGCCGCTCTCTCCGGCTCCCGGAGCCGAAGAAGCGGCTTCTTCGCGCATAGACGATTGTACCGCTCACAGTGCTCGCTTAGCGCCGCTTCTGCCGAAAGAAGCCCGGGAGCGGCTCTTAGCTCCGGAGAGCATCGTACCTTCGTCTTTAGCGTCTTTTGTGGTCTACATCCTAGCAGAAAGCTTTTCCACTCTGTCTGGCAAGGAAAACCTGCGGGAGCACAGAAAACATCTCCCATCGTCTTCTGGACGTTGCACGGAGGTCTGCCAAGTGTTTGACAAGAAGGAAAGAAAAGTTGTCCAAAACAGCTTCCAATCGAATATTCATGTGATTGGAAACGTCAGGAAAGTGGTAAGGTACTGTTTTCTATCAGTTGGCAAGCTGCGCACACAATCCCAGTGTTGTACAGCTTCCTTCTTCACCTTTCCGATGCTGCCGCTCTCTCCGGCTCCCGGAGCCGAAGAAGCGGCTTCTTCGCGCAAAGACGATTGTACCGCTCACAGTGCTCTCCTTAACGCGGCTTCTGCCGAAAGAAGCCCGGGAGCGGCTCTTAGCTCCGGAGAGCATCGTACCTTCGTCTTTAGCGTCTTTTGTGGTCTACATCCTAGCAGAAAGCTTTTCCACTCTGTCTGGCAAGGAAAACCTGCGGGAGCACAGAAAACATCTCCCATCGTGTTCTGGACGTTGCACGGAGGTCTGCCAAGTGTTTGACAAGAAGGAAAGAAAAGTTGTCCAAAACAGCTTCCAATCGAATATTCATGTGATTGGAAACGTCAGGAAAGTGTAAGGTACTGTTTTCTATCAGTTGGCAAGCTGCGCACACAATCCCAGTGTTGTACAGCTTCCTTCTTCACCTTTCCGATGCTGCCGCTCTCTCCGGCTCCTGGAGCCGAAGAAGCGGCTTCTTCGCTCAAAGACGATTGTACCGCTCACAGTGCTCGCTTAGCGCCGCTTCTGCCGAAAGAAGCCCGGGAGCGGCTCTTAGCTCCGGAGAGCATCGTACCTTCGTCTTTAGCGTCTTTTGTGGTCTACATCCTAGCAGAAAGCTTTTCCACTCTGTCTGGCAAGGAAAACCTGCGGGAGCACAGAAAACATCTCCCATCGTGTTCTGGACGTTGCACGGACGTCTGCCAAGTGTTTGACAAGAAGGAAAGAAAAGTTGTCCAAAACTGCTTCCAATCGAATATTCATGTGATTGGAAACGTCAGGAAAGTGTAAGGTACTGTTTTCTATCAGTTGGCAAGCTGCGCACACAATCCCAGTGTTGTACAGCTTCCTTCTTCACCTTTCCGATGCTGCCGCTCTCTCCGGCTCCCGGAGCCGAAGAAGCGGCTTCTTCGCGCAAAGACGATTGTACCGCTCACAGTGCTCTCTTAGCGCCGCTTCTGCCGAAAGAAGCCCGGGAGCGGCTCTTAGCTCCGGAGAGCATCGTACCGTCGTCTTTAGCGTCTTTTGTGGTCTACATCCTAGCAGAAAGCTTTTCCACTCTGTCTGGCAAGGAAAACCTGCGGGAGCACAGAAAACATCTCCCATCGTCTTCTGGACGTTGCACGGAGGTCTGCCAAGTGTTTGACAAGAAGGAAAGAAAAGTTGTCCAAAACAGCTTCCAATCGAATATTCATGTGATTGGAAACGTCAGGAAAGTGTAAGGTACTGTTTTCTATCAGTTGGCAAGCTGCGCACACAATCCCAGTGTTGTACAGCTTCCTTCTTCACCTTTCCGATGCTGCCGCTCTCTCCGGCTCCCGGAGCCGAAGAAGCGGCTTCTTCGCGCAAAGACGATTGTACCGCTCACAGTGCTCTCTTAGCGCGGCTTCTGCCGAAAGAAGCCCGGGAGCGGCTCTTAGCTCCGGAGAGCATCGTACCTTCGTCTTTAGCGTCTTTTGTGGTCTACATCCTAGCAGAAAGCTTTTCCACTCTGTCTGGCAAGGAAAACCTGCGGGAGCACAGAAAACATCTCCCATCGTGTTCTGGACGTTGCACGGACGTCTGCCAAGTGTTTGGCATGAAGGAAAGAAAAGTTGTCCAAAACAGCTTCCAATCGAATATTCATGTGATTGGAAACGTCAGGAAAGTGTAAGGTACTGTTTTCTATCAGTTGGCAAGTTGCGCACACAATCCCAGTGTTGTACAGCTTCCTTCTTCACCTTTCCGATGCTGCCGCTCTCTCCGGCTCCCGGAGCCGAAGAAGCGGCTTCTTCGCGCACAGACGATTGTACCGCTCACAGGGCTCTCTTAGCGCCGCTTCTGCCGAAAGAAGCCCGGGAGCGGCTCTTAGCTCCGGAGAGCATCGTACCTTCGTCTTTAGCGTCTTTTGTGGTCTACATCCTAGCAGAAAGCTTTTCCACTCTGTCTGGCAAGGAAAACCTGCGGGAGCACAGAAAACATCTCCCATCGTGTTCTGGACGTTGCACGGAGGTCTGCCAAGTGTTTGGCAGGAAGAAATGAAAAGCTGTCCAAAACAGCTTCCAATCGAATATTCGTGTGATTGGAAACGTCAGGAATGTGTAAGGTACTGTTTTCTATCAGTTGGCAAGCTGCGCACACAATCCCAGTGTTGTACAGCTTCCTTCTTCACCTTTCCGATGCTGCCGCTCTCTCCGGCTCCCGGAGCCGAAGAAGCGGCTTCTTCGCGCACAGACGATTGTACCGCTCACAGTGCTCTCTTAGCGCCGCTTCTGCCGAAAGAAGCCCGGGAGCGGCTCTTAGCTCCGGAGAGCATCGTACCTTCGTCTTTAGCGTCTTTTGTGGTCTACATCCTAGCAGAAAGCTTTTCCACTCTGTCTGGCAAGGAAAACCTGCGGGAGCACAGAAAACATCTCCCATCGTGTTCTGGACGTTGCACGGAGGTCTGCCAAGTGTTTGGCATGAAGAAATGAAAAGCTGTCCAAAACAGCTTCTTATCGAATATTCGTGTGATTGGAAACGTCAGGAAAAATGTAAGGTACTGTTTTCTATCAGTTGGCAAGCTGCGCACACAATCCCAGTGTTGTACAGCTTCCTTCTTCACCTTTCCGATGCTGCCGCTCTCTCCGGCTCCCGGAGCCGAAGAAGCGGCTTCTTCGCGCACAGACGATTGTACCGCTCACAGGGCTCTCTTAGCGCCGCTTCTGCCGAAAGAAGCCCGGGAGCGGCTCTTAGCTCCGGAGAGCATCGTACCTTCGTCTTTAGCGTCTTTTGTGGTCTACATCCTAGCAGAAAGCTTTTCCACTCTGTCTGGCAAGGAAAACCTGCGGGAGCACAGAAAACATCTCCCATCGTGTTCTGGACGTTGCACGGAGGTCTGCCAAGTGTTTGGCATGAAGAAATGAAAAGCTGTCCAAAACAGCTTCTTATCGAACATTCGTGTGATTGGAAATGTCAGGAAAGTGTAAGGTACTGTTTTCTATCAGTTGGCAAGCTGCGCACACAATCCCAGTGTTGTACAGCTTCCTTCTTCACCTTTCCGATGCTGCCGCTCTCTCCGGCTCCCGGAGCCGAAGAAGCGGCTTCTTCGCGCAAAGACGATTGTACCGCTCACAGTGCTCTCTTAGCACTGCTCCTGCCGAAAGAAGCCCGGGAGCGGCTCTTAGCTCCGGAGAGCATCGTACCTTCGTCTTTAGCGTCTTTTGTGGTCTACATCCTAGCAGAAAGCTTTTCCACTCTGTCTGGCAAGGAAAACCTGCGGGAGCACAGAAAACATCTCCCATCGTCTTCTGGACGTTGCACGGAGGTCTGCCAAGTGTTTGACAAGAAGGAAAGAAAAGTTGTCCAAAACAGCTTCCAATCGAATATTCATGTGATTGGAAACGTCAGGAAAGTGTAAGGTACTGTTTTCTATCAGTTGGCAAGCTGCGCACACAATCCCAGTGTTGTACAGCTTCCTTCTTCACCTTTCCGATGCTGCCGCTCTCTCCGGCTCCCGGAGCCGAAGAAGCGGCTTCTTCGCGCAAAGACGATTGTACCGCTCACAGTGCTCTCCTTAACGCGGCTTCTGCCGAAAGAAGCCCGGCAGCGGCTCTTAGCTCCGGAGAGCATCGTACCTTCGTCTTTAGCGTCTTTTGTGGTCCACATCCTAGCAGAAAGCTTTTCCACTCTGTCTGGCAAGGAAAACCTGCGGGAGCACAGAAAACATCTCCCATCGTGTTCTGGACGTTGCACGGAGGTCTGCCAAGTGTTTGACAAGAAGGAAAGAAAAGTTGTCCAAAACAGCTTCCAATCGAATATTCATGTGATTGGAAACGTCAGGAAAGTGTAAGGTACTGTTTTCTATCAGTTGGCAAGCTGCGCACACAATCCCAGTGTTGTACAGCTTCCTTCTTCACCTTTCCGATGCTGCCGCTCTCTCCGGCTCCTGGAGCCGAAGAAGCGGCTTCTTCGCTCAAAGACGATTGTACCGCTCACAGTGCTCGCTTAGCGCCGCTTCTGCCGAAAGAAGCCCGGGAGCGGCTCTTAGCTCCGGAGAGCATCGTACCTTCGTCTTTAGAGTCTTTTGTGGTCTACATCCTAGCAGAAAGCTTTTCCACTCTGTCTGGCAAGGAAAACCTGCGGGAGCACAGAAAACATCTCCCATCGTGTTCTGGACGTTGCAGGGAGGTCTGCCAAGTGTTTGACAAGAAGGAAAGAAAAGTTGTCCAAAACAGCTTCCAATCGAATATTCATGTGATTGGAAACGTCAGGAAAGTGTAAGGTACTGTTTTCTATCAGTTGGCAAGCTGCGCACACAATCCCAGTGTTGTACAGCTTCCTTCTTCACCTTTCCGATGCTGCCGCTCTCTCCGGCTCCCGGAGCCGAAGAAGCGGCTTCTTCGCGCACAGACGATTGTACCGTTCACAGTGCTCTCTTAGCGCCACTTCTGCCGAAAGAAGCCCGGGAGCGGCTCTTAGCTCCGGAGAGCATCGTACCTTCGTCTTTAGCGTCTTTTGTGGTCTACATCCTAGCAGAAAGCTTTTCCACTCTGTCTGGCAAGGAAAACCTGCGGGAGCACAGAAAACATCTCCCATCGTGTTCTGGACGTTGCAGGGAGGTCTGCCAAGTGTTTGGCAGGAAGAAATGAAAAGCTGTCCAAAACAGCTTCCAATCGAATATTCGTGTGATTGGAAACGTCAGGAATGTGTAAGGTACTGTTTTCTATCAGTTGGCAAGCTGCGCACACAATCCCAGTGTTGTACAGCTTCCTTCTTCACCTTTCCGATGCTGCCGCTCTCTCCGGCTCCCGGAGCCGAAGAAGCGGCTTCTTCGCGCATAGACGATTGTACCGCTCACAGTGCTCGCTTAGCGCCGCTTCTGCCGAAAGAAGCCCGGGAGCGGCTCTTAGCTCCGGAGAGCATCGTACCTTCGTCTTTAGCGTCTTTTGTGGTCTACATCCTAGCAGAAAGCTTTTCCACTCTGTCTGGCAAGGAAAACCTGCGGGAGCACAGAAAACATCTCCCATCGTGTTCTGGACGTTGCACGGAGGTCTGCCAAGTGTTTGACAAAAAGGAAAGAAAAGTTGTCCAAAACAGCTTCCAATCGAATATTCATGTGATTGGAAACATCAGGAAAGTGTAAGGTACTGTTTTCTATCAGTTGGCAAGCTGCGCACACAATCCCAGTGTTGTACAGCTTCCTTCTTCACCTTTCCGATGCTGCCGCTCTCTCCGGCTCCCGGAGCCGAAGAAGCGGCTTCTTCGCGCACAGACGATTGTACAGCTCACAGTGCTCTCTTAGCGCCGCTTCTGCCGAAAGAAGCCCGGGAGCGGCTCTTAGCTCCGGAGAGCATCGTACCTTCGTCTTTAGCGTCTTTTGTGGTCTACATCCTAGCAGAAAGCTTTTCCACTCTGTCTGGCAAGGAAAACCTGCGGGAGCACAGAAAACATCTCCCATCGTCTTCTGGACGTTGCACGGAGGTCTGCCAAGTGTTTGGCATGAAGAAATGAAAAGCTGTCCAAAACAGCTTCCAATCGAATATTCGTGTGATTGGAAACGTCAGGAATGTGTAAGGTACTGTTTTCTATCAGTTGGCAAGCTGCGCACACAATCCCAGTGTTGTACAGCTTCCTTCTTCACCTTTCCGATGCTGCCGCTCTCTCCGGCTCCCGGAGCCGAAGAAGCGGCTTCTTCGCGCAAAGACGATTGTACCGCTCACAGTGCTCGCTTAGCGCCGCTTCTGCCGAAAGAAGCCCGGGAGCGGCTCTTAGCTCCGGAGAGCATCGTACCTTCGTCTTTAGCGTCTTTTGTGGTCTACATCCTAGCAGAAAGCTTTTCCACTCTGTCTGGCAAGGAAAACCTGCGGGAGCACAGAAAACATCTCCCATCGTGTTCTGGACGTTGCACGGAGGTCTGCCAAGTGTTTGGCATGAAGAAATGAAAAGCTGTCCAAAACAGCTTCTTATCGAACATTCGTGTGATTGGAAACGTCAGGAAAGTGTAAGGTACTGTTTTCTATCAGTTGGCAAGCTGCGCACACAATCCCAGTGTTGTACAGCTTCCTTCTTCACCTTTCCGATGCTGCCGCTCTCTCCGGCTCCCGGAGCCGAAGAAGCGGCTTCTTCGCGCAAAGACGATTGTACCGCTCACAGTGCTCTCTTAGCGCCGCTTCTGCCGAAAGAATCCCGGGAGCGGCTCTTAGCTCCGGAGAGCATCGTACCGTCGTCTTTAGCGTCTTTTGTGGTCTACATCCTAGCAGAAAGCTTTTCCACTCTGTCTGGCAAGGAAAACCTGCGGGAGCACAGAAAACATCTCCCATCGTGTTCTGGACGTTGCACGGAGGTCTGCCAAGTGTTTGACAAGAAGGAAAGAAAAGTTGTCCAAAACAGCTTCCAATCGAATATTCATGTGATTGGAAACGTCAGGAAAGTGTAAGGTACTGTTTTCTATCAGTTGGCAAGCTGCGCACACAAACCCAGTGTTGTACAGCTTCCTTCTTCACCTTTCCGATGCTGCCGCTCTCTCCGGCTCCCGGAGCCGAAGAAGCGGCTTCTTCGCGCACAGACGATTGTACCGCTCACAGGGCTCTCTTAGCGCCGCTTCTGCCGAAAGAAGCCCGGGAGCGGCTCTTAGCTCCGGAGAGCATCGTACCTTCGTCTTTAGCGTCTTTTGTGGTCTACATCCTAGCAGAAAGCTTTTCCACTCTGTCTGGCAAGGAAAACCTGCGGGAGCACAGAAAACATCTCCCATCGTGTTCTGGACGTTGCACGGAGGTCTGCCAAGTGTTTGGCAGGAAGAAATGAAAAGCTGTCCAAAACAGCTTCCAATCGAATATTCGTGTGATTGGAAACGTCAGGAATGTGTAAGGTACTGTTTTCTATCAGTTGGCAAGCTGCGCACACAATCCCAGTGTTGTACAGCTTCCTTCTTCACCTTTCCGATGCTGCCGCTCTCTCCGGCTCCCGGAGCCGAAGAAGCGGCTTCTTCGCGCAAAGACGATTGTACCGCTCACAGTGCTCTCTTAGCGCCGCTTCTGCCGAAAGAAGCCCGGGAGCGGCTCTTAGCTCCGGAGAGCATCGTACCTTCGTCTTTAGCGTCTTTTGTGGTCTACATCCTAGCAGAAAGCTTTTCCACTCTGTCTGGCAAGGAAAACCTGCGGGAGCACAGAAAACATCTCCCATCGTCTTCTGGACGTTGCACGGAGGTCTGCCAAGTGTTTGGCATGAAGAAATGAAAAGCTGTCCAAAACAGCTTCCAATCGAATATTCGTGTGATTGGAAACGTCAGGAATGTGTAAGGTACTGTTTTCTATCAGTTGGCAAGCTGCGCACACAATCCCAGTGTTGTACAGCTTCCTTCTTCACCTTTCCGATGCTGCCGCTCTCTCCGGCTCCCGGAGCCGAAGAAGCGGCTTCTTCGCGCAAAGACGATTGTACCGCTCACAGTGCTCGCTTAGCGCCGCTTCTGCCGAAAGAAGCCCGGGAGCGGCTCTTAGCTCCGGAGAGCATCGTACCTTCGTCTTTAGCGTCTTTTGTGGTCTACATCCTAGCAGAAAGCTTTTCCACTCTGTCTGGCAAGGAAAACCTGCGGGAGCACAGAAAACATCTCCCATCGTGTTCTGGACGTTGCACGGAGGTCTGCCAAGTGTTTGGCATGAAGAAATGAAAAGCTGTCCAAAACAGCTTCTTATCGAACATTCGTGTGATTGGAAACGTCAGGAAAAATGTAAGGTACTGTTTTCTATCAGTTGGCAAGCTGCGCACACAATCCCAGTGTTGTACAGCTTCCTTCTTCACCTTTCCGATGCTGCCGCTCTCTCCGGCTCCCGGAGCCGAAGAAGCGGCTTCTTCGCGCAAAGACGATTGTACCGCTCACAGTGCTCTCCTTAACGCGGCTTCTGCCGAAAGAAGCCCGGGAGCGGCTCTTAGCTCCGGAGAGCATCGTACCGTCGTCTTTAGCGTCTTTTGTGGTCTACATCCTAGCAGAAAGCTTTTCCACTCTGTCTGGCAAGGAAAACCTGCGGGAGCACAGAAAACATCTCCCATCGTGTTCTGGACGTTGCACGGAGGTCTGCCAAGTGTTTGACAAGAAGGAAAGAAAAGTTGTCCAAAACAGCTTCCAATCGAATATTCATGTGATTGGAAACGTCAGGAAAGTGTAAGGTACTGTTTTCTATCAGTTGGCAAGCTGCGCACACAATCCCAGTGTTGTACAGCTTCCTTCTTCACCTTTCCGATGCTGCCGCTCTCTCCGGCTCCCGGAGCCGAAGAAGCGGCTTCTTCGCGCACAGACGATTGTACCGCTCACAGGGCTCTCTTAGCGCCGCTTCTGCCGAAAGAAGCCCGGGAGCGGCTCTTAGCTCCGGAGAGCATCGTACCTTCGTCTTTAGCGTCTTTTGTGGTCTACATCCTAGCAGAAAGCTTTTCCACTCTGTCTGGCAAGGAAAACCTGCGGGAGCACAGAAAACATCTCCCATCGTGTTCTGGACGTTGCACGGAGGTCTGCCAAGTGTTTGGCAGGAAGAAATGAAAAGCTGTCCAAAACAGCTTCCAATCGAATATTCGTGTGATTGGAAACGTCAGGAATGTGTAAGGTACTGTTTTCTATCAGTTGGCAAGCTGCGCACACAATCCCAGTGTTGTACAGCTTCCTTCTTCACCTTTCCGATGCTGCCGCTCTCTCCGGCTCCCGGAGCCGAAGAAGCGGCTTCTTCGCGCAAAGACGATTGTACCGCTCACAGTGCTCTCTTAGCGCCGCTTCTGCCGAAAGAAGCCCGGGAGCGGCTCTTAGCTCCGGAGAGCATCGTACCTTCGTCTTTAGCGTCTTTTGTGGTCTACATCCTAGCAGAAAGCTTTTCCACTCTGTCTGGCAAGGAAAACCTGCGGGAGCACAGAAAACATCTCCCATCGTCTTCTGGACGTTGCACGGAGGTCTGCCAAGTGTTTGGCATGAAGAAATGAAAAGCTGTCCGAAACAGCTTCCAATCGAATATTCGTGTGATTGGAAACGTCAGGAATGTGTAAGGTACTGTTTTCTATCAGTTGGCAAGCTGCGCACACAATCCCAGTGTTGTACAGCTTCCTTCTTCACCTTTCCGATGCTGCCGCTCTCTCCGGCTCCCGGAGCCGAAGAAGCGGCTTCTTCGCGCAAAGACGATTGTACCGCTCACAGTGCTCGCTTAGCGCCGCTTCTGCCGAAAGAAGCCCGGGAGCGGCTCTTAGCTCCGGAGAGCATCGTACCTTCGTCTTTAGCGTCTTTTGTGGTCTACATCCTAGCAGAAAGCTTTTCCACTCTGTCTGGCAAGGAAAACCTGCGGGAGCACAGAAAACATCTCCCATCGTGTTCTGGACGTTGCACGGAGGTCTGCCAAGTGTTTGGCATGAAGAAATGAAAAGCTGTCCAAAACAGCTTCTTATCGAACATTCGTGTGATTGGAAACGTCAGGAAAAATGTAAGGTACTGTTTTCTATCAGTTGGCAAGCTGCGCACACAATCCCAGTGTTGTACAGCTTCCTTCTTCACCTTTCCGATGCTGCCACTCTCTCCGGCTCCCGGAGCCGAAGAAGAGGCTTCTTCGCGCAAAGACGATTGTACCGCTCACAGTGCTCTCCTTAACGCGGCTTCTGCCGAAAGAAGCCCGGGAGCGGCTCTTAGCTCCGGAGAGCATCGTACCTTCGTCTTTAGCGTCTTTTGTGGTCTACATCCTAGCAGAAAGCTTTTCCACTCTGTCTGGCAAGGAAAACCTGCGGGAGCACAGAAAACATCTCCCATTGTGTTCTGGACGTTGCAGGGAGGTCTGCCAAGTGTTTGGCATGAAGGAAAGAAAAGTTGTCCAAAACAGCTTCTTATCGAATATTCATGTGATTGGAAACCTCAGGAAAGTGTAAGGTACTGTTTTCTATCAGTTGGCAAGCTGCGCACACAATCCCAGTGTTGTACAGCTTCCTTCTTCATTTTTCCGATGCTGCCACTCTCTCCGGCTCCCGGAGCCGAAGAAGCGGCTTCTTCGCGCACAGACGATTGTACCGTTCACAGTGCTCTCTTAGCGCCGCTTCTGCCGAAAGAAGCCCGGGAGCGGCTCTTAGCTCCGGAGAGCATCGTACCTTCGTCTTTAGCGTCTTTTGTGGTCTACATCCTAGCAGAAAGCTTTTCCACTCTGTCTGGCAAGGAAAACCTGCGGGAGCACAGAAAACATCTCCCATCGTGTTCTGGACGTTGCACGGAGGTCTGCCAAGTGTTTGACAAGAAGGAAAGAAAAGTTGTCCAAAACAGCTTCCAATCGAATATTCATGTGATTGGAAACGTCAGGAAAGTGTAAGGTACTGTTTCCTATCAGTTGGCAAGCTGCGCACACAATCCCTGTGTTGTACAGCTTCCTTCTTCACCTTTCCGATGCTGCCGCTCTCTCCGGCTCCCGGAGCCGAAGAAGCGGCTTCTTCGCGCAAAGACGATTGTACCGCTCACAGTTCTCTCCTTAACGCGGCTTCTGCCGAAAGAAGCCCGGGAGCGGCTCTTAGCTCCGGAGAGCATCGTACCTTCGTCTTTAGCGTCTTTTGTGGTCTACATCCTAGCAGAAAGCTTTTCCACTCTGTCTGGCAAGGAAAACCTGCGGGAGCACAGAAAACATCTCCCATCGTGTTCTGGACGTTGCACGGAGGTCTGCCAAGTGTTTGGCATGAAGAAATGAAAAGCTGTCCATAACAGCTTCTTATCGAACATTAGTGTGAGTGGAAATGTCAGGAAAGTGTAAGGTACTGTTTTCTATCAGTTGGCAAGCTGCGCACACAATCCCAGTGTTGTACAGCTTCCTTCTTCACCTTTCCGATGCTGCCGCTCTCTCCGGCTCCCGGAGCCGAAGAAGCGGCTTCTTCGCGCAAAGACGATTGTACCGCTCACAGTGCTCTCTTAGCACTGCTCCTGCCGAAAGAAGCCCGGGAGCGGCTCTTAGCTCCGGAGAGCATCGTACCTTCGTCTTTAGCATCTTTTGTGGTCTACATCCTAGCAGAAAGCTTTTCCACTCTGTCTGGCAAGGAAAACCTGCGGGAGCACAGAAAACATCTCCCATCGTCTTCTGGACGTTGCACGGAGGTCTGCCAAGTGTTTGGCATGAAGGAAAGAAAAGTTGTCCAAAACAGCTTCTTATCGAATATTCATGTGATTGGAAACGTCAGGAAAGTGTAAGGTACTGTTTTCTATCAGTTGGCAAGCTGCGCACACAATCCCAGTGTTGTACAGCTTCCTTCTTCACCTTTCCGATGCTGCCGCTCTCTCCGGCTCCTGGAGCCGAAGAAGCGGCTTCTTCGCGCAAAGACGATTGTACCGCTCACAGTTCTCTCCTTAACGCGGCTTCTGCCGAAAGAAGCCCGGGAGCGGCTCTTAGCTCCGGAGAGCATCGTACCTTCGTCTTTAGCGTCTTTTGTGGTCTACATCCTAGCAGAAAGCTTTTCCACTCTGTCTGGCAAGGAAAACCTGCGGGAGCACAGAAAACATCTCCCATCGTGTTCTGGACGTTGCACGGAGGTCTGCCAAGTGTTTGACAAGAAGGAAAGAAAAGTTGTACAAAACAGCTTCCAATCGAATATTCATGTGATTGGAAACGTCAGGAAAGTGTAAGGTACTGTTTTCTATCAGTTGGCAAGCTGCGCACACAATCCCAGTGTTGTACAGCTTCCTTCTTCACCTTTCCGATGCTGCCGCTCTCTCCGGCTCCCGGAGCCGAAGAAGCGGCTTCTTCGCGCAAAGACGATTGTACCGCTCACAGTTCTCTCCTTAACGCGGCTTCTGCCGAAAGAAGCCCGGGAGCGGCTCTTAGCTCCGGAGAGCATCGTACCTTCGTCTTTAGCGTCTTTTGTGGTCTACATCCTAGCAGAAAGCTTTTCCACTCTGTCTGGCAAGGAAAACCTGCGGGAGCACAGAAAACATCTCCCATCGTGTTCTGGACGTTGCACGGAGGTCTGCCAAGTGTTTGACAAGAAGGAAAGAAAAGTTGTCCAAAACAGCTTCCAATCGAATATTCATGTGATTGGAAACGTCAGGAAAGTGGTAAGGTACTGTTTTCTATCAGTTGGCAAGCTGCGCACACAATCCCAGTGTTGTACAGCTTCCTTCTTCACCTTTCCGATGCTGCCGCTCTCTCCGGCTCCCGGAGCCGAAGAAGCGGCTTCTTCGCGCAAAGACGATTGTACCGCTCACAGTGCTCTCCTTAACGCGGCTTCTGCCGAAAGAAGCCCGGGAGCGGCTCTTAGCTCCGGAGAGCATCGTACCTTCGTCTTTAGCGTCTTTTGTGGTCTACATCCTAGCAGAAAGCTTTTCCACTCTGTCTGGCAAGGAAAACCTGCGGGAGCACAGAAAACATCTCCCATCGTGTTCTGGACGTTGCACGGAGGTCTGCCAAGTGTTTGACAAGAAGGAAAGAAAAGTTGTCCAAAACAGCTTCCAATCGAATATTCATGTGATTGGAAACGTCAGGAAAGTGTAAGGTACTGTTTTCTATCAGTTGGCAAGCTGCGCACACAATCCCAGTGTTGTACAGCTTCCTTCTTCACCTTTCCGATGCTGCCGCTCTCTCCGGCTCCCGGAGCCGAAGAAGCGGCTTCTTCGCGCAAAGACGATTGTACCGCTCACAGTGCTCTCCTTAACGCGGCTTCTGCCGAAAGAAGCCCGGGAGCGGCTCTTAGCTCCGGAGAGCATCGTACCTTCGTCTTTAGCGTCTTTTGTGGTCTACATCCTAGCAGAAAGCTTTTCCACTCTGTCTGGCAAGGAAAACCTGCGGGAGCACAGAAAACATCTCCCATCGTGTTCTGGACGTTGCACGGAGGTCTGCCAAGTGTTTGACAAGAAGGAAAGAAAAGTTGTCCAAAACAGCTTCCAATCGAATATTCATGTGATTGGAAACGTCAGGAATGTGGTAAGGTACTGTTTTCTATCAGTTGGCAAGCTGCGCACACAATCCCAGTGTTGTACAGCTCCTTCTTCACCTTTCCGATGCTGCCGCTCTCTCCGGCTCCCGGAGCCGAAGAAGCGGCTTCTTCGCGCAAAGACGATTGTACCGCTCACAGTGCTCTCCTTAACGCGGCTTCTGCCGAAAGAAGCCCGGGAGCGGCTCTTAGCTCCGGAGAGCATCGTACCTTCGTCTTTAGAGTCTTTTGTGGTCTACATCCTAGCAGAAAGCTTTTCCACTCTGTCTGGCAAGGAAAACCTGCGGGAGCACAGAAAACATCTCCCATCGTGTTCTGGACGTTGCACGGAGGTCTGCCAAGTGTTTGACAAGAAGGAAAGAAAAGTTGTCCAAAACAGCTTCCAATCGAATATTCATGTGATTGGAAACGTCAGGAATGTGGTAAGGTACTGTTTTCTATCAGTTGGCAAGCTGCGCACACAATCCCAGTGTTGTACAGCTCCTTCTTCACCTTTCCGATGCTGCCGCTCTCTCCGGCTCCCGGAGCCGAAGAAGCGGCTTCTTCGCGCACAGACGATTTTACCGCTCACAGTGCTCTCTTAGCGCCGCTTCTGCCGAAAGAAGCCCGGGAGCGGCTCTTAGCTCCGGAGAGCATCGTACCTTCGTCTTTAGCGTCTTTTGTGGTCTACATCCTAGCAGAAAGCTTTTCCACTCTGTCTGGCAAGGAAAACCTGCGGGAGCACAGAAAACATCTCCCATCGTGTTCTGGACGTTGCACGGAGGTCTGCCAAGTGTTTGACAAGAAGGAAAGAAAAGTTGTCCAAAACAGCTTCCAATCGAATATTCATGTGATTGGAAACGTCAGGAAATGTAAGGTACTGTTTTCTATCAGTTGGCAAGCTGCGCACACAATCCCAGTGTTGTACAGCTTCCTTCTTCACCTTTCCGATGCTGCCGCTCTCTCCGGCTCCCGGAGCCGAAGAAGCGGCTTCTTCGCGCAAAGACGATTGTACCGCTCACAGTGCTCGCTTATCGCCGCTTCTGCCGAAAGAAGCCCGGGAGCGGCTCTTAGCTCCGGAGAGCATCGTACCTTCGTCTTTAGCGTCTTTTGTGGTCTACATCCTAGCAGAAAGCTTTTCCACTCTGTCTGGCAAGGAAAACCTGCGGGAGCATAGAAAACATCTCCCATCGTGTTCTGGACGTTGCACGGACGTCTGCCAAGTGTTTGGCATGAAGGAAAGAAAAGTTGTCCAAAACAGCTTCTTATCGAATATTCATGTGATTGGAAACCTCAGGAAAGTGTAAGGTACTGTTTTCTATCAGTTGGCAAGCTGCGCACACAATCCCAGTGTTGTACAGCTTCCTTCTTCACCTTTCCGATGCTGCCACTCTCTCCGGCTCCCGGAGCCGAAGAAGCGGCTTCTTCGCGCACAGACGATTGTACCGTTCACAGTGCTCTCTTAGCGCCGCTTCTGCCGAAAGAAGCCCGGGAGCGGCTCTTAGCTCCGGAGAGCATCGTACCTTCGTCTTTAGCGTCTTTTGTGGTCTACATCCTAGCAGAAAGCTTTTCCACTCTGTCTGGCAAGGAAAACCTGCGGGAGCACAGAAAACATCTCCCATCGTGTTCTGGACGTTGCACGGAGGTCTGCCAAGTGTTTGACAAGAAGGAAAGAAAAGTTGTCCAAAACAGCTTCCAATCGAATATTCATGTGATTGGAAACGTCAGGAATGTGGTAAGGTACTGTTTTCTATCAGTTGGCAAGCTGCGCACACAATCCCTGTGTTGTACAGCTCCTTCTTCACCTTTCCGATGCTGCCGCTCTCTCCGGCTCCCGGAGCCGAAGAAGCGGCTTCTTCGCGCACAGACGATTTTACCGCTCACAGTGCTCTCTTAGCGCTGCTTCTGCCGAAAGAAGCCCGGGAGCGGCTCTTAGCTCCGGAGAGCATCGTACCTTCGTCTTTAGCGTCTTTTGTGGTCTACATCCTAGCAGAAAGCTTTTCCACTCTGTCTGGCAAGGAAAACCTGCGGGAGCACAGAAAACATCTCCCATCGTGTTCTGGACGTTGCACGGAGGTCTGCCAAGTGTTTGACAAGAAGGAAAGAAAAGTTGTCCAAAACAGCTTCCAATCGAATATTCATGTGATTGGAAACGTCAGGAAAGTGTAAGGTACTGTTTTCTATCAGTTGGCAAGCTGCGCACACAATCCCAGTGTTGTACAGCTTCCTTCTTCACCTTTCCGATGCTGCCGCTCTCTCCGGCTCCCGGAGCCGAAGAAGCGGCTTCTTCGCGCAAAGACGATTGTACCGCTCACAGTGCTCGCTTAGCGCCGCTTCTGCCGAAAGAAGCCCGGGAGCGGCTCTTAGCTCCGGAGAGCATCGTACCTTCGTCTTTAGCGTCTTTTGTGGTCTACATCCTAGCAGAAAGCTTTTCCACTCTGTCTGGCAAGGAAAACCTGCTCGAGCACAGAAAACATCTCCCATCGTGTTCTGGACGTTGCACGGACGTCTGCCAAGTGTTTGGCATGAAGGAAAGAAAAGTTGTCCAAAACAGCTTCTTATCGAATATTCATGTGATTGGAAACCTCAGGAAAGTGTAAGGTACTGTTTTCTATCAGTTGGCAAGCTGCGCACACAATCCCAGTGTTGTACAGCTTCCTTCTTCACCTTTCCGATGCTGCCACTCTCTCCGGCTCCCGGAGCCGAAGAAGCGGCTTCTTCGCGCACAGACGATTGTACCGTTCACAGTGCTCTCTTAGCGCCGCTTCTGCCGAAAGAAGCCCGGGAGCGGCTCTTAGCTCCGGAGAGCATCGTACCTTCGTCTTTAGCGTCTTTTGTGGTCTACATCCTAGCAGAAAGCTTTTCCACTCTGTCTGGCAAGGAAAACCTGCGGGAGCACAGAAAACATCTCCCATCGTGTTCTGGACGTTGCACGGAGGTCTGCCAAGTGTTTGACAAGAAGGAAAGAAAAGTTGTCCAAAACAGCTTCCAATCGAATATTCATGTGATTGGAAACGTCAGGAATGTGGTAAGGTACTGTTTTCTATCAGTTGGCAAGCTGCGCACACAATCCCAGTGATGTACAGCTCCTTCTTCACCTTTCCGATGCTGCCGCTCTCTCCGGCTCCCGGAGCCGAAGAAGCGGCTTCTTCGCGCACAGACGATTTTACCGCTCACAGTGCTCTCTTAGCGCCGCTTCTGCCGAAAGAAGCCCGGGAGCGGCTCTTAGCTCCGGAGAGCATCGTACCTTCGTCTTTAGCGTCTTTTGTGGTCTACATCCTAGCAGAAAGCTTTTCCACTCTGTCTGGCAAGGAAAACCTGCGGGAGCACAGAAAACATCTCCCATCGTGTTCTGGACGTTGCACGGAGGTCTGCCAAGTGTTTGACAAGAAGGAAAGAAAAGTTGTCCAAAACAGCTTCCAATCGAATATTCATGTGATTGGAAACGTCAGGAAAGTGTAAGGTACTGTTTTCTATCAGTTGGCAAGCTGCGCACACAATCCCTGTGTTGTACAGCTTCCTTCTTCACCTTTCCGATGCTGCCGCTCTCTCCGGCTCCCGGAGCCGAAGAAGCGGCTTCTTCGCGCAAAGACGATTGTACCGCTCACAGTTCTCTCCTTAACGCGGCTTCTGCCGAAAGAAGCCCGGGAGCGGCTCTTAGCTCCGGAGAGCATCGTACCTTCGTCTTTAGCGTCTTTTGTGGTCTACATCCTAGCAGAAAGCTTTTCCACTCTGTCTGGCAAGGAAAACCTGCGGGAGCACAGAAAACATCTCCCATCGTGTTCTGGACGTTGCACGGAGGTCTGCCAAGTGTTTGGCATGAAGAAATGAAAAGCTGTCCAAAACAGCTTCTTATCGAACATTCGTGTGAGTGGAAATGTCAGGAAAGTGTAAGGTACTGTTTTCTATCAGTTGGCAAGCTGCGCACACAATCCCAGTGTTGTACAGCTTCCTTCTTCACCTTTCCGATGCTGCCGCTCTCTCCGGCTCCCGGAGCCGAAGAAGCGGCTTCTTCGCGCAAAGACGATTGTACCGCTCACAGTGCTCTCTTAGCACTGCTCCTGCCGAAAGAAGCCCGGGAGCGGCTCTTAGCTCCGGAGAGCATCGTACCTTCGTCTTTAGCGTCTTTTGTGGTCTACATCCTAGCAGAAAGCTTTTCCACTCTGTCTGGCAAGGAAAACCTGCGGGAGCACAGAAAACATCTCCCATCGTGTTCTGGACGTTGCACGGAGGTCTGCCAAGTGTTTGACAAGAAGGAAAGAAAAGTTGTCCAAAACAGCTTCCAATCGAATATTCATGTGATTGGAAACGTCAGGAAAGTGTAAGGTACTGTTTTCTATCAGTTGGCAAGCTGCGCACACAATCCCAGTGTTGTACAGCTTCCTTCTTCACCTTTCCGATGCTGCCGCTCTCTCCGGCTCCCGGAGCCGAAGAAGCGGCTTCTTCGCGCAAAGACGATTGTACCGCTCACAGTTCTCTCCTTAACGCGGCTTCTGCCGAAAGAAGCCCGGGAGCGGCTCTTAGCTCCGGAGAGCATCGTACCTTCGTCTTTAGCGTCTTTTGTGGTCTACATCCTAGCAGAAAGCTTTTCCACTCTGTCTGGCAAGGAAAACCTGCGGGAGCACAGAAAACATCTCCCATCGTCTTCTGGACGTTGCACGGAGGTCTGCCAAGTGTTTGGCATGAAGAAATGAAAAGCTGTCCAAAACAGCTTCTTATCGAACATTCGTGTGAGTGGAAATGTCAGGAAAGTGTAAGGTACTGTTTTCTATCAGTTGGCAAGCTGCGCACACAATCCCAGTGTTGTACAGCTTCCTTCTTCACCTTTCCGATGCTGCCGCTCTCTCCGGCTCCTGGAGCCGAAGAAGCGGCTTCTTCGCGCACAGACGATTGTACCGCTCACAGTGCTCGCTTAGCGCCGCTTCTGCCGAAAGAAGCCCGGGAGCGGCTCTTAGCTCCGGAGAGCATCGTACCTTCGTCTTTAGCGTCTTTTGTGGTCTACATCCTAGCAGAAAGCTTTTCCACTCTGTCTGGCAAGGAAAACCTGCGGGAGCACAGAAAACATCTCCCATCGTGTTCTGGACGTTGCACGGAGGTCTGCCAAGTGTTTGACAAGAAGGAAAGAAAAGTTGTCCAAAACAGCTTCCAATCGAATATTCATGTGATTGGAAACGTCAGGAAAGTGTAAGGTACTGTTTTCTATCAGTTGGCAAGCTGCGCACACAATCCCAGTGTTGTACAGCTTCCTTCTTCACCTTTCCGATGCTGCCGCTCTCTCCGGCTCCCGGAGCCGAAGAAGCGGCTTCTTCGCGCAAAGACGATTGTACCGCTCACAGTGCTCTCTTAGCGCAGCTTCTGCCGAAAGAAGCCCGGGAGCGGCTCTTAGCTCCGGAGAGCATCGTACCTTCGTCTTTAGCGTCTTTTGTGGTCTACATCCTAGCAGAAAGCTTTTCCACTCTGTCTGGCAAGGAAAACCTGCGGGAGCACAGAAAACATCTCCCATCGTGTTCTGGACGTTGCAGGGAGGTCTGCCAAGTGTTTGGCAGGAAGAAATGAAAAGCTGTCCAAAACAGCTTCCAATCGAATATTCGTGTGATTGGAAACGTCAGGAATGTGTAAGGTACTGTTTTCTATCAGTTGGCAAGCTGCGCACACAATCCCAGTGTTGTACAGCTTCCTTCTTCACCTTTCCGATGCTGCCGCTCTCTCCGGCTCCCGGAGCCGAAGAAGCGGCTTCTTCGCGCAAAGACGATTGTACCGCTCACAGTGCTCTCTTAGCGCCGCTTCTGCCGAAAGAAGCCCGGGAGCGGCTCTTAGCTCCGGAGAGCATCGTACCTTCGTCTTTAGCGTCTTTTGTGGTCTACATCCTAGCAGAAAGCTTTTCCACTCTGTCTGGCAAGGAAAACCTGCGGGAGCACAGAAAACATCTCCCATCGTGTTCTGGACGTTGCACGGAGGTCTGCCAAGTGTTTGACAAGAAGGAAAGAAAAGTTGTCCAAAACAGCTTCCAATCGAATATTCATGTGATTGGAAACGTCAGGAATGTGGTAAGGTACTGTTTTCTATCAGTTGGCAAGCTGCGCACACAATCCCAGTGTTGTACAGCTCCTTCTTCACCTTTCCGATGCTGCCGCTCTCTCCGGCTCCCGGAGCCGAAGAAGCGGCTTCTTCGCGCAAAGACGATTGTACCGCTCACAGTGCTCTCATTAACGCGGCTTCTGCCAAAAGAAGCCCGGGAGCGGCTCTTAGCTCCGGAGAGCATCGTACCTTCGTCTTTAGAGTCTTTTGTGGTCTACATCCTAGCAGAAAGCTTTTCCACTCTGTCTGGCAAGGAAAACCTGCGGGAGCACAGAAAACATCTCCCATCGTGTTCTGGACGTTGCACGGAGGTCTGCCAAGTGTTTGACAAGAAGGAAAGAAAAGTTGTCCAAAACAGCTTCCAATCGAATATTCATGTGATTGGAAACGTCAGGAATGTGGTAAGGTACTGTTTTCTATCAGTTGGCAAGCTGCGCACACAATCCCAGTGTTGTACAGCTTCCTTCTTCACCTTTCCGATGCTGCCGCTCTCTCCGGCTCCCGGTGCCGAAGAAGCGGCTTCTTCGCGCACAGACGATTTTACCGCTCACAGTGCTCTCTTAGCGCCGCTTCTGCCGAAAGAAGCCCGGGAGCGGCTCTTAGCTCCGGAGAGCATCGTACCTTCGTCTTTAGCGTCTTTTGTGGTCTACATCCTAGCAGAAAGCTTTTCCACTCTGTCTGGCAAGGAAAACCTGCGGGAGCACAGAAAACATCTCCCATCGTGTTCTGGACGTTGCACGGAGGTCTGCCAAGTGTTTGACAAGAAGGAAAGAAAAGTTGTCCAAAACAGCTTCCAATCGAATATTCATGTGATTGGAAACGTCAGGAAAGTGTAAGGTACTGTTTTCTATCAGTTGGCAAGCTGCGCACACAATCCCAGTGTTGTACAGCTTCCTTCTTCACCTTTCCGATGCTGCCGCTCTCTCCGGCTCCTGGAGCCGAAGAAGCGGCTTCTTCGCGCACAGACGATTGTACCGCTCACAGTGCTCGCTTAGCGCCGCTTCTGCCGAAAGAAGCCCGGGAGCGGCTCTTAGCTCCGGAGAGCATCGTACCTTCGTCTTTAGCGTCTTTTGTGGTCTACATCCTAGCAGAAAGCTTTTCCACTCTGTCTGGCAAGGAAAACCTGCGGGAGCACAGAAAACATCTCCCATCGTGTTCTGGACGTTGCACGGAGGTCTGCCAAGTGTTTGACAAGAAGGAAAGAAAAGTTGTCCAAAACAGCTTCCAATCGAATATTCATGTGATTGGAAACGTCAGGAAAGTGTAAGGTACTGTTTTCTATCAGTTGGCAAGCTGCGCACACAATCCCAGTGTTGTACAGCTTCCTTCTTCACCTTTCCGATGCTGCCGCTCTCTCCGGCTCCCGGAGCCGAAGAAGCGGCTTCTTCGCGCAAAGACGATTGTACCGCTCACAGTGCTCTCTTAGCGCAGCTTCTGCCGAAAGAAGCCCGGGAGCGGCTCTTAGCTCCGGAGAGCATCGTACCTTCGTCTTTAGCGTCTTTTGTGGTCTACATCCTAGCAGAAAGCTTTTCCACTCTGTCTGGCAAGGAAAACCTGCGGGAGCACAGAAAACATCTCCCATCGTGTTCTGGACGTTGCAGGGAGGTCTGCCAAGTGTTTGGCAGGAAGAAATGAAAAGCTGTCCAAAACAGCTTCCAATCGAATATTCGTGTGATTGGAAACGTCAGGAATGTGTAAGGTACTGTTTTCTATCAGTTGGCAAGCTGCGCACACAATCCCAGTGTTGTACAGCTTCCTTCTTCACCTTTCCGATGCTGCCGCTCTCTCCGGCTCCCGGAGCCGAAGAAGCGGCTTCTTCGCGCAAAGACGATTGTACCGCTCACAGTGCTCTCTTAGCGCCGCTTCTGCCGAAAGAAGCCCGGGAGCGGCTCTTAGCTCCGGAGAGCATCGTACCTTCGTCTTTAGCGTCTTTTGTGGTCTACATCCTAGCAGAAAGCTTTTCCACTCTGTCTGGCAAGGAAAACCTGCGGGAGCACAGAAAACATCTCCCATCATGTTCTGGACGTTGCAGGGAGGTCTGCCAAGTGTTTGACAAGAAGGAAAGAAAAGTTGTCCAAAACAGCTTCCAATCGAATATTCATGTGATTGGAAACGTCAGGAAAGTGTAAGGTACTGTTTTCTATCAGTTGGCAAGCTGCGCACACAATCCCAGTGTTGTACAGCTTCCTTCTTCACCTTTCCGATGCTGCCGCTCTCTCCGGCTCCCGGAGCCGAAGAAGCGGCTTCTTCGCGCAAAGACGATTGTACCGCTCACAGTTCTCTCCTTAACGCGGCTTCTGCCGAAAGAAGCCCGGGAGCGGCTCTTAGCTCCGGAGAGCATCGTACCTTCGTCTTTAGCGTCTTTTGTGGTCTACATCCTAGCAGAAAGCTTTTCCACTCTGTCTGGCAAGGAAAACCTGCGGGAGCACAGAAAACATCTCCCATCGTGTTCTGGACGTTGCACGGAGGTCTGCCAAGTGTTTGGCATGAAGAAATGAAAAGCTGTCCAAAACAGCTTCTTATCGAACATTCGTGTGATTGGAAACGTCAGGAAAGTGTAAGGGACTGTTTTCTATCAGTTGGCAAGCTGCGCACACAATCCCAGTGTTGTACAGCTTCCTTCTTCACCTTTCCGATGCTGCCGCTCTCTCCGGCTCCCGGAGCCGAAGAAGCGGCTTCTTCGCGCAAAGACGATTGTACCGTTCACAGTGCTCTCTTAGCGCCGCTTCTGCCGAAAGAAGCCCGGGAGCGGCTCTTAGCTCCGGAGAGCATCGTACCTTCGTCTTTAGCGTCTTTTGTGGTCTACATCCTAGCAGAAAGCTTTTCCACTCTGTCTGGCAAGGAAAACCTGCGGGAGCACAGAAAACATCTCCCATCGTCTTCTGGACGGTGCACGGACGTCTGCCAAGTGTTTGACAAGAAGGAAAGAAAAGTTGTCCAAAACAGCTTCCAATCGAAGATTCATGTGATTGGAAACGTCAGGAATGTGGTAAGGTACTGTTTTCTATCAGTTAGCAAGCTGCGCACACAATCCCAGTGTTGTACAGCTTCCTTCTTCACCTTTCCGATGCTGCCGCTCTCTCCGGCTCCCGGAGCCGAAGAAGTGGCTTCTTCGCGCAAAGACGATTGTACCGCTAACAGTGCTCTCTTAGCGCCGCTTCTGCCGAAAGAAGCCCGGGAGCGGCTCTTAGCTCCGGAGAGCATCGTACCTTCGTCTTTAGCGTCTTTTGTGGTCTACATCCTAGCAGAAAGCTTTTCCACTCTGTCTGGCAAGGAAAACCTGCGGGAGCACAGAAAACATCTCCCATCGTGTTCTGGACGTTGCACGGAGGTCTGCCAAGTGTTTGGCATGAAGGAAAGAAAAGTTGTCCAAAACAGCTTCTTATCGAATATTCATGTGATTGGAAACGTCAGGAAAGTGTAAGGTACTGTTTTCTATCAGTTGGCAAGCTGCGCACACAATCCCAGTGTTGTACAGCTTCCTTCTTCACCTTTCCGATGCTGCCGCTGTCTCCGGCTCCCGGAGCCGAAGAAGCGGCTTCTTCGCGCACAGACGATTGTACCGCTCACAGTGCTCTCTTAGCGCCGCTTCTGCCGAAAGAAGCCCGGGAGCGGCTCTTAGCTCCGGAGAGCATCGTACCTTCGTCTTTAGCGTCTTTTGTGGTCTACATCCTAGCAGAAAGCTTTTCCACTCTGTCTGGCAAGGAAAACCTGCGGGAGCACAGAAAACATCTCCCATCGTGTTCTGGACGTTGCACGGAGGTCTGCCAAGTGTTTGACAAGAAGGAAAGAAAAGTTGTCCAAAACAGCTTCCAATCGAATATTCATGTGATTGGAAACGTCAGGAATGTGGTAAGGTACTGTTTTCTATCAGTTGGCAAGCTGCGCACACAATCCCAGTGTTGTACAGCTCCTTCTTCACCTTTCCGATGCTGCCGCTCTCTCCGGCTCCCGGAGCCGAAGAAGCGGCTTCTTCGCGCAAAGACGATTGTACCGCTCACAGTGCTCTCATTAACGCGGCTTCTGCCAAAAGAAGCCCGGGAGCGGCTCTTAGCTCCGGAGAGCATCGTACCTTCGTCTTTAGAGTCTTTTGTGGTCTACATCCTAGCAGAAAGCTTTTCCACTCTGTCTGGCAAGGAAAACCTGCGGGAGCACAGAAAACATCTCCCATCGTGTTCTGGACGTTGCACGGAGGTCTGCCAAGTGTTTGACAAGAAGGAAAGAAAAGTTGTCCAAAACAGCTTCCAATCGAATATTCATGTGATTGGAAACGTCAGGAATGTGGTAAGGTACTGTTTTCTATCAGTTGGCAAGCTGCGCACACAATCCCAGTGTTGTACAGCTTCCTTCTTCACCTTTCCGATGCTGCCGCTCTCTCCGGCTCCCGGTGCCGAAGAAGCGGCTTCTTCGCGCACAGACGATTTTACCGCTCACAGTGCTCTCTTAGCGCCGCTTCTGCCGAAAGAAGCCCGGGAGCGGCTCTTAGCTCCGGAGAGCATCGTACCTTCGTCTTTAGCGTCTTTTGTGGTCTACATCCTAGCAGAAAGCTTTTCCACTCTGTCTGGCAAGGAAAACCTGCGGGAGCACAGAAAACATCTCCCATCGTGTTCTGGACGTTGCACGGAGGTCTGCCAAGTGTTTGACAAGAAGGAAAGAAAAGTTGTCCAAAACAGCTTCCAATCGAATATTCATGTGATTGGAAACGTCAGGAAAGTGTAAGGTACTGTTTTCTATCAGTTGGCAAGCTGCGCACACAATCCCAGTGTTGTACAGCTTCCTTCTTCACCTTTCCGATGCTGCCGCTCTCTCCGGCTCCCGGAGCCGAAGAAGCGGCTTCTTCGCGCAAAGACGATTGTACCGCTCACAGTGCTCGCTTATCGCCGCTTCTGCCGAAAGAAGCCCGGCAGCGGCTCTTAGCTCCGGAGAGCATCGTACCTTCGTCTTTAGCGTCTTTTGTGGTCTACATCCTAGCAGAAAGCTTTTCCACTCTGTCTGGCAAGGAAAACCTGCGGGAGCACAGAAAACATCTCCCATCGTGTTCTGGACGTTGCACGGACGTCTGCCAAGTGTTTGGCATGAAGGAAAGAAAAGTTGTCCAAAACAGCTTCTTATCGAATATTCATGTGATTGGAAACGTCAGGAAAGTGTAAGGTACTGTTTTCTATCAGTTGGCAAGCTGCGCACACAATCCCAGTGTTGTACAGCTTCCTTCTTCACCTTTCCGATGCTGCCGCTCTCTCCGGCTCCCGGAGCCGAAGAAGCGGCTTCTTCGCGCAAAGACGATTGTACCGCTCACAGTTCTCTCCTTAACGCGGCTTCTGCCGAAAGAAGCCCGGGAGCGGCTCTTAGCTCCGGAGAGCATCGTACCTTCGTCTTTAGCGTCTTTTGTTGTCTACATCCTAGCAGAAAGCTTTTCCACTCTGTCTGGCAAGGAAAACCTGCGGGAGCACAGAAAACATCTCCCATCGTCTTCTGGACGTTGCACGGAGGTCTGCCAAGTGTTTGGCATGAAGGAAAGAAAAGTTGTCCAAAACAGCTTCCAATCGAATATTCATGAGATTGGAAACGTCAGGAAAGTGTAAGGTACTGTTTTCTATCAGTTGGCAAGCTGCGCACACAATCCCAGTGTTGTACAGCTTCCTTCTTCACCTTTCCGATGCTGCCACTCTCTCCGGCTCCCAGAGCCGAAGAAGCGGCTTCTTCGCGCACAGACGATTGTACCGCTCACAGTGCTCTCTTAGCGCCGCTTCTGCCGAAAGAAGCCCGGGAGCGGCTCTTAGCTCCGGAGAGCATCGTACCTTCGTCTTTAGCGTCTTTTGTGGTCTACATCCTAGCAGAAAGCTTTTCCACTCTGTCTGGCAAGGAAAACCTGCGGGAGCACAGAAAACATCTCCCATCGTGTTCTGGACGTTGCACGGAGGTCTGCCAAGTGTTTGACAAGAAGGAAAGAAAAGTTGTCCAAAACAGCTTCCAATCGAATATTCATGTGATTGGAAACGTCAGGAATGTGGTAAGGTACTGTTTTCTATCAGTTGGCAAGCTGCGCACACAATCCCAGTGTTGTACAGCTCCTTCTTCACCTTTCCGATGCTGCCGCTCTCTCCGGCTCCCGGAGCCGAAGAAGCGGCTTCTTCGCGCAAAGACGATTGTACCGCTCACAGTGCTCTCATTAACGCGGCTTCTGCCGAAAGAAGCCCGGGAGCGGCTCTTAGCTCCGGAGAGCATCGTACCTTCGTCTTTAGCGTCTTTTGTGGTCTACATCCTAGCAGAAAGCTTTTCCACTCTGTCTGGCAAGGAAAACCTGCGGGAGCACAGAAAACATCTCCCATCGTGTTCTGGACGTTGCACGGAGGTCTGCCAAGTGTTTGACAAGAAGGAAAGAAAAGTTGTCCAAAACAGCTTCCAATCGAATATTCATGTGATTGGAAACGTCAGGAATGTGGTAAGGTACTGTTTTCTATCAGTTGGCAAGCTGCGCACACAATCCCAGTGTTGTACAGCTCCTTCTTCACCTTTCCGATGCTGCCGCTCTCTCCGGCTCCCGGAGCCGAAGAAGCGGCTTCTTCGCGCACAGACGATTGTACCGCTCACAGTGCTCTCTTAGCGCCGCTTCTGCCGAAAGAAGCCCGGGAGCGGCTCTTAGCTCCGGAGAGCATCGTACCTTCGTCTTTAGCGTCTTTTGTGGTCTACATCCTAGCAGAAAGCTTTTCCACTCTGTCTGGCAAGGAAAACCTGCGGGAGCACAGAAAACATCTCCCATCGTGTTCTGGACGTTGCACGGAGGTCTGCCAAGTGTTTGACAAGAAGGAAAGAAAAGTTGTCCAAAACAGCTTCCAATCGAATATTCATGTGATTGGAAACGTCAGGAAAGTGTAAGGTACTGTTTTCTATCAGTTGGCAAGCTGCGCACACAATCCCAGTGTTGTACAGCTTCCTTCTTCACCTTTCCGATGCTGCCGCTCTCTCCGGCTCCCGGAGCCGAAGAAGCGGCTTCTTCGCGCAAAGACGATTGTACCGCTCACAGTGCTCGCTTATCGCCGCTTCTGCCGAAAGAAGCCCGGGAGCGGCTCTTAGCTCCGGAGAGCATCGTACCTTCGTCTTTAGCGTCTTTTGTGGTCTACATCCTAGCAGAAAGCTTTTCCACTCTGTCTGGCAAGGAAAACCTGCGGGAGCACAGAAAACATCTCCCATCGTGTTCTGGACGTTGCACGGACGTCTGCCAAGTGTTTGGCATGAAGGAAAGAAAAGTTGTCCAAAACAGCTTCTTATCGAATATTCATGTGATTGGAAACGTCAGGAAAGTGTAAGGTACTGTTTTCTATCAGTTGGCAAGCTGCGCACACAATCCCAGTGTTGTACAGCTTCCTTCTTCACCTTTCCGATGCTGCCGCTCTCTCCGGCTCCCGGAGCCGAAGAAGCGGCTTCTTCGCGCAAAGACGATTGTACCGCTCACAGTTCTCTCCTTAACGCGGCTTCTGCCGAAAGAAGCCCGGGAGCGGCTCTTAGCTCCGGAGAGCATCGTACCTTCGTCTTTAGCGTCTTTTGTTGTCTACATCCTAGCAGAAAGCTTTTCCACTCTGTCTGGCAAGGAAAACCTGCGGGAGCACAGAAAACATCTCCCATCGTGTTCTGGACGTTGCACGGAGGTCTGCCAAGTGTTTGGCATGAAGAAATGAAAAGCTGTCCAAAACAGCTCCTTATCGAACATTCGTGTGAGTGGAAATGTCAGGAAAGTGTAAGGTACTGTTTTCTATCAGTTGGCAAGCTGCGCACACAATCCCAGTGTTGTACAGCTTCCTTCTTCACCTTTCCGATGCTGCCGCTCTCTCCGGCTCCCGGAGCCGAAGAAGCGGCTTCTTCGCGCACAGACGATTGTACCGCTCACAGTGCTCTCTTATCGCCGCTTCTGCCGAAAGAAGCCCGGGAGCGGCTCTTAGCTCCGGAGAGCATCGTACCTTCGTCTTTAGCGTCTTTTGTGGTCTACATCCTAGCAGAAAGCTTTTCCACTCTGTCTGGCAAGGAAAACCTGCGGGAGCACAGAAAACATCTCCCATCGTCTTCTGGACGTTGCACGGAGGTCTGCCAAGTGTTTGGCATGAAGGAAAGAAAAGTTGTCCAAAACAGCTTCCAATCGAATATTCATGTGATTGGAAACGTCAGGAAAGTGTAAGGTACTGTTTTCTATCAGTTGGCAAGCTGCGCACACAATCCCAGTGTTGTACAGCTTCCTTCTTCACCTTTCCGATGCTGCCGCTCTCTCCGGCTCCCGGAGCCGAAGAAGCGGCTTCTTCGCGCACAGACGATTGTACCGCTCACAGTGCTCTCTTAGCGCCGCTTCTGCCGAAAGAAGCCCGGGAGCGGCTCTTAGCTCCGGAGAGCATCGTACCTTCGTCTTTAGCGTCTTTTGTGGTCTACATCCTAGCAGAAAGCTTTTCCACTCTGTCTGGCAAGGAAAACCTGCGGGAGCACAGAAAACATCTCCCATCGTGTTCTGGACGTTGCACGGAGGTCTGCCAAGTGTTTGACAAGAAGGAAAGAAAAGTTGTCCAAAACAGCTTCCAATCGAATATTCATGTGATTGGAAACGTCAGGAATGTGGTAAGGTACTGTTTTCTATCAGTTGGCAAGCTGCGCACACAATCCCAGTGTTGTACAGCTCCTTCTTCACCTTTCCGATGCTGCCGCTCTCTCCGGCTCCCGGAGCCGAAGAAGCGGCTTCTTCGCGCAAAGACGATTGTACCGCTCACAGTGCTCTCATTAACGCGGCTTCTGCCGAAAGAAGCCCGGGAGCGGCTCTTAGCTCCGGAGAGCATCGTACCTTCGTCTTTAGCGTCTTTTGTGGTCTACATCCTAGCAGAAAGCTTTTCCACTCTGTCTGGCAAGGAAAACCTGCGGGAGCACAGAAAACATCTCCCATCGTGTTCTGGACGTTGCACGGAGGTCTGCCAAGTGTTTGACAAGAAGGAAAGAAAAGTTGTCCAAAACAGCTTCCAATCGAATATTCATGTGATTGGAAACGTCAGGAATGTGGTAAGGTACTGTTTTCTATCAGTTGGCAAGCTGCGCACACAATCCCAGTGTTGTACAGCTCCTTCTTCACCTTTCCGATGCTGCCGCTCTCTCCGGCTCCCGGAGCCGAAGAAGCGGCTTCTTCGCGCACAGACGATTGTACCGCTCACAGTGCTCTCTTAGCGCCGCTTCTGCCGAAAGAAGCCCGGGAGCGGCTCTTAGCTCCGGAGAGCATCGTACCTTCGTCTTTAGCGTCTTTTGTGGTCTACATCCTAGCAGAAAGCTTTTCCACTCTGTCTGGCAAGGAAAACCTGCGGGAGCACAGAAAACATCTCCCATCGTGTTCTGGACGTTGCACGGAGGTCTGCCAAGTGTTTGACAAGAAGGAAAGAAAAGTTGTCCAAAACAGCTTCCAATCGAATATTCATGTGATTGGAAACGTCAGGAAAGTGTAAGGTACTGTTTTCTATCAGTTGGCAAGCTGCGCACACAATCCCAGTGTTGTACAGCTTCCTTCTTCACCTTTCCGATGCTGCCGCTCTCTCCGGCTCCCGGAGCCGAAGAAGCGGCTTCTTCGCGCAAAGACGATTGTACCGCTCACAGTGCTCGCTTATCGCCGCTTCTGCCGAAAGAAGCCCGGGAGCGGCTCTTAGCTCCGGAGAGCATCGTACCTTCGTCTTTAGCGTCTTTTGTGGTCTACATCCTAGCAGAAAGCTTTTCCACTCTGTCTGGCAAGGAAAACCTGCGGGAGCACAGAAAACATCTCCCATCGTGTTCTGGACGTTGCACGGAGGTCTGCCAAGTGTTTGGCATGAAGGAAAGAAAAGTTGTCCAAAACAGCTTCTTATCGAATATTCATGTGATTGGAAACGTCAGGAAAGTGTAAGGTACTGTTTTCTATCAGTTGGCAAGCTGCGCACACAATCCCAGTGTTGTACAGCTTCCTTCTTCACCTTTCCGATGCTGCCGCTCTCTCCGGCTCCCGGAGCCGAAGAAGCGGCTTCTTCGCGCAAAGACGATTGTACCGCTCACAGTGCTCTCCTTAACGCGGCTTCTGCCGAAAGAAGCCCGGGAGCGGCTCTTAGCTCCGGAGAGCATCGTACCTTCGTCTTTAGAGTCTTTTGTGGTCTACATCCTAGCAGAAAGCTTTTCCACTCTGTCTGGCAAGGAAAACCTGCGGGAGCACAGAAAACATCTCCCATCATGTTCTGGACGTTGCACGGAGGTCTGCCAAGTGTTTGACAAGAAGGAAAGAAAAGTTGTCCAAAACAGCTTCCAATCGAATATTCATGTGATTGGAAACGTCAGGAAAGTGTAAGGTACTGTTTTCTATCAGTTGGCAAGCTGCGCACACAATCCCAGTGTTGTACAGCTTCCTTCTTCACCTTTCCGATGCTGCCGCTCTCTCCGGCTCCCGGAGCCGAAGAAGCGGCTTCTTCGCGCACAGACGATTGTACCGCTCACAGTGCTCTCTTAGCGCCGCTTCTGCCGAAAGAAGCCCGGGAGCGGCTCTTAGCTCCGGAGAGCATCGTACCTTCGTCTTTAGCGTCTTTTGTGGTCTACATCCTAGCAGAAAGCTTTTCCACTCTGTCTGGCAAGGAAAACCTGCGGGAGCACAGAAAACATCTCCCATCGTGTTCTGGACGTTGCACGGAGGTCTGCCAAGTGTTTGACAAGAAGGAAAGAAAAGTTGTCCAAAACAGCTTCCAATCGAATATTCATGTGATTGGAAACGTCAGGAATGTGGTAAGGTACTGTTTTCTATCAGTTGGCAAGCTGCGCACACAATCCCAGTGTTGTACAGCTCCTTCTTCACCTTTCCGATGCTGCCGCTCTCTCCGGCTCCCGGAGCCGAAGAAGCGGCTTCTTCGCGCAAAGACGATTGTACCGCTCACAGTGCTCTCATTAACGCGGCTTCTGCCGAAAGAAGCCCGGGAGCGGCTCTTAGCTCCGGAGAGCATCGTACCTTCGTCTTTAGAGTCTTTTGTGGTCTACATCCTAGCAGAAAGCTTTTCCACTCTGTCTGGCAAGGAAAACCTGCGGGAGCACAGAAAACATCTCCCATCGTGTTCTGGACGTTGCACGGAGGTCTGCCAAGTGTTTGACAAGAAGGAAAGAAAAGTTGTCCAAAACAGCTTCCAATCGAATATTCATGTGATTGGAAACGTCAGGAATGTGGTAAGGTACTGTTTTCTATCAGTTGGCAAGCTGCGCACACAATCCCAGTGTTGTACAGCTTCCTTCTTCACCTTTCCGATGCTGCCGCTCTCTCCGGCTCCCGGTGCCGAAGAAGCGGCTTCTTCGCGCACAGACGATTTTACCGCTCACAGTGCTCTCTTAGCGCCGCTTCTGCCGAAAGAAGCCCGGGAGCGGCTCTTAGCTCCGGAGAGCATCGTACCTTCGTCTTTAGCGTCTTTTGTGGTCTACATCCTAGCAGAAAGCTTTTCCACTCTGTCTGGCAAGGAAAACCTGCGGGAGCACAGAAAACATCTCCCATCGTGTTCTGGACGTTGCACGGAGGTCTGCCAAGTGTTTGACAAGAAGGAAAGAAAAGTTGTCCAAAACAGCTTCCAATCGAATATTCATGTGATTGGAAACGTCAGGAAAGTGTAAGGTACTGTTTTCTATCAGTTGGCAAGCTGCGCACACAATCCCAGTGTTGTACAGCTTCCTTCTTCACCTTTCCGATGCTGCCGCTCTCTCCGGCTCCCGGAGCCGAAGAAGCGGCTTCTTCGCGCAAAGACAATTGTACCGCTCACAGTGCTCGCTTATCGCCGCTTCTGCCGAAAGAAGCCCGGCAGCGGCTCTTAGCTCCGGAGAGCATCGTACCTTCGTCTTTAGCGTCTTTTGTGGTCTACATCCTAGCAGAAAGCTTTTCCACTCTGTCTGGCAAGGAAAACCTGCGGGAGCACAGAAAACATCTCCCATCGTGTTCTGGACGTTGCACGGACGTCTGCCAAGTGTTTGGCATGAAGGAAAGAAAAGTTGTCCAAAACAGCTTCCAATCGAATATTCATGTGATTGGAAACGTCAGGAAAGTGTAAGGTACTGTTTTCTATCAGTTGGCAAGCTGCGCACACAATCCCAGTGTTGTACAGCTTCCTTCTTCACCTTTCCGATGCTGCCGCTCTCTCCGGCTCCCGGAGCCGAAGAAGCGGCTTCTTCGCGCAAAGACGATTGTACCGCTCACAGTTCTCTCCTTAACGCGGCTTCTGCCGAAAGAAGCCCGGGAGCGGCTCTTAGCTCCGGAGAGCATCGTACCTTCGTCTTTAGCGTCTTTTGTTGTCTACATCCTAGCAGAAAGCTTTTCCACTCTGTCTGGCAAGGAAAACCTGCGGGAGCACAGAAAACATCTCCCATCGTGTTCTGGACGTTGCACGGACGTCTGCCAAGCGTTTGGCATGAAGAAATGAAAAGCTGTCCAAAACAGCTCCTTATCGAACATTCGTGTGAGTGGAAATGTCAGGAAAGTGTAAGGTACTGTTTTCTATCAGTTGGCAAGCTGCGCACACAATCCCAGTGTTGTACAGCTTCCTTCTTCACCTTTCCGATGCTGCCGCTCTCTCCGGCTCCCGGAGCCGAAGAAGCGGCTTCTTCGCGCACAGACGATTGTACCGCTCACAGTGCTCTCTTAGCGCCGCTTCTGCCGAAAGAAGCCCGGGAGCGGCTCTTAGCTCCGGAGAGCATCGTACCTTCGTCTTTAGCGTCTTTTGTTGTCTACATCCTAGCAGAAAGCTTTTCCACTCTGTCTGGCAAGGAAAACCTGCGGGAGCACAGAAAACATCTCCCATCGTGTTCTGGACGTTGCACGGACGTCTGCCAAGTGTTTGGCATGAAGAAATGAAAAGCTGTCCAAAACAGCTCCTTATCGAACATTCGTGTGAGTGGAAATGTCAGGAAAGTGTAAGGTACTGTTTTCTATCAGTTGGCAAGCTGCGCACACAATCCCAGTGTTGTACAGCTTCCTTCTTCACCTTTCCGATGCTGCCGCTCTCTCCGGCTCCCGGAGCCGAAGAAGCGGCTTCTTCGCGCACAGACGATTGTACCGCTCACAGTGCTCTCTTAGCGCCGCTTCTGCCGAAAGAAGCCCGGGAGCGGCTCTTAGCTCCGGAGAGCATCGTACCTTCGTCTTTAGCGTCTTTTGTGGTCTACATCCTAGCAGAAAGCTTTTCCACTCTGTCTGGCAAGGAAAACCTGCGGGAGCACAGAAAACATCTCCCATCGTCTTCTGGACGTTGCACGGAGGTCTGCCAAGTGTTTGGCATGAAGGAAAGAAAAGTTGTCCAAAACAGCTTCCAATCGAATATTCATGTGATTGGAAACGTCAGGAAAGTGTAAGGTACTGTTTTCTATCAGTTGGCAAGCTGCGCACACAATCCCAGTGTTGTACAGCTTCCTTCTTCACCTTTCCGATGCTGCCGCTCTCTCCGGCTCCCGGAGCCGAAGAAGCGGCTTCTTCGCGCACAGACGATTGTACCGCTCACAGTGCTCTCTTAGCGCCGCTTCTGCCGAAAGAAGCCCGGGAGCGGCTCTTAGCTCCGGAGAGCATCGTACCTTCGTCTTTAGCGTCTTTTGTGGTCTACATCCTAGCAGAAAGCTTTTCCACTCTGTCTGGCAAGGAAAACCTGCGGGAGCACAGAAAACATCTCCCATCGTGTTCTGGACGTTGCACGGAGGTCTGCCAAGTGTTTGACAAGAAGGAAAGAAAAGTTGTCCAAAACAGCTTCCAATCGAATATTCATGTGATTGGAAACGTCAGGAATGTGGTAAGGTACTGTTTTCTATCAGTTGGCAAGCTGCGCACACAATCCCAGTGTTGTACAGCTCCTTCTTCACCTTTCCGATGCTGCCGCTCTCTCCGGCTCCCGGAGCCGAAGAAGCGGCTTCTTCGCGCAAAGACGATTGTACCGCTCACAGTGCTCTCATTAACGCGGCTTCTGCCGAAAGAAGCCCGGGAGCGGCTCTTAGCTCCGGAGAGCATCGTACCTTCGTCTTTAGCGTCTTTTGTGGTCTACATCCTAGCAGAAAGCTTTTCCACTCTGTCTGGCAAGGAAAACCTGCGGGAGCACAGAAAACATCTCCCATCGTGTTCTGGACGTTGCACGGAGGTCTGCCAAGTGTTTGACAAGAAGGAAAGAAAAGTTGTCCAAAACAGCTTCCAATCGAATATTCATGTGATTGGAAACGTCAGGAATGTGGTAAGGTACTGTTTTCTATCAGTTGGCAAGCTGCGCACACAATCCCAGTGTTGTACAGCTCCTTCTTCACCTTTCCGATGCTGCCGCTCTCTCCGGCTCCCGGAGCCGAAGAAGCGGCTTCTTCGCGCACAGACGATTGTACCGCTCACAGTGCTCTCTTAGCGCCGCTTCTGCCGAAAGAAGCCCGGGAGCGGCTCTTAGCTCCGGAGAGCATCGTACCTTCGTCTTTAGCGTCTTTTGTGGTCTACATCCTAGCAGAAAGCTTTTCCACTCTGTCTGGCAAGGAAAACCTGCGGGAGCACAGAAAACATCTCCCATCGTGTTCTGGACGTTGCACGGAGGTCTGCCAAGTGTTTGACAAGAAGGAAAGAAAAGTTGTCCAAAACAGCTTCCAATCGAATATTCATGTGATTGGAAACGTCAGGAAAGTGTAAGGTACTGTTTTCTATCAGTTGGCAAGCTGCGCACACAATCCCAGTGTTGTACAGCTTCCTTCTTCACCTTTCCGATGCTGCCGCTCTCTCCGGCTCCCGGAGCCGAAGAAGCGGCTTCTTCGCGCAAAGACGATTGTACCGCTCACAGTGCTCGCTTATCGCCGCTTCTGCCGAAAGAAGCCCGGGAGCGGCTCTTAGCTCCGGAGAGCATCGTACCTTCGTCTTTAGCGTCTTTTGTGGTCTACATCCTAGCAGAAAGCTTTTCCACTCTGTCTGGCAAGGAAAACCTGCGGGAGCACAGAAAACATCTCCCATCGTGTTCTGGACGTTGCACGGAGGTCTGCCAAGTGTTTGGCATGAAGGAAAGAAAAGTTGTCCAAAACAGCTTCTTATCGAATATTCATGTGATTGGAAACGTCAGGAAAGTGTAAGGTACTGTTTTCTATCAGTTGGCAAGCTGCGCACACAATCCCAGTGTTGTACAGCTTCCTTCTTCACCTTTCCGATGCTGCCGCTCTCTCCGGCTCCCGGAGCCGAAGAAGCGGCTTCTTCGCGCAAAGACGATTGTACCGCTCACAGTGCTCTCCTTAACGCGGCTTCTGCCGAAAGAAGCCCGGGAGCGGCTCTTAGCTCCGGAGAGCATCGTACCTTCGTCTTTAGAGTCTTTTGTGGTCTACATCCTAGCAGAAAGCTTTTCCACTCTGTCTGGCAAGGAAAACCTGCGGGAGCACAGAAAACATCTCCCATCATGTTCTGGACGTTGCACGGAGGTCTGCCAAGTGTTTGACAAGAAGGAAAGAAAAGTTGTCCAAAACAGCTTCCAATCGAATATTCATGTGATTGGAAACGTCAGGAAAGTGTAAGGTACTGTTTTCTATCAGTTGGCAAGCTGCGCACACAATCCCAGTGTTGTACAGCTTCCTTCTTCACCTTTCCGATGCTGCCGCTCTCTCCGGCTCCCGGAGCCGAAGAAGCGGCTTCTTCGCGCACAGACGATTGTACCGCTCACAGTGCTCTCTTAGCGCCGCTTCTGCCGAAAGAAGCCCGGGAGCGGCTCTTAGCTCCGGAGAGCATCGTACCTTCGTCTTTAGCGTCTTTTGTGGTCTACATCCTAGCAGAAAGCTTTTCCACTCTGTCTGGCAAGGAAAACCTGCGGGAGCACAGAAAACATCTCCCATCGTGTTCTGGACGTTGCACGGAGGTCTGCCAAGTGTTTGACAAGAAGGAAAGAAAAGTTGTCCAAAACAGCTTCCAATCGAATATTCATGTGATTGGAAACGTCAGGAATGTGGTAAGGTACTGTTTTCTATCAGTTGGCAAGCTGCGCACACAATCCCAGTGTTGTACAGCTCCTTCTTCACCTTTCCGATGCTGCCGCTCTCTCCGGCTCCCGGAGCCGAAGAAGCGGCTTCTTCGCGCAAAGACGATTGTACCGCTCACAGTGCTCTCATTAACGCGGCTTCTGCCGAAAGAAGCCCGGGAGCGGCTCTTAGCTCCGGAGAGCATCGTACCTTCGTCTTTAGAGTCTTTTGTGGTCTACATCCTAGCAGAAAGCTTTTCCACTCTGTCTGGCAAGGAAAACCTGCGGGAGCACAGAAAACATCTCCCATCGTGTTCTGGACGTTGCACGGAGGTCTGCCAAGTGTTTGACAAGAAGGAAAGAAAAGTTGTCCAAAACAGCTTCCAATCGAATATTCATGTGATTGGAAACGTCAGGAATGTGGTAAGGTACTGTTTTCTATCAGTTGGCAAGCTGCGCACACAATCCCAGTGTTGTACAGCTTCCTTCTTCACCTTTCCGATGCTGCCGCTCTCTCCGGCTCCCGGTGCCGAAGAAGCGGCTTCTTCGCGCACAGACGATTTTACCGCTCACAGTGCTCTCTTAGCGCCGCTTCTGCCGAAAGAAGCCCGGGAGCGGCTCTTAGCTCCGGAGAGCATCGTACCTTCGTCTTTAGCGTCTTTTGTGGTCTACATCCTAGCAGAAAGCTTTTCCACTCTGTCTGGCAAGGAAAACCTGCGGGAGCACAGAAAACATCTCCCATCGTGTTCTGGACGTTGCACGGAGGTCTGCCAAGTGTTTGACAAGAAGGAAAGAAAAGTTGTCCAAAACAGCTTCCAATCGAATATTCATGTGATTGGAAACGTCAGGAAAGTGTAAGGTACTGTTTTCTATCAGTTGGCAAGCTGCGCACACAATCCCAGTGTTGTACAGCTTCCTTCTTCACCTTTCCGATGCTGCCGCTCTCTCCGGCTCCCGGAGCCGAAGAAGCGGCTTCTTCGCGCAAAGACAATTGTACCGCTCACAGTGCTCGCTTATCGCCGCTTCTGCCGAAAGAAGCCCGGCAGCGGCTCTTAGCTCCGGAGAGCATCGTACCTTCGTCTTTAGCGTCTTTTGTGGTCTACATCCTAGCAGAAAGCTTTTCCACTCTGTCTGGCAAGGAAAACCTGCGGGAGCACAGAAAACATCTCCCATCGTGTTCTGGACGTTGCACGGACGTCTGCCAAGTGTTTGGCATGAAGGAAAGAAAAGTTGTCCAAAACAGCTTCTTATCGAATATTCATGTGATTGGAAACGTCAGGAAAGTGTAAGGTACTGTTTTCTATCAGTTGGCAAGCTGCGCACACAATCCCAGTGTTGTACAGCTTCCTTCTTCACCTTTCCGATGCTGCCGCTCTCTCCGGCTCCCGGAGCCGAAGAAGCGGCTTCTTCGCGCAAAGACGATTGTACCGCTCACAGTTCTCTCCTTAACGCGGCTTCTGCCGAAAGAAGCCCGGGAGCGGCTCTTAGCTCCGGAGAGCATCGTACCTTCGTCTTTAGCGTCTTTTGTTGTCTACATCCTAGCAGAAAGCTTTTCCACTCTGTCTGGCAAGGAAAACCTGCGGGAGCACAGAAAACATCTCCCATCGTGTTCTGGACGTTGCACGGACGTCTGCCAAGTGTTTGGCATGAAGAAATGAAAAGCTGTCCAAAACAGCTCCTTATCGAACATTCGTGTGAGTGGAAATGTCAGGAAAGTGTAAGGTACTGTTTTCTATCAGTTGGCAAGCTGCGCACACAATCCCAGTGTTGTACAGCTTCCTTCTTCACCTTTCCGATGCTGCCGCTCTCTCCGGCTCCCGGAGCCGAAGAAGCGGCTTCTTCGCGCACAGACGATTGTACCGCTCACAGTGCTCTCTTAGCGCCGCTTCTGCCGAAAGAAGCCCGGGAGCGGCTCTTAGCTCCGGAGAGCATCGTACCTTCGTCTTTAGCGTCTTTTGTGGTCTACATCCTAGCAGAAAGCTTTTCCACTCTGTCTGGCAAGGAAAACCTGCGGGAGCACAGAAAACATCTCCCATCGTGTTCTGGACGTTGCACGGAGGTCTGCCAAGTGTTTGGCATGAAGGAAAGAAAAGTTGTCCAAAACAGCTTCCAATCGAATATTCATGTGATTGGAAACGTCAGGAAAGTGTAAGGTACTGTTTTCTATCAGTTGGCAAGCTGCGCACACAATCCCAGTGTTGTACAGCTTCCTTCTTCACCTTTCCGATGCTGCCACTCTCTCCGGCTCCCGGAGCCGAAGAAGCGGCTTCTTCGCGCACAGACGATTGTACCGCTCACAGTGCTCTCTTAGCGCCGCTTCTGCCGAAAGAAGCCCGGGAGCGGCTCTTAGCTCCGGAGAGCATCGTACCTTCGTCTTTAGCGTCTTTTGTGGTCTACATCCTAGCAGAAAGCTTTTCCACTCTGTCTGGCAAGGAAAACCTGCGGGAGCACAGAAAACATCTCCCATCGTGTTCTGGACGTTGCACGGAGGTCTGCCAAGTGTTTGACAAGAAGGAAAGAAAAGTTGTCCAAAACAGCTTCCAATCGAATATTCATGTGATTGGAAACGTCAGGAATGTGGTAAGGTACTGTTTTCTATCAGTTGGCAAGCTGCGCACACAATCCCAGTGTTGTACAGCTCCTTCTTCACCTTTCCGATGCTGCCGCTCTCTCCGGCTCCCGGAGCCGAAGAAGCGGCTTCTTCGCGCAAAGACGATTGTACCGCTCACAGTGCTCTCATTAACGCGGCTTCTGCCGAAAGAAGCCCGGGAGCGGCTCTTAGCTCCGGAGAGCATCGTACCTTCGTCTTTAGCGTCTTTTGTGGTCTACATCCTAGCAGAAAGCTTTTCCACTCTGTCTGGCAAGGAAAACCTGCGGGAGCACAGAAAACATCTCCCATCGTGTTCTGGACGTTGCACGGAGGTCTGCCAAGTGTTTGACAAGAAGGAAAGAAAAGTTGTCCAAAACAGCTTCCAATCGAATATTCATGTGATTGGAAACGTCAGGAATGTGGTAAGGTACTGTTTTCTATCAGTTGGCAAGCTGCGCACACAATCCCAGTGTTGTACAGCTCCTTCTTCACCTTTCCGATGCTGCCGCTCTCTCCGGCTCCCGGAGCCGAAGAAGCGGCTTCTTCGCGCACAGACGATTGTACCGCTCACAGTGCTCTCTTAGCGCCGCTTCTGCCGAAAGAAGCCCGGGAGCGGCTCTTAGCTCCGGAGAGCATCGTACCTTCGTCTTTAGCGTCTTTTGTGGTCTACATCCTAGCAGAAAGCTTTTCCACTCTGTCTGGCAAGGAAAACCTGCGGGAGCACAGAAAACATCTCCCATCGTGTTCTGGACGTTGCACGGAGGTCTGCCAAGTGTTTGACAAGAAGGAAAGAAAAGTTGTCCAAAACAGCTTCCAATCGAATATTCATGTGATTGGAAACGTCAGGAAAGTGTAAGGTACTGTTTTCTATCAGTTGGCAAGCTGCGCACACAATCCCAGTGTTGTACAGCTTCCTTCTTCACCTTTCCGATGCTGCCGCTCTCTCCGGCTCCCGGAGCCGAAGAAGCGGCTTCTTCGCGCAAAGACGATTGTACCGCTCACAGTGCTCGCTTATCGCCGCTTCTGCCGAAAGAAGCCCGGGAGCGGCTCTTAGCTCCGGAGAGCATCGTACCTTCGTCTTTAGCGTCTTTTGTGGTCTACATCCTAGCAGAAAGCTTTTCCACTCTGTCTGGCAAGGAAAACCTGCGGGAGCACAGAAAACATCTCCCATCGTGTTCTGGACGTTGCACGGAGGTCTGCCAAGTGTTTGGCATGAAGGAAAGAAAAGTTGTCCAAAACAGCTTCTTATCGAATATTCATGTGATTGGAAACGTCAGGAAAGTGTAAGGTACTGTTTTCTATCAGTTGGCAAGCTGCGCACACAATCCCAGTGTTGTACAGCTTCCTTCTTCACCTTTCCGATGCTGCCGCTCTCTCCGGCTCCCGGAGACGAAGAAGCGGCTTCTTCGCGCAAAGACGATTGTACCGCTCACAGTGCTCTCCTTAACGCGGCTTCTGCCGAAAGAAGCCCGGGAGCGGCTCTTAGCTCCGGAGAGCATCGTACCTTCGTCTTTAGAGTCTTTTGTGGTCTACATCCTAGCAGAAAGCTTTTCCACTCTGTCTGGCAAGGAAAACCTGCGGGAGCACAGAAAACATCTCCCATCATGTTCTGGACGTTGCACGGAGGTCTGCCAAGTGTTTGACAAGAAGGAAAGAAAAGTTGTCCAAAACAGCTTCCAATCGAATATTCATGTGATTGGAAACGTCAGGAAAGTGTAAGGTACTGTTTTCTATCAGTTGGCAAGCTGCGCACACAATCCCAGTGTTGTACAGCTTCCTTCTTCACCTTTCCGATGCTGCCGCTCTCTCCGGCTCCCGGAGCCGAAGAAGCGGCTTCTTCGCGCACAGACGATTGTACCGCTCACATGCTCTCTTAGCGCCGCTTCTGCCGAAAGAAGCCCGGGAGCGGCTCTTAGCTCCGGAGAGCATCGTACCTTCGTCTTTAGCGTCTTTTGTGGTCTACATCCTAGCAGAAAGCTTTTCCACTCTGTCTGGCAAGGAAAACCTGCGGGAGCACAGAAAACATCTCCCATCGTGTTCTGGACGTTGCACGGAGGTCTGCCAAGTGTTTGACAAGAAGGAAAGAAAAGTTGTCCAAAACAGCTTCCAATCGAATATTCATGTGATTGGAAACGTCAGGAATGTGGTAAGGTACTGTTTTCTATCAGTTGGCAAGCTGCGCACACAATCCCAGTGTTGTACAGCTCCTTCTTCACCTTTCCGATGCTGCCGCTCTCTCCGGCTCCCGGAGCCGAAGAAGCGGCTTCTTCGCGCAAAGACGATTGTACCGCTCACAGTGCTCTCATTAACGCGGCTTCTGCCGAAAGAAGCCCGGGAGCGGCTCTTAGCTCCGGAGAGCATCGTACCTTCGTCTTTAGAGTCTTTTGTGGTCTACATCCTAGCAGAAAGCTTTTCCACTCTGTCTGGCAAGGAAAACCTGCGGGAGCACAGAAAACATCTCCCATCGTGTTCTGGACGTTGCACGGAGGTCTGCCAAGTGTTTGACAAGAAGGAAAGAAAAGTTGTCCAAAACAGCTTCCAATCGAATATTCATGTGATTGGAAACGTCAGGAAAGTGTAAGGTACTGTTTTCTATCAGTTGGCAAGCTGCGCACACAATCCCAGTGTTGTACAGCTTCCTTCTTCACCTTTCCGATGCTGCCGCTCTCTCCGGCTCCCGGAGCCGAAGAAGCGGCTTCTTCGCGCACAGACGATTTTACCGCTCACAGTGCTCTCTTAGCGCCGCTTCTGCCGAAAGAAGCCCGGGAGCGGCTCTTAGCTCCGGAGAGCATCGTACCTTCGTCTTTAGCGTCTTTTGTGGTCTACATCCTAGCAGAAAGCTTTTCCACTCTGTCTGGCAAGGAAAACCTGCGGGAGCACAGAAAACATCTCCCATCGTGTTCTGGACGTTGCACGGAGGTCTGCCAAGTGTTTGACAAGAAGGAAAGAAAAGTTGTCCAAAACAGCTTCCAATCGAATATTCATGTGATTGGAAACGTCAGGAAAGTGTAAGGTACTGTTTTCTATCAGTTGGCAAGCTGCGCACACAATCCCAGTGTTGTACAGCTTCCTTCTTCACCTTTCCGATGCTGCCGCTCTCTCCGGCTCCCGGAGCCGAAGAAGCGGCTTCTTCGCGCAAAGACGATTGTACCGCTCACAGTGCTCGCTTATCGCCGCTTCTGCCGAAAGAAGCCCGGGAGCGGCTCTTAGCTCCGGAGAGCATCGTACCTTCGTCTTTAGCGTCTTTTGTGGTCTACATCCTAGCAGAAAGCTTTTCCACTCTGTCTGGCAAGGAAAACCTGCGGGAGCACAGAAAACATCTCCCATCGTCTTCTGGACGTTGCACGGAGGTCTGCCAAGTGTTTGGCATGAAGGAAAGAAAAGTTGTCCAAAACAGCTTCTTATCGAATATTCATGTGATTGGAAACGTCAGGAAAGTGTAAGGTACTGTTTTCTATCAGTTGGCAAGCTGCGCACACAATCCCAGTGTTGTACAGCTTCCTTCTTCACCTTTCCGATGCTGCCGCTCTCTCCGGCTCCCGGAGCCGAAGAAGCGGCTTCTTCGCGCAAAGACGATTGTACCGCTCACAGTGCTCTCCTTAACGCGGCTTCTGCCGAAAGAAGCCCGGGAGCGGCTCTTAGCTCCGGAGAGCATCGTACCTTCGTCTTTAGAGTCTTTTGTGGTCTACATCCTAGCAGAAAGCTTTTCCACTCTGTCTGGCAAGGAAAACCTGCGGGAGCACAGAAAACATCTCCCATCATGTTCTGGACGTTGCACGGAGGTCTGCCAAGTGTTTGACAAGAAGGAAAGAAAAGTTGTCCAAAACAGCTTCCAATCGAATATTCATGTGATTGGAAACGTCAGGAAAGTGTAAGGTACTGTTTTCTATCAGTTGGCAAGCTGCGCACACAATCCCAGTGTTGTACAGCTTCCTTCTTCACCTTTCCGATGCTGCCGCTCTCTCCGGCTCCCGGAGCCGAAGAAGCGGCTTCTTCGCGCACAGACGATTGTACCGCTCACAGTGCTCTCTTAGCGCCGCTTCTGCCGAAAGAAGCCCGGGAGCGGCTCTTAGCTCCGGAGAGCATCGTACCTTCGTCTTTAGCGTCTTTTGTGGTCTACATCCTAGCAGAAAGCTTTTCCACTCTGTCTGGCAAGGAAAACCTGCGGGAGCACAGAAAACATCTCCCATCGTGTTCTGGACGTTGCAGGGAGGTCTGCCAAGTGTTTGACAGGAAGGAAAGAAAAGTTGTCCAAAACAGCTTCCAATCGAATATTCATGTGATTGGAAACGTCAGGAAAGTGTAAGGTACTGTTTTCTATCAGTTGGCAAGCTGCGCACACAATCCCAGTGTTGTACAGCTTCCTTCTTCACCTTTCCGATGCTGCCGCTCTCTCCGGCTCCCGGAGCCGAAGAAGCGGCTTCTTCGCGCAAAGACGATTGTACCGCTCACAGTTCTCTCCTTAACGCGGCTTCTGCCGAAAGAAGCCCGGGAGCGGCTCTTAGCTCCGGAGAGCATCGTACCTTCGTCTTTAGCGTCTTTTGTTGTCTACATCCTAGCAGAAAGCTTTTCCACTCTGTCTGGCAAGGAAAACCTGCGTGAGCACAGAAAACATCTCCCATCGTGTTCTGGACGTTGCACGGACGTCTGCCAAGTGTTTGGCATGAAGAAATGAAAAGCTGTCCAAAACAGCTCCTTATCGAACATTCGTGTGAGTGGAAATGTCAGGACAGTGTAAGGTACTGTTTTCTATCAGTTGGCAAGCTGCGCACACAATCCCAGTGTTGTACAGCTTCCTTCTTCACCTTTCCGATGCTGCCGCTCTCTCCGGCTCCCGGAGCCGACGAAGCGGCTTCTTCGCGCACAGACGATTGTACCGCTCACAGTGCTCTCTTAGCGCCGCTTCTGCCGAAAGAAGCCCGGGAGCGGCTCTTAGCTCCGGAGAGCATCGTACCTTCGTCTTTAGCGTCTTTTGTGGTCTACATCCTAGCAGAAAGCTTTTCCACTCTGTCTGGCAAGGAAAACCTGCGGGAGCACAGAAAACATCTCCCATCGTCTTCTGGACGTTGCACGGACGTCTGCCAAGTGTTTGACAAGAAGGAAAGAAAAGTTGTCCAAAACAGCTTCCAATCGAATATTCATGTGATTGGAAACGTCAGGAAAGTGTAAGGTACTGTTTTCTATCAGTTGGCAAGCTGCGCACACAATCCCAGTGTTGTACAGCTTCCTTCTTCACCTTTCCGATGCTGCCACTCTCTCCGGCTCCCGGAGCCGAAGAAGCGGCTTCTTCGCGCACAGACGATTGTACCGCTCACAGTGCTCTCTTAGCGCCGCTTCTGCCGAAAGAAGCCCGGGAGCGGCTCTTAGCTCCGGAGAGCATCGTACCTTCGTCTTTAGCGTCTTTTGTGGTCTACATCCTAGCAGAAAGCTTTTCCACTCTGTCTGGCAAGGAAAACCTGCGGGAGCACAGAAAACATCTCCCATCGTGTTCTGGACGTTGCACGGAGGTCTGCCAAGTGTTTGACAAGAAGGAAAGAAAAGTTGTCCAAAACAGCTTCCAATCGAATATTCATGTGATTGGAAACGTCAGGAAAGTGTAAGGTACTGTTTTCTATCAGTTGGCAAGCTGCGCACACAATCCCAGTGTTGTACAGCTTCCTTCTTCACCTTTCCGATGCTGCCGCTCTCTCCGGCTCCCGGAGCCGAAGAAGCGGCTTCTTCGCGCAAAGACAATTGTACCGCTCACAGTGCTCGCTTATCGCCGCTTCTGCCGAAAGAAGCCCGGCAGCGGCTCTTAGCTCCGGAGAGCATCGTACCTTCGTCTTTAGCGTCTTTTGTGGTCTACATCCTAGCAGAAAGCTTTTCCACTCTGTCTGGCAAGGAAAACCTGCGGGAGCACAGAAAACATCTCCCATCGTGTTCTGGACGTTGCACGGAGGTCTGCCAAGTGTTTGGCATGAAGGAAAGAAAAGTTGTCCAAAACAGCTTCTTATCGAATATTCATGTGATTGGAAACGTCAGGAAAGTGTAAGGTACTGTTTTCTATCAGTTGGCAAGCTGCGCACACAATCCCAGTGTTGTACAGCTTCCTTCTTCACCTTTCCGATGCTGCCGCTCTCTCCGGCTCCCGGAGCCGAAGAAGCGGCTTCTTCGCGCAAAGACGATTGTACCGCTCACAGTGCTCTCCTTAACGCGGCTTCTGCCGAAAGAAGCCCGGGAGCGGCTCTTAGCTCCGGAGAGCATCGTACCTTCGTCTTTAGAGTCTTTTGTGGTCTACATCCTAGCAGAAAGCTTTTCCACTCTGTCTGGCAAGGAAAACCTGCGGGAGCACAGAAAACATCTCCCATCATGTTCTGGACGTTGCACGGAGGTCTGCCAAGTGTTTGACAAGAAGGAAAGAAAAGTTGTCCAAAACAGCTTCCAATCGAATATTCATGTGATTGGAAACGTCAGGAAAGTGTAAGGTACTGTTTTCTATCAGTTGGCAAGCTGCGCACACAATCCCAGTGTTGTACAGCTTCCTTCTTCACCTTTCCGATGCTGCCGCTCTCTCCGGCTCCCGGAGCCGAAGAAGCGGCTTCTTCGCGCACAGACGATTGTACCGCTCACATGCTCTCTTAGCGCCGCTTCTGCCGAAAGAAGCCCGGGAGCGGCTCTTAGCTCCGGAGAGCATCGTACCTTCGTCTTTAGCGTCTTTTGTGGTCTACATCCTAGCAGAAAGCTTTTCCACTCTGTCTGGCAAGGAAAACCTGCGGGAGCACAGAAAACATCTCCCATCGTGTTCTGGACGTTGCACGGAGGTCTGCCAAGTGTTTGACAAGAAGGAAAGAAAAGTTGTCCAAAACAGCTTCCAATCGAATATTCATGTGATTGGAAACGTCAGGAATGTGGTAAGGTACTGTTTTCTATCAGTTGGCAAGCTGCGCACACAATCCCAGTGTTGTACAGCTCCTTCTTCACCTTTCCGATGCTGCCGCTCTCTCCGGCTCCCGGAGCCGAAGAAGCGGCTTCTTCGCGCAAAGACGATTGTACCGCTCACAGTGCTCTCATTAACGCGGCTTCTGCCGAAAGAAGCCCGGGAGCGGCTCTTAGCTCCGGAGAGCATCGTACCTTCGTCTTTAGAGTCTTTTGTGGTCTACATCCTAGCAGAAAGCTTTTCCACTCTGTCTGGCAAGGAAAACCTGCGGGAGCACAGAAAACATCTCCCATCGTGTTCTGGACGTTGCACGGAGGTCTGCCAAGTGTTTGACAAGAAGGAAAGAAAAGTTGTCCAAAACAGCTTCCAATCGAATATTCATGTGATTGGAAACGTCAGGAAAGTGTAAGGTACTGTTTTCTATCAGTTGGCAAGCTGCGCACACAATCCCAGTGTTGTACAGCTTCCTTCTTCACCTTTCCGATGCTGCCGCTCTCTCCGGCTCCCGGAGCCGAAGAAGCGGCTTCTTCGCGCACAGACGATTTTACCGCTCACAGTGCTCTCTTAGCGCCGCTTCTGCCGAAAGAAGCCCGGGAGCGGCTCTTAGCTCCGGAGAGCATCGTACCTTCGTCTTTAGCGTCTTTTGTGGTCTACATCCTAGCAGAAAGCTTTTCCACTCTGTCTGGCAAGGAAAACCTGCGGGAGCACAGAAAACATCTCCCATCGTGTTCTGGACGTTGCACGGAGGTCTGCCAAGTGTTTGACAAGAAGGAAAGAAAAGTTGTCCAAAACAGCTTCCAATCGAATATTCATGTGATTGGAAACGTCAGGAAAGTGTAAGGTACTGTTTTCTATCAGTTGGCAAGCTGCGCACACAATCCCAGTGTTGTACAGCTTCCTTCTTCACCTTTCCGATGCTGCCGCTCTCTCCGGCTCCCGGAGCCGAAGAAGCGGCTTCTTCGCGCAAAGACGATTGTACCGCTCACAGTGCTCTCCTTAACGCGGCTTCTGCCGAAAGAAGCCCGGGAGCGGCTCTTAGCTCCGGAGAGCATCGTACCTTCGTCTTTAGAGTCTTTTGTGGTCTACATCCTAGCAGAAAGCTTTTCCACTCTGTCTGGCAAGGAAAACCTGCGGGAGCACAGAAAACATCTCCCATCATGTTCTGGACGTTGCACGGAGGTCTGCCAAGTGTTTGACAAGAAGGAAAGAAAAGTTGTCCAAAACAGCTTCCAATCGAATATTCATGTGATTGGAAACGTCAGGAAAGTGTAAGGTACTGTTTTCTATCAGTTGGCAAGCTGCGCACACAATCCCAGTGTTGTACAGCTTCCTTCTTCACCTTTCCGATGCTGCCGCTCTCTCCGGCTCCCGGAGCCGAAGAAGCGGCTTCTTCGCGCACAGACGATTGTACCGCTCACAGTGCTCTCTTAGCGCCGCTTCTGCCGAAAGAAGCCCGGGAGCGGCTCTTAGCTCCGGAGAGCATCGTACCTTCGTCTTTAGCGTCTTTTGTGGTCTACATCCTAGCAGAAAGCTTTTCCACTCTGTCTGGCAAGGAAAACCTGCGGGAGCACAGAAAACATCTCCCATCGTGTTCTGGACGTTGCAGGGAGGTCTGCCAAGTGTTTGACAGGAAGGAAAGAAAAGTTGTCCAAAACAGCTTCCAATCGAATATTCATGTGATTGGAAACGTCAGGAAAGTGTAAGGTACTGTTTTCTATCAGTTGGCAAGCTGCGCACACAATCCCAGTGTTGTACAGCTTCCTTCTTCACCTTTCCGATGCTGCCGCTCTCTCCGGCTCCCGGAGCCGAAGAAGCGGCTTCTTCGCGCAAAGACGATTGTACCGCTCACAGTTCTCTCCTTAACGCGGCTTCTGCCGAAAGAAGCCCGGGAGCGGCTCTTAGCTCCGGAGAGCATCGTACCTTCGTCTTTAGCGTCTTTTGTTGTCTACATCCTAGCAGAAAGCTTTTCCACTCTGTCTGGCAAGGAAAACCTGCGTGAGCACAGAAAACATCTCCCATCGTGTTCTGGACGTTGCACGGACGTCTGCCAAGTGTTTGGCATGAAGAAATGAAAAGCTGTCCAAAACAGCTCCTTATCGAACATTCGTGTGAGTGGAAATGTCAGGACAGTGTAAGGTACTGTTTTCTATCAGTTGGCAAGCTGCGCACACAATCCCAGTGTTGTACAGCTTCCTTCTTCACCTTTCCGATGCTGCCGCTCTCTCCGGCTCCCGGAGCCGAAGAAGCGGCTTCTTCGCGCACAGACGATTGTACCGCTCACAGTGCTCTCTTAGCGCCGCTTCTGCCGAAAGAAGCCCGGGAGCGGCTCTTAGCTCCGGAGAGCATCGTACCTTCGTCTTTAGCGTCTTTTGTGGTCTACATCCTAGCAGAAAGCTTTTCCACTCTGTCTGGCAAGGAAAACCTGCGGGAGCACAGAAAACATCTCCCATCGTCTTCTGGACGTTGCACGGACGTCTGCCAAGTGTTTGACAAGAAGGAAAGAAAAGTTGTCCAAAACAGCTTCCAATCGAATATTCATGTGATTGGAAACGTCAGGAAAGTGTAAGGTACTGTTTTCTATCAGTTGGCAAGCTGCGCACACAATCCCAGTGTTGTACAGCTTCCTTCTTCACCTTTCCGATGCTGCCACTCTCTCCGGCTCCCGGAGCCGAAGAAGCGGCTTCTTCGCGCACAGACGATTGTACCGCTCACAGTGCTCTCTTAGCGCCGCTTCTGCCGAAAGAAGCCCGGGAGCGGCTCTTAGCTCCGGAGAGCATCGTACCTTCGTCTTTAGCGTCTTTTGTGGTCTACATCCTAGCAGAAAGCTTTTCCACTCTGTCTGGCAAGGAAAACCTGCGGGAGCACAGAAAACATCTCCCATCGTGTTCTGGACGTTGCACGGAGGTCTGCCAAGTGTTTGACAAGAAGGAAAGAAAAGTTGTCCAAAACAGCTTCCAATCGAATATTCATGTGATTGGAAACGTCAGGAAAGTGTAAGGTACTGTTTTCTATCAGTTGGCAAGCTGCGCACACAATCCCAGTGTTGTACAGCTTCCTTCTTCACCTTTCCGATGCTGCCGCTCTCTCCGGCTCCCGGAGCCGAAGAAGCGGCTTCTTCGCGCAAAGACGATTGTACCGCTCACAGTTCTCTCCTTAACGCGGCTTCTGCCGAAAGAAGCCCGGGAGCGGCTCTTAGCTCCGGAGAGCATCGTACCTTCGTCTTTAGCGTCTTTTGTGGTCTACATCCTAGCAGAAAGCTTTTCCACTCTGTCTGGCAAGGAAAACCTGCGGGAGCACAGAAAACATCTCCCATCGTGTTCTGGACGTTGCAGGGAGGTCTGCCAAGTGTTTGGCAGGAAGAAATGAAAAGCTGTCCAAAACAGCTTCCAATCGAATATTCGTGTGATTGGAAACGTCAGGAATGTGTAAGGTACTGTTTTCTATCAGTTGGCAAGCTGCGCACACAATCCCAGTGTTGTACAGCTTCCTTCTTCACCTTTCCGATGCTGCCGCTCTCTCCGGCTCCCGGAGCCGAAGAAGCGGCTTCTTCGCGCAAAGACGATTGTACCGCTCACAGTGCTCTCTTAGCGCCGCTTCTGCCGAAAGAAGCCCGGGAGCGGCTCTTAGCTCCGGAGAGCATCGTACCTTCGTCTTTAGCGTCTTTTGTGGTCTACATCCTAGCAGAAAGCTTTTCCACTCTGTCTGGCAAGGAAAACCTGCGGGAGCACAGAAAACATCTCCCATCATGTTCTGGACGTTGCAGGGAGGTCTGCCAAGTGTTTGACAAGAAGGAAAGAAAAGTTGTCCAAAACAGCTTCCAATCGAATATTCATGTGATTGGAAACGTCAGGAAAGTGTAAGGTACTGTTTTCTATCAGTTGGCAAGCTGCGCACACAATCCCAGTGTTGTACAGCTTCCTTCTTCACCTTTCCGATGCTGCCGCTCTCTCCGGCTCCCGGAGCCGAAGAAGCGGCTTCTTCGCGCAAAGACGATTGTACCGCTCACAGTTCTCTCCTTAACGCGGCTTCTGCCGAAAGAAGCCCGGGAGCGGCTCTTAGCTCCGGAGAGCATCGTACCTTCGTCTTTAGCGTCTTTTGTGGTCTACATCCTAGCAGAAAGCTTTTCCACTCTGTCTGGCAAGGAAAACCTGTGGGAGCACAGAAAACATCTCCCATCGTGTTCTGGACGTTGCACGGAGGTCTGCCAAGTGTTTGGCATGAAGAAATGAAAAGCTGTCCAAATCAGCTTCTTATCGAACATTCGTGTGATTGGAAACGTCAGGAAAGTGTAAGGGACTGTTTTCTATCAGTTGGCAAGCTGCGCACACAATCCCAGTGTTGTACAGCTTCCTTCTTCACCTTTCCGATGCTGCCGCTCTCTCCGGCTCCCGGAGCCGAAGAAGCGGCTTCTTCGCGCAAAGACGATTGTACCGTTCACAGTGCTCTCTTAGCGCCGCTTCTGCCGAAAGAAGCCCGGGAGCGGCTCTTAGCTCCGGAGAGCATCGTACCTTCGTCTTTAGCGTCTTTTGTGGTCTACATCCTAGAAGAAAGCTTTTCCACTCTGTCTGGCAAGGAAAACCTGCGGGAGCACAGAAAACATCTCCCATCGTCTTCTGGACTGTGCACGGACGTCTGCCAAGTGTTTGACAAGAAGGAAAAAAAAGTTGTCCAAAACAGCTTCCAATCGAAGATTCATGTGATTGGAAACGTCAGGAATGTGGTAAGGTACTGTTTTCTATCAGTTGGCAAGCTGCGCACACAATCCCAGTGTTGTACAGCTTCCTTCTTCACCTTTCCGATGCTGCCGCTCTCTCCGGCTCCCGGAGCCGAAGAAGTGGCTTCTTCGCGCAAAGACGATTGTACCGCTAACAGTGCTCTCTTAGCGCCGCTTCTGCCGAAAGAAGCCCGGGAGCGGCTCTTAGCTCCGGAGAGCATCGTACCTTCGTCTTTAGCGTCTTTTGTGGTCTACATCCTAGCAGAAAGCTTTTCCACTCTGTCTGGCAAGGAAAACCTGCGGGAGCACAGAAAACATCTCCCATCGTCTTCTGGACGTTGCACGGAGGTCTGCCAAGTGTTTGGCATGAAGGAAAGAAAAGTTGTCCAAAACAGCTTCTTATCGAATATTCATGTGATTGGAAACGTCAGGAAAGTGTAAGGTACTGTTTTCTATCAGTTGGCAAGCTGCGCACACAATCCCAGTGTTGTACAGCTTCCTTCTTCACCTTTCCGATGCTGCCGCTCTCTCCGGCTCCCGGAGCCGAAGAAGCGGCTTCTTCGCGCACAGACGATTGTACCGCTCACAGTGCTCTCTTAGCGCCGCTTCTGCCGAAAGAAGCCCGGGAGCGGCTCTTAGCTCCGGAGAGCATCGTACCTTCGTCTTTAGCGTCTTTTGTGGTCTACATCCTAGCAGAAAGCTTTTCCACTCTGTCTGGCAAGGAAAACCTGCGGGAGCACAGAAAACATCTCCCATCGTGTTCTGGACGTTGCACGGAGGTCTGCCAAGTGTTTGACAAGAAGGAAAGAAAAGTTGTCCAAAACAGCTTCCAATCGAATATTCATGTGATTGGAAACGTCAGGAATGTGGTAAGGTACTGTTTTCTATCAGTTGGCAAGCTGCGCACACAATCCCAGTGTTGTACAGCTCCTTCTTCACCTTTCCGATGCTGCCGCTCTCTCCGGCTCCCGGAGCCGAAGAAGCGGCTTCTTCGCGCAAAGACGATTGTACCGCTCACAGTGCTCTCATTAACGCGGCTTCTGCCGAAAGAAGCCCGGGAGCGGCTCTTAGCTCCGGAGAGCATCGTACCTTCGTCTTTAGAGTCTTTTGTGGTCTACATCCTAGCAGAAAGCTTTTCCACTCTGTCTGGCAAGGAAAACCTGCGGGAGCACAGAAAACATCTCCCATCGTCTTCTGGACGTTGCACGGAGGTCTGCCAAGTGTTTGACAAGAAGGAAAGAAAAGTTGTCCAAAACAGCTTCCAATCGAATATTCATGTGATTGGAAACGTCAGGAATGTGGTAAGGTACTGTTTTCTATCAGTTGGCAAGCTGCGCACACAATCCCAGTGTTGTACAGCTTCCTTCTTCACCTTTCCGATGCTGCCGCTCTCTCCGGCTCCCGGTGCCGAAGAAGCGGCTTCTTCGCGCACAGACGATTTTACCGCTCACAGTGCTCTCTTAGCGCCGCTTCTGCCGAAAGAAGCCCGGGAGCGGCTCTTAGCTCCGGAGAGCATCGTACCTTCGTCTTTAGCGTCTTTTGTGGTCTACATCCTAGCAGAAAGCTTTTCCACTCTGTCTGGCAAGGAAAACCTGCGGGAGCACAGAAAACATCTCCCATCGTGTTCTGGACGTTGCACGGAGGTCTGCCAAGTGTTTGACAAGAAGGAAAGAAAAGTTGTCCAAAACAGCTTCCAATCGAATATTCATGTGATTGGAAACGTCAGGAAAGTGTAAGGTACTGTTTTCTATCAGTTGGCAAGCTGCGCACACAATCCCAGTGTTGTACAGCTTCCTTCTTCACCTTTCCGATGCTGCCGCTCTCTCCGGCTCCCGGAGCCGAAGAAGCGGCTTCTTCGCGCAAAGACGATTGTACCGCTCACAGTGCTCGCTTATCGCCGCTTCTGCCGAAAGAAGCCCGGCAGCGGCTCTTAGCTCCGGAGAGCATCGTACCTTCGTCTTTAGCGTCTTTTGTGGTCTACATCCTAGCAGAAAGCTTTTCCACTCTGTCTGGCAAGGAAAACCTGCGGGAGCACAGAAAACATCTCCCATCGTGTTCTGGACGTTGCACGGAGGTCTGCCAAGTGTTTGACAAGAAGGAAAGAAAAGTTGTCCAAAACAGCTTCCAATCGAATATTCATGTGATTGGAAACGTCAGGAAAGTGTAAGGTACTGTTTTCTATCAGTTGGCAAGCTGCGCACACAATCCCAGTGTTGTACAGCTTCCTTCTTCACCTTTCCGATGCTGCCGCTCTCTCCGGCTCCCGGAGCCGAAGAAGCGGCTTCTTCGCGCAAAGACGATTGTACCGCTCACAGTGCTCGCTTATCGCCGCTTCTGCCGAAAGAAGCCCGGCAGCGGCTCTTAGCTCCGGAGAGCATCGTACCTTCGTCTTTAGCGTCTTTTGTGGTCTACATCCTAGCAGAAAGCTTTTCCACTCTGTCTGGCAAGGAAAACCTGCGGGAGCACAGAAAACATCTCCCATCGTGTTCTGGACGTTGCACGGACGTCTGCCAAGTGTTTGGCATGAAGGAAAGAAAAGTTGTCCAAAACAGCTTCTTATCGAATATTCATGTGATTGGAAACGTCAGGAAAGTGTAAGGTACTGTTTTCTATCAGTTGGCAAGCTGCGCACACAATCCCAGTGTTGTACAGCTTCCTTCTTCACCTTTCCGATGCTGCCGCTCTCTCCGGCTCCCGGAGCCGAAGAAGCGGCTTCTTCGCGCAAAGACGATTGTACCGCTCACAGTTCTCTCCTTAACGCGGCTTCTGCCGAAAGAAGCCCGGGAGCGGCTCTTAGCTCCGGAGAGCATCGTACCTTCGTCTTTAGCGTCTTTTGTTGTCTACATCCTAGCAGAAAGCTTTTCCACTCTGTCTGGCAAGGAAAACCTGCGGGAGCACAGAAAACATCTCCCATCGTGTTCTGGACGTTGCACGGACGTCTGCCAAGTGTTTGGCATGAAGAAATGAAAAGCTGTCCAAAACAGCTCCTTATCGAACATTCGTGTGAGTGGAAATGTCAGGAAAGTGTAAGGTACTGTTTTCTATCAGTTGGCAAGCTGCGCACACAATCCCAGTGTTGTACAGCTTCCTTCTTCACCTTTCCGATGCTGCCGCTCTCTCCGGCTCCCGGAGCCGAAGAAGCGGCTTCTTCGCGCACAGACGATTGTACCGCTCACAGTGCTCTCTTAGCGCCGCTTCTGCCGAAAGAAGCCCGGGAGCGGCTCTTAGCTCCGGAGAGCATCGTACCTTCGTCTTTAGCGTCTTTTGTGGTCTACATCCTAGCAGAAAGCTTTTCCACTCTGTCTGGCAAGGAAAACCTGCGGGAGCACAGAAAACATCTCCCATCGTGTTCTGGACGTTGCACGGACGTCTGCCAAGTGTTTGACAAGAAGGAAAGAAAAGTTGTCCAAAACAGCTTCTTATCGAATATTCATGTGATTGGAAACGTCAGGAAAGTGTAAGGTACTGTTTTCTATCAGTTGGCAAGCTGCGCACACAATCCCAGTGTTGTACAGCTTCCTTCTTCACCTTTCCGATGCTGCCGCTCTCTCCGGCTCCCGGAGCCGAAGAAGCGGCTTCTTCGCGCAAAGACGATTGTACCGCTCACAGCGCTCGCTTAGCGCCGCTTCTGCCGAAAGAAGCCCGGGAGCGGCGCTTAGCTCCGGAGAGCATCGTACCTTCGTCTTTAGCGTCTTTTGTGGTCTACATCCTAGCAGAAAGCTTTTCCACTCTGTCTGGCAAGGAAAACCTGCGGGAGCACAGAAAACATCTCCCATCGTGTTCTGGACGTTGCACGGACGTCTGCCAAGTGTTTGACAAGAAGGAAAGAAAAGTTGTCCAAAACAGCTTCCAATCGAATATTCATGTGATTGGAAACGTCAGGAAAGTGTAAGGTACTGTTTTCTATCAGTTGGCAAGCTGCGCACACAATCCCAGTGTTGTACAGCTTCCTTCTTCACCTTTCCGATGCTGCCGCTCTCTCCGGCTCCCGGAGCCGAAGAAGCGGCTTCTTCGCGCAAAGACGATTGTACCGCTCACAGTGCTCTCTTAGCGCCGCTTCTGCCGAAAGAAGCCCGGGAGCGGCTCTTAGCTCCGGAGAGCATCGTACCTTCGTCTTTAGCGTCTTTTGTGGTCTACATCCTAGCAGAAAGCTTTTCCACTCAGTCTGGCAAGGAAAACCTGCGGGAGCACAGAAAACATCTCCCATCGTGTTCTGGACGTTGCACGGACGTCTGCCAAGTGTTTGGCATGAAGGAAAGAAAAGTTGTCCAAAACAGCTTCCAATCGAATATTCATGTGATTGGAAACGTCAGGAAAGTGTAAGGTACTGTTTTCTATCAGTTGGCAAGCTGCGCACACAATCCCAGTGTTGTACAGCTTCCTTCTTCACCTTTCCGATGCTGCCGCTCTCTCCGGCTCCCGGAGCCGAAGAAGCGGCTTCTTCGCGCAAAGACGATTGTACCGCTCACAGTGCTCGCTTATCGCCGCTTCTGCCGAAAGAAGCCCGGCAGCGGCTCTTAGCTCCGGAGAGCATCGTACCTTCGTCTTTAGCGTCTTTTGTGGTCTACATCCTAGCAGAAAGCTTTTCCACTCTGTCTGGCAAGGAAAACCTGCGGGAGCACAGAAAACATCTCCCATCGTGTTCTGGACGTTGCACGGAGGTCTGCCAAGTGTTTGGCAGGAAGAAATGAAAAGCTGTCCAAAACAGCTTCCAATCGAATATTCGTGTGATTGGAAACGTCAGGAATGTGTAAGGTACTGTTTTCTATCAGTTGGCAAGCTGCGCACACAATCCCAGTGTTGTACAGCTTCCTTCTTCACCTTTCCGATGCTGCCGCTCTCTCCGGCTCCTGGAGCCGAAGAAGCGGCTTCTTCGCGCACATACGATTGTACCGCTCACAGTGCTCTCTTAGCGCCGCTTCTGCCGAAAGAAGCCCGGGAGCGGCTCTTAGCTCCGGAGAGCATCGTACCTTCGTCTTTAGCGTCTTTTGTGGTCTACATCCTAGCAGAAAGCTTTTCCACTCTGTCTGGCAAGGAAAACCTGCGGGAGCACAGAAAACATCTCCCATCGTGTTCTGGACGTTGCACGGAGGTCTGCCAAGTGTTTGGCATGAAGAAATGAAAAGCTGTCCAAAACAGGTTCCAATCGAATATTCGTGTCATTGGAAACGTCAGGAATGTGTAAGGTACTGTTTTCGATCAGTTGGCAAGCTGCGCACACAATCCCAGTGTTGTACAGCTTCCTTCTTCACCTTTCCGATGCTGCCGCTCTCTCCGGCTCCCGGAGCCGAAGAAGCGGCTTCTTCGCGCAAAGACGATTGTACAGCTCACAGTGCTCGCTTAGCGCCGCTTCTGCCGAAAGAAGCCCGGCAGCGGCTCTTAGCTCCGGAGAGCATCGTACCTTCGTCTTTAGCGTCTTTTGTGGTCTACATCCTAGCAGAAAGCTTTTCCACTCTGTCTGGCAAGGAAAACCTGCGGGAGCACAGAAAACATCTCCCATCGTGTTCTGGACGTTGCACGGAGGTCTGCCAAGTGTTTGACAAGAAGGAAAGAAAAGTTGTCCAAAACAGCTTCCAATCGAATATTCATGTGATTGGAAACGTCAGGAAAGTGTAAGGTACTGTTTTCTATCAGTTGGCAAGCTGCGCACACAATCCCAGTGTTGTACAGCTTCCTTCTTCACCTTTCCGATGCTGCCGCTCTCTCCGGCTCCCGGAGCCGAAGAAGCGGCTTCTTCGCGCAAAGACGATTGTACCGCTCACAGTGCTCTCTTAGCGCCGCTTCTGCCGAAAGAAGCCCGGGAGCGGCTCTTAGCTCCGGAGAGCATCGTACCTTCGTCTTTAGCGTCTTTTGTGGTCTACATCCTAGCAGAAAGCTTTTCCACTCTGTCTGGCAAGGAAAACCTGCGGGAGCACAGAAAACATCTCCCATCGTGTTCTGGACGTTGCACGGAGGTCTGCCAAGTGTTTGGCATGAAGAAATGAAAAGCTGTCCAAAACAGCTTCCAATCGAATATTCGTGTGATTGGAAACGTCAGGAATGTGTAAGGTACTGTTTTCTATCAGTTGGCAAGCTGCGCACACAATCCCAGTGTTGTACAGCTTCCTTCTTCACCTTTCCGATGCTGCCACTCTCTCCGGCTCCCGGAGCCGAAGAAGCGGCTTCTTCGCGCACAGACGATTGTACCGTTCACAGTTCTCTCCTTAACGCGGCTTCTGCCGAAAGAAGCCCGGGAGCGGCTCTTAGCTCCGGAGAGCATCGTACCTTCGTCTTTAGCGTCTTTTGTGGTCTACATCCTAGCAGAAAGCTTTTCCACTCTGTCTGGCAAGGAAAACCTGCGGGAGCACAGAAAACATCTCCCATCGTGTTCTGGACGTTGCACGGACGTCTGCCAAGTGTTTGACAAGAAGGAAAGAAAAGTTGTCCAAAACAGCTTCTTATCGAATATTCATGTGATTGGAAACGTCAGGAAAGTGTAAGGTACTGTTTTCTATCAGTTGGCAAGCTGCGCACACAATCCCAGTGTTGTACAGCTTCCTTCTTCACCTTTCCGATGCTGCCGCTCTCTCCGGCTCCCGGAGCCGAAGAAGCGGCTTCTTCGCGCAAAGACGATTGTACCGCTCACAGCGCTCGCTTAGCGCCGCTTCTGCCGAAAGAAGCCCGGGAGCGGCGCTTAGCTCCGGAGAGCATCGTACCTTCGTCTTTAGCGTCTTTTGTGGTCTACATCCTAGCAGAAAGCTTTTCCACTCTGTCTGGCAAGGAAAACCTGCGGGAGCACAGAAAACATCTCCCATCGTGTTCTGGACGTTGCACGGACGTCTGCCAAGTGTTTGACAAGAAGGAAAGAAAAGTTGTCCAAAACAGCTTCCAATCGAATATTCATGTGATTGGAAACGTCAGGAAAGTGTAAGGTACTGTTTTCTATCAGTTGGCAAGCTGCGCACACAATCCCAGTGTTGTACAGCTTCCTTCTTCACCTTTCCGATGCTGCCGCTCTCTCCGGCTCCCGGAGCCGAAGAAGCGGCTTCTTCGCGCAAAGACGATTGTACCGCTCACAGTGCTCTCTTAGCGCCGCTTCTGCCGAAAGAAGCCCGGGAGCGGCTCTTAGCTCCGGAGAGCATCGTACCTTCGTCTTTAGCGTCTTTTGTGGTCTACATCCTAGCAGAAAGCTTTTCCACTCAGTCTGGCAAGGAAAACCTGCGGGAGCACAGAAAACATCTCCCATCGTGTTCTGGACGTTGCACGGACGTCTGCCAAGTGTTTGGCATGAAGGAAAGAAAAGTTGTCCAAAACAGCTTCCAATCGAATATTCATGTGATTGGAAACGTCAGGAAAGTGTAAGGTACTGTTTTCTATCAGTTGGCAAGCTGCGCACACAATCCCAGTGTTGTACAGCTTCCTTCTTCACCTTTCCGATGCTGCCGCTCTCTCCGGCTCCCGGAGCCGAAGAAGCGGCTTCTTCGCGCAAAGACGATTGTACCGCTCACAGTGCTCGCTTATCGCCGCTTCTGCCGAAAGAAGCCCGGCAGCGGCTCTTAGCTCCGGAGAGCATCGTACCTTCGTCTTTAGCGTCTTTTGTGGTCTACATCCTAGCAGAAAGCTTTTCCACTCTGTCTGGCAAGGAAAACCTGCGGGAGCACAGAAAACATCTCCCATCGTGTTCTGGACGTTGCACGGAGGTCTGCCAAGTGTTTGGCAGGAAGAAATGAAAAGCTGTCCAAAACAGCTTCCAATCGAATATTCGTGTGATTGGAAACGTCAGGAATGTGTAAGGTACTGTTTTCTATCAGTTGGCAAGCTGCGCACACAATCCCAGTGTTGTACAGCTTCCTTCTTCACCTTTCCGATGCTGCCGCTCTCTCCGGCTCCTGGAGCCGAAGAAGCCGCTTCTTCGCGCACATACGATTGTACCGCTCACAGTGCTCTCTTAGCGCCGCTTCTGCCGAAAGAAGCCCGGGAGCGGCTCTTAGCTCCGGAGAGCATCGTACCTTCGTCTTTAGCGTCTTTTGTGGTCTACATCCTAGCAGAAAGCTTTTCCACTCTGTCTGGCAAGGAAAACCTGCGGGAGCACAGAAAACATCTCCCATCGTGTTCTGGACGTTGCACGGAGGTCTGCCAAGTGTTTGGCATGAAGAAATGAAAAGCTGTCCAAAACAGGTTCCAATCGAATATTCGTGTCATTGGAAACGTCAGGAATGTGTAAGGTACTGTTTTCGATCAGTTGGCAAGCTGCGCACACAATCCCAGTGTTGTACAGCTTCCTTCTTCACCTTTCCGATGCTGCCGCTCTCTCCGGCTCCCGGAGCCGAAGAAGCGGCTTCTTCGCGCAAAGACGATTGTACAGCTCACAGTGCTCGCTTAGCGCCGCTTCTGCCGAAAGAAGCCCGGCAGCGGCTCTTAGCTCCGGAGAGCATCGTACCTTCGTCTTTAGCGTCTTTTGTGGTCTACATCCTAGCAGAAAGCTTTTCCACTCTGTCTGGCAAGGAAAACCTGCGGGAGCACAGAAAACATCTCCCATCGTGTTCTGGACGTTGCACGGAGGTCTGCCAAGTGTTTGACAAGAAGGAAAGAAAAGTTGTCCAAAACAGCTTCCAATCGAATATTCATGTGATTGGAAACGTCAGGAAAGTGTAAGGTACTGTTTTCTATCAGTTGGCAAGCTGCGCACACAATCCCAGTGTTGTACAGCTTCCTTCTTCACCTTTCCGATGCTGCCGCTCTCTCCGGCTCCCGGAGCCGAAGAAGCGGCTTCTTCGCGCAAAGACGATTGTACCGCTCACAGTGCTCTCTTAGCACTGCTCCTGCCGAAAGAAGCCCGGGAGCGGCTCTTAGCTCCGGAGAGCATCGTACCTTCGTCTTTAGCGTCTTTTGTGGTCTACATCCTAGCAGAAAGCTTTTCCACTCTGTCTGGCAAGGAAAACCTGCGGGAGCACAGAAAACATCTCCCATCGTGTTCTGGACGTTGCACGGACGTCTGCCAAGTGTTTGACAAGAAGGAAAGAAAAGTTGTCCAAAACAGCTTCTTATCGAATATTCATGTGATTGGAAACGTCAGGAAAGTGTAAGGTACTGTTTTCTATCAGTTGGCAAGCTGCGCACACAATCCCAGTGTTGTACAGCTTCCTTCTTCACCTTTCCGATGCTGCCGCTCTCTCCGGCTCCCGGAGCCGAAGAAGCGGCTTCTTCGCGCAAAGACGATTGTACCGCTCACAGTTCTCTCCTTAACGCGGCTTCTGCCGAAAGAAGCCCGGGAGCGGCTCTTAGCTCCGGAGAGCATCGTACCTTCGTCTTTAGCGTCTTTTGTTGTCTACATCCTAGCAGAAAGCTTTTCCACTCTGTCTGGCAAGGAAAACCTGCGGGAGCACAGAAAACATCTCCCATCGTGTTCTGGACGTTGCACGGACGTCTGCCAAGTGTTTGGCATGAAGAAATGAAAAGCTGTCCAAAACAGCTCCTTATCGAACATTCGTGTGAGTGGAAATGTCAGGAAAGTGTAAGGTACTGTTTTCTATCAGTTGGCAAGCTGCGCACACAATCCCAGTGTTGTACAGCTTCCTTCTTCACCTTTCCGATGCTGCCGCTCTCTCCGGCTCCCGGAGCCGAAGAAGCGGCTTCTTCGCGCAAAGACGATTGTACCGCTCACAGTGCTCGCTTATCGCCGCTTCTGCCGAAAGAAGCCCGGGAGCGGCTCTTAGCTCCGGAGAGCATCGTACCTTCGTCTTTAGCGTCTTTTGTGGTCTACATCCTAGCAGAAAGCTTTTCCACTCTGTCTGGCAAGGAAAACCTGCGGGAGCACAGAAAACATCTCCCATCGTGTTCTGGACGTTGCACGGAGGTCTGCCAAGTGTTTGGCAGGAAGAAATGAAAAGCTGTCCAAAACAGGATCCAATCGAATATTCGTGTGATTGGAAACGTCAGGAATGTGTAAGGTACTGTTTTCTATCAGTTGGCAAGCTGCGCACACAATCCCAGTGTTGTACAGCTTCCTTCTTCACCTTTCCGATGCTGCCGCTCTCTCCGGCTCCCGGAGCCGAAGAAGCGGCTTCTTCGCGCACAGACGATTGTACCGCTCACAGTGCTCTCTTAGCGCCGCTTCTGCCGAAAGAAGCCCGGGAGCGGCTCTTAGCTCCGGAGAGCATCGTACCTTCGTCTTTAGCGTCTTTTGTGGTCTACATCCTAGCAGAAAGCTTTTCCACTCTGTCTGGCAAGGAAAACCTGCGGGAGCACAGAAAACATCTCCCATCGTCTTCTGGACGTTGCACGGAGGTCTGCCAAGTGTTTGGCATGAAGAAATGAAAAGCTGTCCAAAACAGGTTCCAATCGAATATTCGTGTCATTGGAAACGTCAGGAATGTGTAAGGTACTGTTTTCTATCAGTTGGCAAGCTGCGCACACAATCCCAGTGTTGTACAGCTTCCTTCTTCACCTTTCCGATGCTGCCGCTCTCTCCGGCTCCCGGAGCCGAAGAAGCGGCTTCTTCGCGCAAAGACGATTGTACAGCTCACAGTGCTCGCTTAGCGCCGCTTCTGCCGAAAGAAGCCCGGCAGCGGCTCTTAGCTCCGGAGAGCATCGTACCTTCGTCTTTAGCGTCTTTTGTGGTCTACATCCTAGCAGAAAGCTTTTCCACTCTGTCTGGCAAGGAAAACCTGCGGGAGCACAGAAAACATCTCCCATCGTGTTCTGGACGTTGCACGGAGGTCTGCCAAGTGTTTGACAAGAAGGAAAGAAAAGTTGTCCAAAACAGCTTCCAATCGAATATTCATGTGATTGGAAACGTCAGGAAAGTGTAAGGTACTGTTTTCTATCAGTTGGCAAGCTGCGCACACAATCCCAGTGTTGTACAGCTTCCTTCTTCACCTTTCCGATGCTGCCGCTCTCTCCGGCTCCCGGAGCCGAAGAAGCGGCTTCTTCGCGCAAAGACGATTGTACCGCTCACAGTGCTCTCTTAGCGCCGCTTCTGCCGAAAGAAGCCCGGGAGCGGCTCTTAGCTCCGGAGAGCATCGTACCTTCGTCTTTAGCGTCTTTTGTGGTCTACATCCTAGCAGAAAGCTTTTCCACTCTGTCTGGCAAGGAAAACCTGCGGGAGCACAGAAAACATCTCCCATCGTGTTCTGGACGTTGCACGGACGTCTGCCAAGTGTTTGGCATGAAGGAATGAAAAGTTGTCCAAAACAGCTTCTTATCGAATATTCATGTGATTGGAAACGTCAGGAAAGTGTAAGGTACTGTTTTCTATCAGTTGGCAAGCTGCGCACACAATCCCAGTGTTGTACAGCTTCCTTCTTCACCTTTCCGATGCTGCCACTCTCTCCGGCTCCCGGAGCCGAAGAAGCGGCTTCTTCGCGCACAGACGATTGTACCGTTCACAGTTCTCTCCTTAACGCGGCTTCTGCCGAAAGAAGCCCGGGAGCGGCTCTTAGCTCCGGAGAGCATCGTACCTTCGTCTTTAGCGTCTTTTGTGGTCTACATCCTAGCAGAAAGCTTTTCCACTCTGTCTGGCAAGGAAAACCTGCGGGAGCACAGAAAACATCTCCCATCGTGTTCTGGACGTTGCACGGAGGTCTGCCAAGTGTTTGACAAGAAGGAAAGAAAAGTTGTCCAAAACAGCTTCCAATCGAATATTCATGTGATTGGAAACGTCAGGAAAGTGTAAGGTACTGTTTTCTATCAGTTGGCAAGCTGCGCACACAATCCCAGTGTTGTACAGCTTCCTTCTTCACCTTTCCGATGCTGCCGCTCTCTCCGGCTCCCGGAGCCGAAGAAGCGGCTTCTTCGCGCAAAGACGATTGTACCGCTCACAGTGCTCTCTTAGCACTGCTCCTGCCGAAAGAAGCCCGGGAGCGGCTCTTAGCTCCGGAGAGCATCGTACCTTCGTCTTTAGCGTCTTTTGTGGTCTACATCCTAGCAGAAAGCTTTTCCACTCTGTCTGGCAAGGAAAACCTGCGGGAGCACAGAAAACATCTCCCATCGTGTTCTGGACGGTGCACGGAGGTCTGCCAAGTGTTTGGCATGAAGGAAAGAAAAGTTGTCCAAAACAGCTTCTTATCGAATATTCATGTGATTGGAAACGTCAGGAAAGTGTAAGGTACTGTTTTCTATCAGTTGGCAAGCTGCGCACACAATCCCAGTGTTGTACAGCTTCCTTCTTCACCTTTCCGATGCTGCCACTCTCTCCGGCTCCCGGAGCCGAAGAAGCGGCTTCTTCGCGCACAGACGATTTTACCGCTCACAGTGCTCTCTTAGCGCCGCTTCTGCCGAAAGAAGCCCGGGAGCGGCTCTTAGCTCCGGAGAGCATCGTACCTTCGTCTTTAGCGTCTTTTGTGGTCTACATCCTAGCAGAAAGCTTTTCCACTCTGTCTGGCAAGGAAAACCTGCGGGAGCACAGAAAACATCTCCCATCGTGTTCTGGACGTTGCACAGAGGTCTGCCAAGTGTTTGACAAGAAGGAAAGAAAAGTTGTCCAAAACAGCTTCCAATCGAATATTCATGTGATTGGAAACGTCAGGAAAGTGTAAGGTACTGTTTTCTATCAGTTGGCAAGCTGCGCACACAATCCCAGTGTTGTACAGCTTCCTTCTTCACCTTTCCGATGCTGCCGCTCTCTCCGGCTCCCGGAGCCGAAGAAGCGGCTTCTTCGCGCAAAGACGATTGTACCGCTCACAGTTCTCTCCTTAACGCGGCTTCTGCCGAAAGAAGCCCGGGAGCGGCTCTTAGCTCCGGAGAGCATCGTACCTTCGTCTTTAGCGTCTTTTGTGGTCTACATCCTAGCAGAAAGCTTTTCCACTCTGTCTGGCAAGGAAAACCTGCGGGAGCACAGAAAACATCTCCCATCGTGTTCTGGACGTTGCACGGAGGTCTGCCAAGTGTTTGGCATGAAGAAATGAAAAGCTGTCCAAAACAGCTCCTTATCGAACATTCGTGTGAGTGGAAATGTCAGGAAAGTGTAAGGTACTGTTTTCTATCAGTTGGCAAGCTGCGCACACAATCCCAGTGTTGTACAGCTTCCTTCTTCACCTTTCCGATGCTGCCGCTCTCTCCGGCTCCTGGAGCCGAAGAAGCGGCTTCTTCGCGCACAGACGATTGTACCGCTCACAGTGCTCGCTTATCGCCGCTTCTGCCGAAAGAAGCCCGGGAGCGGCTCTTAGCTCCGGAGAGCATCGTACCTTCGTCTTTAGCGTCTTTTGTGGTCTACATCCTAGCAGAAAGCTTTTCCACTCTGTCTGGCAAGGAAAACCTGCGGGAGCACAGAAAACATCTCCCATCGTGTTCTGGACGTTGCACGGAGGTCTGCCAAGTGTTTGACAAGAAGGAAAGAAAAGTTGTCCAAAACAGCTTCCAATCGAATATTCATGTGATTGGAAACGTCAGGAAAGTGTAAGGTACTGTTTTCTATCAGTTGGCAAGCTGCGCACACAATCCCAGTGTTGTACAGCTTCCTTCTTCACCTTTCCGATGCTGCCGCTCTCTCCGGCTCCCGGAGCCGAAGAAGCGGCTTCTTCGCGCAAAGACGATTGTACCGCTCACAGTGCTCTCTTAGCACTGCTCCTGCCGAAAGAAGCCCGGGAGCGGCTCTTAGCTCCGGAGAGCATCGTACCTTCGTCTTTAGCGTCTTTTGTGGTCTACATCCTAGCAGAAAGCTTTTCCACTCTGTCTGGCAAGGAAAACCTGCGGGAGCACAGAAAACATCTCCCATCGTGTTCTGGACGTTGCACGGACGTCTGCCAAGTGTTTGGCAGGAAGAAATGAAAAGCTGTCCAAAACAGCTTCCAATCGAATATTCGTGTGATTGGAAACGTCAGGAATGTGTAAGGTACTGTTTTCTATCAGTTGGCAAGCTGCGCACACAATCCCAGTGTTGTACAGCTTCCTTCTTCACCTTTCCGATGCTGCCGCTCTCTCCGGCTCCCGGAGCCGAAGAAGCGGCTTCTTCGCGCAAAGACGATTGTACCGCTCACAGTGCTCTCTTAGCGCCGCTTCTGCCGAAAGAAGCCCGGGAGCGGCTCTTAGCTCCGGAGAGCATCGTACCTTCGTCTTTAGCGTCTTTTGTGGTCTACATCCTAGCAGAAAGCTTTTCCACTCTGTCTGGCAAGGAAAACCTGCGGGAGCACAGAAAACATCTCCCATCGTCTTCTGGACGTTGCAGGGAGGTCTGCCAAGTGTTTGACAAGAAGGAAAGAAAAGTTGTCCAAAACAGCTTCCAATCGAATATTCATGTGATTGGAAACGTCAGGAAAGTGTAAGGTACTGTTTTCTATCAGTTGGCAAGCTGCGCACACAATCCCAGTGTTGTACAGCTTCCTTCTTCACCTTTCCGATGCTGCCGCTCTCTCCGGCTCCCGGAGCCGAAGAAGCGGCTTCTTCGCGCAAAGACGATTGTACCGCTCACAGTGCTCTCATTAACGCGGCTTCTGCCGAAAGAAGCCCGGGAGCGGCTCTTAGCTCCGGAGAGCATCGTACCTTCGTCTTTAGCGTCTTTTGTGGTCTACATCCTAGCAGAAAGCTTTTCCACTCTGTCTGGCAAGGAAAACCTGCGGGAGCACAGAAAACATCTCCCATCGTGTTCTGGACGTTGCACGGAGGTCTGCCAAGTGTTTGGCATGAAGAAATGAAAAGCTGTCCAAAACAGCTTCTTATCGAACATTCGTGTGATTGGAAACGTCAGGAAAGTGTAAGGGACTGTTTTCTATCAGTTGGCAAGCTGCGCACACAATCCCAGTGTTGGACAGCTTCCTTCTTCACCTTTCCGATGCTGCCGCTCTCTCCGGCTCCCGGAGCCGAAGAAGCGGCTTCTTCGCGCACAGACGATTGTACCGTTCACAGTGCTCTCTTAGCGCCGCTTCTGCCGAAAGAAGCCCGGGAGCGGCTCTTAGCTCCGGAGAGCATCGTACCTTCGTCTTTAGCGTCTTTTGTGGTCTACATCCTAGCAGAAAGCTTTTCCACTCTGTCTGGCAAGGAAAACCTGCGGGAGCACAGAAAACATCTCCCATCGTCTTCTGGACGGTGCACGGACGTCTGCCAAGTGTTTGACAAGAAGGAAAGAAAAGTTGTCCAAAACAGCTTCCAATCGAAGATTCATGTGATTGGAAACGTCAGGAATGTGGTAAGGTACTGTTTTCTATCAGTTGGCAAGCTGCGCACACAATCCCAGTGTTGTACAGCTTCCTTCTTCACCTTTCCGATGCTGCCGCTCTCTCCGGCTCCCGGAGCCGAAGAAGTGGCTTCTTCGCGCAAAGACGATTGTACCGCTAACAGTGCTCTCTTAGCGCCGCTTCTGCCGAAAGAAGCCCGGGAGCGGCTCTTAGCTCCGGAGAGCATCGTACCTTCGTCTTTAGCGTCTTTTGTGGTCTACATCCTAGCAGAAAGCTTTTCCACTCTGTCTGGCAAGGAAAACCTGCGGGAGCACAGAAAACATCTCCCATCGTCTTCTGGACGTTGCACGGACGTCTGCCAAGTGTTTGGCATGAAGGAAAGAAAAGTTGTCCAAAACAGCTTCTTATCGAATATTCATGTGATTGGAAACCTCAGGAAAGTGTAAGGTACTGTTTTCTATCAGTTGGCAAGCTGCGCACACAATCCCAGTGTTGTACAGCTTCCTTCTTCACCTTTCCGATGCTGCCACTCTCTCCGGCTCCCGGAGCCGAAGAAGCGGCTTCTTCGCGCACAGACGATTGTACCGCTCACAGTGCTCTCTTAGCGCCGCTTCTGCCGAAAGACGCCCGGGAGCGGCTCTTAGCTCCGGAGAGCATCGTACCTTCGTCTTTAGCGTCTTTTGTGGTCTACATCCTAGCAGAAAGCTTTTCCACTCTGTCTGGCAAGGAAAACCTGCGGGAGCACAGAAAACATCTCCCATCGTGTTCTGGACGTTGCACGGAGGTCTGCCAAGTGTTTGACAAGAAGGAAAGAAAAGTTGTCCAAAACAGCTTCCAATCGAATATTCATGTGATTGGAAACGTCAGGAATGTGGTAAGGTACTGTTTTCTATCAGTTGGCAAGCTGCGCACACAATCCCAGTGTTGTACAGCTCCTTCTTCACCTTTCCGATGCTGCCGCTCTCTCCGGCTCCCGGAGCCGAAGAAGCGGCTTCTTCGCGCAAAGACGATTGTACCGCTCACAGTGCTCTCATTAACGCGGCTTCTGCCGAAAGAAGCCCGGGAGCGGCTCTTAGCTCCGGAGAGCATCGTACCTTCGTCTTTAGAGTCTTTTGTGGTCTACATCCTAGCAGAAAGCTTTTCCACTCTGTCTGGCAAGGAAAACCTGCGGGAGCACAGAAAACATCTCCCATCGTGTTCTGGACGTTGCACGGAGGTCTGCCAAGTGTTTGACAAGAAGGAAAGAAAAGTTATCCAAAACAGCTTCCAATCGAATATTCATGTGATTGGAAACGTCAGGAATGTGGTAAGGTACTGTTTTCTATCAGTTGGCAAGCTGCGCACACAATCCCAGTGTTGTACAGCTCCTTCTTCACCTTTCCGATGCTGCCGCTCTCTCCGGCTCCCGGAGCCGAAGAAGCGGCTTCTTCGCGCACAGACGATTTTACCGCTCACAGTGCTCTCTTAGCGCCGCTTCTGCCGAAAGAAGCCCGGGAGCGGCTCTTAGCTCCGGAGAGCATCGTACCTTCGTCTTTAGCGTCTTTTGTGGTCTACATCCTAGCAGAAAGCTTTTCCACTCTGTCTGGCAAGGAAAACCTGCGGGAGCACAGAAAACATCTCCCATCGTGTTCTGGACGTTGCACGGAGGTCTGCCAAGTGTTTGACAAGAAGGAAAGAAAAGTTGTCCAAAACAGCTTCCAATCGAATATTCATGTGATTGGAAACGTCAGGAAAGTGTAAGGTACTGTTTTCTATCAGTTGGCAAGCTGCGCACACAATCCCAGTGTTGTACAGCTTCCTTCTTCACCTTTCCGATGCTGCCGCTCTCTCCGGCTCCCGGAGCCGAAGAAGCGGCTTCTTCGCGCAAAGACGATTGTACCGCTCACAGTGCTCGCTTATCGCCGCTTCTGCCGAAAGAAGCCCGGGAGCGGCTCTTAGCTCCGGAGAGCATCGTACCTTCGTCTTTAGCGTCTTTTGTGGTCTACATCCTAGCAGAAAGCTTTTCCACTCTGTCTGGCAAGGAAAACCTGCGGGAGCACAGAAAACATCTCCCATCGTGTTCTGGACGTTGCACGGACGTCTGCCAAGTGTTTGGCATGAAGGAAAGAAAAGTTGTCCAAAACAGCTTCTTATCGAATATTCATGTGATTGGAAACCTCAGGAAAGTGTAAGGTACTGTTTTCTATCAGTTGGCAAGCTGCGCACACAATCCCAGTGTTGTACAGCTTCCTTCTTCACCTTTCCGATGCTGCCGCTCTCTCCGGCTCCCGGAGCCGAAGAAGCGGCTTCTTCGCGCAAAGACGATTGTACCGCTCACAGTTCTCTCCTTAACGCGGCTTCTGCCGAAAGAAGCCCGGGAGCGGCTCTTAGCTCTGGAGAGCATCGTACCTTCGTCTTTAGCGTCTTTTGTGGTCTACATCCTAGCAGAAAGCTTTTCCACTCTGTCTGGCAAGGAAAACCTGCGGGAGCACAGAAAACATCTCCCATCGTGTTCTGGACGTTGCACGGAGGTCTGCCAAGTGTTTGGCATGAAGAAATGAAAAGCTGTCCAAAACAGCTTCTTATCGAACATTCGTGTGAGTGGAAATGTCAGGAAAGTGTAAGGTACTGTTTTCTATCAGTTGGCAAGCTGCGCACACAATCCCAGTGTTGTACAGCTTCCTTCTTCACCTTTCCGATGCTGCCGCTCTCTCCGGCTCCTGGAGCCGAAGAAGCGGCTTCTTCGCGCACAGACGATTGTACCGCTCACAGTGCTCGCTTAGCGCCGCTTCTGCCGAAAGAAGCCCGGGAGCGGCTCTTAGCTCCGGAGAGCATCGTACCTTCGTCTTTAGCGTCTTTTGTGGTCTACATCCTAGCAGAAAGCTTTTCCACTCTGTCTGGCAAGGAAAACCTGCGGGAGCACAGAAAACATCTCCCATCGTGTTCTGGACGTTGCACGGAGGTCTGCCAAGTGTTTGACAAGAAGGAAAGAAAAGTTGTCCAAAACAGCTTCCAATCGAATATTCATGTGATTGGAAACGTCAGGAAAGTGTAAGGTACTGTTTTCTATCAGTTGGCAAGCTGCGCACACAATCCCAGTGTTGTACAGCTTCCTTCTTCACCTTTCCGATGCTGCCGCTCTCTCCGGCTCCCGGAGCCGAAGAAGCGGCTTCTTCGCGCAAAAACGATTGTACCGCTCACAGTGCTCTCTTAGCGCAGCTTCTGCCGAAAGAAGCCCGGGAGCGGCTCTTAGCTCCGGAGAGCATCGTACCTTCGTCTTTAGCGTCTTTTGTGGTCTACATCCTAGCAGAAAGCTTTTCCACTCTGTCTGGCAAGGAAAACCTGCGGGAGCACAGAAAACATCTCCCATCGTGTTCTGGACGTTGCAGGGAGGTCTGCCAAGTGTTTGGCAGGAAGAAATGAAAAGCTGTCCAAAACAGCTTCCAATCGAATATTCGTGTGATTGGAAACGTCAGGAATGTGTAAGGTACTGTTTTCTATCAGTTGGCAAGCTGCGCACACAATCCCAGTGTTGTACAGCTTCCTTCTTCACCTTTCCGATGCTGCCGCTCTCTCCGGCTCCCGGAGCCGAAGAAGCGGCTTCTTCGCGCACAGACGATTGTACCGTTCACAGTGCTCTCTTAGCGCCGCTTCTGCCGAAAGAAGCCCGGGAGCGGCTCTTAGCTCCGGAGAGCATCGTACCTTCGTCTTTAGCGTCTTTTGTGGTCTACATCCTAGCAGAAAGCTTTTCCACTCTGTCTGGCAAGGAAAACCTGCGGGAGCACAGAAAACATCTCCCATCGTCTTCTGGACGGTGCACGGACGTCTGCCAAGTGTTTGACAAGAAGGAAAGAAAAGTTGTCCAAAACAGCTTCCAATCGAAGATTCATGTGATTGGAAACGTCAGGAATGTGGTAAGGTACTGTTTTCTATCAGTTGGCAAGCTGCGCACACAATCCCAGTGTTGTACAGCTTCCTTCTTCACCTTTCCGATGCTGCCGCTCTCTCCGGCTCCCGGAGCCGAAGAAGTGGCTTCTTCGCGCAAAGACGATTGTACCGCTAACAGTGCTCTCTTAGCGCCGCTTCTGCCGAAAGAAGCCCGGGAGCGGCTCTTAGCTCCGGAGAGCATCGTACCTTCGTCTTTAGCGTCTTTTGTGGTCTACATCCTAGCAGAAAGCTTTTCCACTCTGTCTGGCAAGGAAAACCTGCGGGAGCACAGAAAACATCTCCCATCGTCTTCTGGACGTTGCACGGAGGTCTGCCAAGTGTTTGGCATGAAGGAAAGAAAAGTTGTCCAAAACAGCTTCTTATCGAATATTCGTGTGATTGGAAACGTCAGGAAAGTGTAAGGTACTGTTTTCTATCAGTTGGCAAGCTGCGCACACAATCCCAGTGTTGTACAGCTTCCTTCTTCACCTTTCCGATGCTGCCACTCTCTCCGGCTCCCGGAGCCGAAGAAGCGGCTTCTTCGCGCACAGACGATTGTACCGCTCACAGTGCTCTCTTAGCACCGCTTCTGCCGAAAGAAGCCCGGGAGCGGCTCTTAGCTCCGGAGAGCATCGTACCTTCGTCTTTAGCGTCTTTTGTGGTCTACATCCTAGCAGAAAGCTTTTCCACTCTGTCTGGCAAGGAAAACCTGCGGGAGCACAGAAAACATCTCCCATCGTGTTCTGGACGTTGCACGGAGGTCTGCCAAGTGTTTGACAAGAAGGAAAGAAAAGTTGTCCAAAACAGCTTCCAATCGAATATTCATGTGATTGGAAACGTCAGGAATGTGTAAGGTACTGTTTTCTATCAGTTGGCAAGCTGCGCACACAATCCCAGTGTTGTACAGCTCCTTCTTCACCTTTCCGATGCTGCCGCTCTCTCCGGCTCCCGGAGCCGAAGAAGCGGCTTCTTCGCGCAAAGACGATTGTACCGCTCACAGTGCTCTCATTAACGCGGCTTCTGCCGAAAGAAGCCCGGGAGCGGCTCTTAGCTCCGGAGAGCATCGTACCTTCGTCTTTAGAGTCTTTTGTGGTCTACATCCTAGCAGAAAGCTTTTCCACTCTGTCTGGCAAGGAAAACCTGCGGGAGCACAGAAAACATCTCCCATCGTGTTCTGGACGTTGCACGGAGGTCTGCCAAGTGTTTGACAAGAAGGAAAGAAAAGTTGTCCAAAACAGCTTCCAATCGAATATTCATGTGATTGGAAACGTCAGGAATGTGGTAAGGTACTGTTTTCTATCAGTTGGCAAGCTGCGCACACAATCCCAGTGTTGTACAGCTCCTTCTTCACCTTTCCGATGCTGCCGCTCTCTCCGGCTCCCGGAGCCGAAGAAGCGGCTTCTTCGCGCACAGACGATTTTACCGCTCACAGTGCTCTCTTAGCGCCGCTTCTGCCGAAAGAAGCCCGGGAGCGGCTCTTAGCTCCGGAGAGCATCGTACCTTCGTCTTTAGCGTCTTTTGTGGTCTACATCCTAGCAGAAAGCTTTTCCACTCTGTCTGGCAAGGAAAACCTGCGGGAGCACAGAAAACATCTCCCATCGTGTTCTGGACGTTGCACGGAGGTCTGCCAAGTGTTTGACAAGAAGGAAAGAAAAGTTGTCCAAAACAGCTTCCAATCGAATATTCATGTGATTGGAAACGTCAGGAAAGTGTAAGGTACTGTTTTCTATCAGTTGGCAAGCTGCGCACACAATCCCAGTGTTGTACAGCTTCCTTCTTCACCTTTCCGATGCTGCCGCTCTCTCCGGCTCCCGGAGCCGAAGAAGCGGCTTCTTCGCGCAAAGACGATTGTACCGCTCACAGTGCTCGCTTATCGCCGCTTCTGCCGAAAGAAGCCCGGGAGCGGCTCTTAGCTCCGGAGAGCATCGTACCTTCGTCTTTAGCGTCTTTTGTGGTCTACATCCTAGCAGAAAGCTTTTCCACTCTGTCTGGCAAGGAAAACCTGCGGGAGCACAGAAAACATCTCCCATCGTGTTCTGGACGTTGCACGGAGGTCTGCCAAGTGTTTGGCATGAAGGAAAGAAAAGTTGTCCAAAACAGCTTCTTATCGAATATTCATGTGATTGGAAACGTCAGGAAAGTGTAAGGTACTGTTTTCTATCAGTTGGCAAGCTGCGCACACAATCCCAGTGTTGTACAGCTTCTTTCTTCACCTTTCCGATGCTGCCGCTCTCTCCGGCTCCCGGAGCCGAAGAAGCGGCTTCTTCGCGCAAAGACGATTGTACCGCTCACAGTGCTCTCCTTAACGCGGCTTCTGCCGAAAGAAGCCCGGGAGCGGCTCTTAGCTCCGGAGAGCATCGTACCTTCGTCTTTAGCGTCTTTTGTGGTCTACATCCTAGCAGAAAGCTTTTCCACTCTGTCTGGCAAGGAAAACCTGCGGGAGCACAGAAAACATCTCCCATCGTGTTCTGGACGTTGCACGGAGGTCTGCCAAGTGTTTGACAAGAAGGAAAGAAAAGTTGTCCAAAACAGCTTCCAATCGAATATTCATGTGATTGGAAACGTCAGGAAAGTGTAAGGTACTGTTTTCTATCAGTTGGCAAGCTGCGCACACAATCCCAGTGTTGTACAGCTTCCTTCTTCACCTTTCCGATGCTGCCGCTCTCTCCGGCTCCCGGAGCCGAAGAAGCGGCTTCTTCGCGCAAAGACGATTGTACCGCTCACAGTGCTCGCTTATCGCCGCTTCTGCCGAAAGAAGCCCGGGAGCGGCTCTTAGCTCCGGAGAGCATCGTACCTTCGTCTTTAGCGTCTTTTGTGGTCTACATCCTAGCAGAAAGCTTTTCCACTCTGTCTGGCAAGGAAAACCTGCGGGAGCACAGAAAACATCTCCCATCGTGTTCTGGACGTTGCACGGACGTCTGCCAAGTGTTTGGCATGAAGGAAAGAAAAGTTGTCCAAAACAGCTTCTTATCGAATATTCATGTGATTGGAAACCTCAGGAAAGTGTAAGGTACTGTTTTCTATCAGTTGGCAAGCTGCGCACACAATCCCAGTGTTGTACAGCTTCCTTCTTCACCTTTCCGATGCTGCCGCTCTCTCCGGCTCCCGGAGCCGAAGAAGCGGCTTCTTCGCGCAAAGACGATTGTACCGCTCACAGTTCTCTCCTTAACGCGGCTTCTGCCGAAAGAAGCCCGGGAGCGGCTCTTAGCTCCGGAGAGCATCGTACCTTCGTCTTTAGCGTCTTTTGTGGTCTACATCCTAGCAGAAAGCTTTTCCACTCTGTCTGGCAAGGAAAACCTGCGGGAGCACAGAAAACATCTCCCATCGTGTTCTGGACGTTGCACGGAGGTCTGCCAAGTGTTTGGCATGAAGAAATGAAAAGCTGTCCAAAACAGCTTCTTATCGAACATTCGTGTGAGTGGAAATGTCAGGAAAGTGTAAGGTACTGTTTTCTATCAGTTGGCAAGCTGCGCACACAATCCCAGTGTTGTACAGCTTCCTTCTTCACCTTTCCGATGCTGCCGCTCTCTCCGGCTCCTGGAGCCGAAGAAGCGGCTTCTTCGCGCACAGACGATTGTACCGCTCACAGTGCTCGCTTAGCGCCGCTTCTGCCGAAAGAAGCCCGGGAGCGGCTCTTAGCTCCGGAGAGCATCGTACCTTCGTCTTTAGCGTCTTTTGTGGTCTACATCCTAGCAGAAAGCTTTTCCACTCTGTCTGGCAAGGAAAACCTGCGGGAGCACAGAAAACATCTCCCATCGTGTTCTGGACGTTGCACGGAGGTCTGCCAAGTGTTTGACAAGAAGGAAAGAAAAGTTGTCCAAAACAGCTTCCAATCGAATATTCATGTGATTGGAAACGTCAGGAAAGTGTAAGGTACTGTTTTCTATCAGTTGGCAAGCTGCGCACACAATCCCAGTGTTGTACAGCTTCCTTCTTCACCTTTCCGATGCTGCCGCTCTCTCCGGCTCCCGGAGCCGAAGAAGCGGCTTCTTCGCGCAAAGACGATTGTACCGCTCACAGTGCTCTCTTAGCGCAGCTTCTGCCGAAAGAAGCCCGGCAGCGGCTCTTAGCTCCGGAGAGCATCGTACCTTCGTCTTTAGCGTCTTTTGTGGTCTACATCCTAGCAGAAAGCTTTTCCACTCTGTCTGGCAAGGAAAACCTGCGGGAGCACAGAAAACATCTCCCATCGTGTTCTGGACGTTGCAGGGAGGTCTGCCAAGTGTTTGGCAGGAAGAAATGAAAAGCTGTCCAAAACAGCTTCCAATCGAATATTCGTGTGATTGGAAACGTCAGGAATGTGTAAGGTACTGTTTTCTATCAGTTGGCAAGCTGCGCACACAATCCCAGTGTTGTACAGCTTCCTTCTTCACCTTTCCGATGCTGCCGCTCTCTCCGGCTCCCGGAGCCGAAGAAGCGGCTTCTTCGCGCAAAGACGATTGTACCGCTCACAGTTCTCTCCTTAACGCGGCTTCTGCCGAAAGAAGCCCGGGAGCGGCTCTTAGCTCCGGAGAGCATCGTACCTTCGTCTTTAGCGTCTTTTGTGGTCTACATCCTAGCAGAAAGCTTTTCCACTCTGTCTGGCAAGGAAAACCTGCGGGAGCACAGAAAACATCTCCCATCGTGTTCTGGACGTTGCACGGAGGTCTGCCAAGTGTTTGGCAGGAAGAAATGAAAAGCTGTCCAAAACAGCTTCTTATCGAACATTCGTGTGATTGGAAACGTCAGGAAAGTGTAAGGGACTGTTTTCTATCAGTTGGCAAGCTGCGCACACAATCCCAGTGTTGGACAGCTTCCTTCTTCACCTTTCCGATGCTGCCGCTCTCTCCGGCTCCCGGAGCCGAAGAAGCGGCTTCTTCGCGCACAGACGATTGTACCGTTCACAGTGCTCTCTTAGCGCCGCTTCTGCCGAAAGAAGCCCGGGAGCGGCTCTTAGCTCCGGAGAGCATCGTACCTTCGTCTTTAGCGTCTTTTGTGGTCTACATCCTAGCAGAAAGCTTTTCCACTCTGTCTGGCAAGGAAAACCTGCGGGAGCACAGAAAACATCTCCCATCGTCTTCTGGACGTTGCACGGAGGTCTGCCAAGTGTTTGGCATGAAGGAAAGAAAAGTTGTCCAAAACAGCTTCTTATCGAATATTCATGTGATTGGAAACGTCAGGAAAGTGTAAGGTACTGTTTTCTATCAGTTGGCAAGCTGCGCACACAATCCCAGTGTTGTACAGCTTCCTTCTTCACCTTTCCGATGCTGCCACTCTCTCCGGCTCCCGGAGCCGAAGAAGCGGCTTCTTCGCGCACAGACGATTGTACCGCTCACAGTGCTCTCTTAGCGCCGCTTCTGCCGAAAGAAGCCCGGGAGCGGCTCTTAGCTCCGGAGAGCATCGTACCTTCGTCTTTAGCGTCTTTTGTGGTCTACATCCTAGCAGAAAGCTTTTCCACTCTGTCTGGCAAGGAAAACCTGCGGGAGCACAGAAAACATCTCCCATCGTGTTCTGGACGTTGCACGGAGGTCTGCCAAGTGTTTGACAAGAAGGAAAGAAAAGTTGTCCAAAACAGCTTCCAATCGAATATTCATGTGATTGGAAACGTCAGGAATGTGTAAGGTACTGTTTTCTATCAGTTGGCAAGCTGCGCACACAATCCCAGTGTTGTACAGCTCCTTCTTCACCTTTCCGATGCTGCCGCTCTCTCCGGCTCCCGGAGCCGAAGAAGCGGCTTCTTCGCGCAAAGACGATTGTACCGCTCACAGTGCTCTCATTAACGCGGCTTCTGCCGAAAGAAGCCCGGGAGCGGCTCTTAGCTCCGGAGAGCATCGTACCTTCGTCTTTAGAGTCTTTTGTGGTCTACATCCTAGCAGAAAGCTTTTCCACTCTGTCTGGCAAGGAAAACCTGCGGGAGCACAGAAAACATCTCCCATCGTGTTCTGGACGTTGCAGGGAGGTCTGCCAAGTGTTTGGCAGGAAGAAATGAAAAGCTGTCCAAAACAGCTTCCAATCGAATATTCGTGTGATTGGAAACGTCAGGAATGTGTAAGGTACTGTTTTCTATCAGTTGGCAAGCTGCGCACACAATCCCAGTGTTGTACAGCTTCCTTCTTCACCTTTCCGATGCTGCCGCTCTCTCCGGCTCCCGGAGCCGAAGAAGCGGCTTCTTCGCGCAAAGACGATTGTACCGCTCACAGTTCTCTCCTTAACGCGGCTTCTGCCGAAAGAAGCCCGGGAGCGGCTCTTAGCTCCGGAGAGCATCGTACCTTCGTCTTTAGCGTCTTTTGTGGTCTACATCCTAGCAGAAAGCTTTTCCACTCTGTCTGGCAAGGAAAACCTGCGGGAGCACAGAAAACATCTCCCATCGTGTTCTGGACGTTGCACGGAGGTCTGCCAAGTGTTTGGCATGAAGAAATGAAAAGCCGTCCAAAACAGCTTCTTATCGAACATTCGTGTGATTGGAAACGTCAGGAAAGTGTAAGGGACTGTTTTCTATCAGTTGGCAAGCTGCGCACACAATCCCAGTGTTGGACAGCTTCCTTCTTCACCTTTCCGATGCTGCCGCTCTCTCCGGCTCCCGGAGCCGAAGAAGCGGCTTCTTCGCGCACAGACGATTGTACCGTTCACAGTGCTCTCTTAGCGCCGCTTCTGCCGAAAGAAGCCCGGGAGCGGCTCTTAGCTCCGGAGAGCATCGTACCTTCGTCTTTAGCGTCTTTTGTGGTCTACATCCTAGCAGAAAGCTTTTCCACTCTGTCTGGCAAGGAAAACCTGCGGGAGCACAGAAAACATCTCCCATCGTCTTCTGGACGGTGCACGGACGTCTGCCAAGTATTTGACAAGAAGGAAAGAAAAGTTGTCCAAAACAGCTTCCAATCGAAGATTCATGTGATTGGAAACGTCAGGAATGTGGTAAGGTACTGTTTTCTATCAGTTGGCAAGCTGCGCACACAATCCCAGTGTTGTACAGCTTCCTTCTTCACCTTTCCGATGCTGCCGCTCTCTCCGGCTCCCGGAGCCGAAGAAGTGGCTTCTTCGCGCAAAGACGATTGTACCGCTAACAGTGCTCTCTTAGCGCCGCTTCTGCCGAAAGAAGCCCGGGAGCGGCTCTTAGCTCCGGAGAGCATCGTACCTTCGTCGTTAGCGTCTTTTGTGGTCTACATCCTAGCAGAAAGCTTTTCCACTCTGTCTGGCAAGGAAAACCTGCGGGAGCACAGAAAACATCTCCCATCGTCTTCTGGACGTTGCACGGAGGTCTGCCAAGTGTTTGGCATGAAGGAAAGAAAAGTTGTCCAAAACAGCTTCTTATCGAATATTCATGTGATTGGAAACGTCAGGAAAGTGTAAGGTACTGTTTTCTATCAGTTGGCAAGCTGCGCACACAATCCCAGTGTTGTACAGCTTCCTTCTTCACCTTTCCGATGCTGCCACTCTCTCCGGCTCCCGGAGCCGAAGAAGCGGCTTCTTCGCGCACAGACGATTGTACCGCTCACAGTGCTCGCTTAGCGCCGCTTCTGCCGAAAGAAGCCCGGGAGCGGCTCTTAGCTCCGGAGAGCATCGTACCTTCGTCTTTAGCGTCTTTTGTGGTCTACATCCTAGCAGAAAGCTTTTCCACTCAGTCTGGCAAGGAAAACCTGCGGGAGCACAGAAAACATCTCCCATCGTGTTCTGGACGTTGCACGGAGGTCTGCCAAGTGTTTGACAAGAAGGAAAGAAAAGTTGTCCAAAACAGCTTCCAATCGAATATTCATGTGATTGGAAACGTCAGGAATGTGGTAAGGTACTGTTTTCTATCAGTTGGCAAGCTGCGCACACAATCCCAGTGTTGTACAGCTCCTTCTTCACCTTTCCGATGCTGCCGCTCTCTCCGGCTCCCGGAGCCGAAGAAGCGGCTTCTTCGCGCAAAGACGATTGTACCGCTCACAGTGCTCTCATTAACGCGGCTTCTGCCGAAAGAAGCCCGGGAGCGGCTCTTAGCTCCGGAGAGCATCGTACCTTCGTCTTTAGAGTCTTTTGTGGTCTACATCCTAGCAGAAAGCTTTTCCACTCTGTCTGGCAAGGAAAACCTGCGGGAGCACAGAAAACATCTCCCATCGTGTTCTGGACGTTGCACGGAGGTCTGCCAAGTGTTTGACAAGAAGGAAAGAAAAGTTGTCCAAAACAGCTTCCAATCGAATATTCATGTGATTGGAAACGTCAGGAATGTGGTAAGGTACTGTTTTCTATCAGTTGGCAAGCTGCGCACACAATCCCAGTGTTGTACAGCTCCTTCTTCACCTTTCCGATGCTGCCGCTCTCTCCGGCTCCCGGAGCCGAAGAAGCGGCTTCTTCGCGCACAGACGATTTTACCGCTCACAGTGCTCTCTTAGCGCCGCTTCTGCCGAAAGAAGCCCGGGAGCGGCTCTTAGCTCCGGAGAGCATCGTACCTTCGTCTTTAGCGTCTTTTGTGGTCTACATCCTAGCAGAAAGCTTTTCCACTCTGTCTGGCAAGGAAAACCTGCGGGAGCACAGAAAACATCTCCCATCGTGTTCTGGACGTTGCACGGAGGTCTGCCAAGTGTTTGGCATGAAGGAAAGAAAAGTTGTCCAAAACAGCTTCTTATCGAATATTCATGTGATTGGAAACGTCAGGAAAGTGTAAGGTACTGTTTTCTATCAGTTGGCAAGCTGCGCACACAATCCCAGTGTTGTACAGCTTCTTTCTTCATCTTTCCGATGCTGCCGCTCTCTCCGGCTCCCGGAGCCGAAGAAGCGGCTTCTTCGCGCAAAGACGATTGTACCGCTCACAGTGCTCTCCTTAACGCGGCTTCTGCCGAAAGAAGCCCGGGAGCGGCTCTTAGCTCCGGAGAGCATCGTACCTTCGTCTTTAGCGTCTTTTGTGGTCTACATCCTAGCAGAAAGCTTTTCCACTCTGTCTGGCAAGGAAAACCTGCGGGAGCACAGAAAACATCTCCCATCGTGTTCTGGACGTTGCACGGACGTCTGCCAAGTGTTTGACAAGAAGGAAAGAAAAGTTGTCCAAAACAGCTTCCAATCGAATATTCATGTGATTGGAAACGTCAGGAAAGTGTAAGGTACTGTTTTCTATCAGTTGGCAAGCTGCGCACACAATCCCAGTGTTGTACAGCTTCCTTCTTCACCTTTCCGATGCTGCCGCTCTCTCCGGCTCCCGGAGCCGAAGAAGCGGCTTCTTCGCGCAAAGACGATTGTACCGCTCACAGTGCTCGCTTATCGCCGCTTCTGCCGAAAGAAGCCCGGGAGCGGCTCTTAGCTCCGGAGAGCATCGTACCTTCGTCTTTAGCGTCTTTTGTGGTCTACATCCTAGCAGAAAGCTTTTCCACTCTGTCTGGCAAGGAAAACCTGCGGGAGCACAGAAAACATCTCCCATCGTGTTCTGGACGTTGCACGGACGTCTGCCAAGTGTTTGGCATGAAGGAAAGAAAAGTTGTCCAAAACAGCTTCTTATCGAATATTCATGTGATTGGAAACCTCAGGAAAGTGTAAGGTACTGTTTTCTATCAGTTGGCAAGCTGCGCACACAATCCCAGTGTTGTACAGCTTCCTTCTTCACCTTTCCGATGCTGCCGCTCTCTCCGGCTCCCGGAGCCGAAGAAGCGGCTTCTTCGCGCAAAGACGATTGTACCGCTCACAGTTCTCTCCTTAACGCGGCTTCTGCCGAAAGAAGCCCGGGAGCGGCTCTTAGCTCCGGAGAGCATCGTACCTTCGTCTTTAGCGTCTTTTGTGGTCTACATCCTAGCAGAAAGCTTTTCCACTCTGTCTGGCAAGGAAAACCTGCGGGAGCACAGAAAACATCTCCCATCGTGTTCTGGACGTTGCACGGAGGTCTGCCAAGTGTTTGGCATGAAGAAATGAAAAGCTGTCCAAAACAGCTTCTTATCGAACATTCGTGTGAGTGGAAATGTCAGGAAAGTGTAAGGTACTGTTTTCTATCAGTTGGCAAGCTGCGCACACAATCCCAGTGTTGTACAGCTTCCTTCTTCACCTTTCCGATGCTGCCGCTCTCTCCGGCTCCTGGAGCCGAAGAAGCGGCTTCTTCGCGCACAGACGATTGTACCGCTCACAGTGCTCGCTTATCGCCGCTTCTGCCGAAAGAAGCCCGGGAGCGGCTCTTAGCTCCGGAGAGCATCGTACCTTCGTCTTTAGCGTCTTTTGTGGTCTACATCCTAGCAGAAAGCTTTTCCACTCTGTCTGGCAAGGAAAACCTGCGGGAGCACAGAAAACATCTCCCATCGTGTTCTGGACGTTGCACGGAGGTCTGCCAAGTGTTTGACAAGAAGGAAAGAAAAGTTGTCCAAAACAGCTTCCAATCGAATATTCATGTGATTGGAAACGTCAGGAAAGTGTAAGGTACTGTTTTCTATCAGTTGGCAAGCTGCGCACACAATCCCAGTGTTGTACAGCTTCCTTCTTCACCTTTCCGATGCTGCCGCTCTCTCCGGCTCCCGGAGCCGAAGAAGCGGCTTCTTCGCGCAAAGACGATTGTACCGCTCACAGTGCTCTCTTAGCGCAGCTTCTGCCGAAAGAAGCCCGGGAGCGGCTCTTAGCTCCGGAGAGCATCGTACCTTCGTCTTTAGCGTCTTTTGTGGTCTACATCCTAGCAGAAAGCTTTTCCACTCTGTCTGGCAAGGAAAACCTGCGGGAGCACAGAAAACATCTCCCATCGTGTTCTGGACGTTGCAGGGAGGTCTGCCAAGTGTTTGGCAGGAAGAAATGAAAAGCTGTCCAAACCAGCTTCCAATCGAATATTCGTGTGATTGGAAACGTCAGGAATGTGTAAGGTACTGTTTTCTATCAGTTGGCAAGCTGCGCACACAATCCCAGTGTTGTACAGCTTCCTTCTTCACCTTTCCGATGCTGCCGCTCTCTCCGGCTCCCGGAGCCGAAGAAGCGGCTTCTTCGCGCAAAGACGATTGTACCGCTCACAGTTCTCTCCTTAACGCGGCTTCTGCCGAAAGAAGCCCGGGAGCGGCTCTTAGCTCCGGAGAGCATCGTACCTTCGTCTTTAGCGTCTTTTGTGGTCTACATCCTAGCAGAAAGCTTTTCCACTCTGTCTGGCAAGGAAAACCTGCGGGAGCACAGAAAACATCTCCCATCGTGTTCTGGACGTTGCACGGAGGTCTGCCAAGTGTTTGGCATGAAGAAATGAAAAGCTGTCCAAAACAGCTTCTTATCGAACATTCGTGTGATTGGAAACGTCAGGAAAGTGTAAGGTACTGTTTTCTATCAGTTGGCAAGCTGCGCACACAATCCCAGTGTTGGACAGCTTCCTTCTTCACCTTTCCGATGCTGCCGCTCTCTCCGGCTCCCGGAGCCGAAGAAGCGGCTTCTTCGCGCACAGACGATTGTACCGTTCACAGTGCTCTCTTAGCGCCGCTTCTGCCGAAAGAAGCCCGGGAGCGGCTCTTAGCTCCGGAGAGCATCGTACCTTCGTCTTTAGCGTCTTTTGTGGTCTACATCCTAGCAGAAAGCTTTTCCACTCTGTCTGGCAAGGAAAACCTGCGGGAGCACAGAAAACATCTCCCATCGTCTTCTGGACGGTGCACGGAGGTCTGCCAAGTGTTTGACAAGAAGGAAAGAAAAGTTGTCCAAAACAGCTTCCAATCGAATATTCATGTGATTGGAAACGTCAGGAATGTGTAAGGTACTGTTTTCTATCAGTTGGCAAGCTGCGCACACAATCCCAGTGTTGTACAGCTCCTTCTTCACCTTTCCGATGCTGCCGCTCTCTCCGGCTCCCGGAGCCGAAGAAGCGGCTTCTTCGCGCAAAGACGATTGTACCGCTCACAGTGCTCTCATTAACGCGGCTTCTGCCGAAAGAAGCCCGGGAGCGGCTCTTAGCTCCGGAGAGCATCGTACCTTCGTCTTTAGAGTCTTTTGTGGTCTACATCCTAGCAGAAAGCTTTTCCACTCTGTCTGGCAAGGAAAACCTGCGGGAGCACAGAAAACATCTCCCATCGTGTTCTGGACGTTGCACGGAGGTCTGCCAAGTGTTTGACAAGAAGGAAAGAAAAGTTGTCCAAAACAGCTTCCAATCGAATATTCATGTGATTGGAAACGTCAGGAATGTGGTAAGGTACTGTTTTCTATCAGTTGGCAAGCTGCGCACACAATCCCAGTGTTGTACAGCTCCTTCTTCACCTTTCCGATGCTGCCGCTCTCTCCGGCTCCCGGAGCCGAAGAAGCGCCTTCTTCGCGCACAGACGATTTTACCGCTCACAGTGCTCTCTTAGCGCCGCTTCTGCCGAAAGAAGCCCGGGAGCGGCTCTTAGCTCCGGAGAGCATCGTACCTTCGTCTTTAGCGTCTTTTGTGGTCTACATCCTAGCAGAAAGCTTTTCCACTCTGTCTGGCAAGGAAAACCTGCGGGAGCACAGAAAACATCTCCCATCGTGTTCTGGACGTTGCACGGAGGTCTGCCAAGTGTTTGACAAGAAGGAAAGAAAAGTTGTCCAAAACAGCTTCCAATCGAATATTCATGTGATTGGAAACGTCAGGAAAGTGTAAGGTACTGTTTTCTATCAGTTGGCAAGCTGCGCACACAATCCCAGTGTTGTACAGCTTCCTTCTTCACCTTTCCGATGCTGCCGCTCTCTCCGGCTCCCGGAGCCGAAGAAGCGGCTTCTTCGCGCAAAGACGATTGTACCGCTCACAGTGCTCGCTTAGCGCCGCTTCTGCCGAAAGAAGCCCGGGAGCGGCTCTTAGCTCCGGAGAGCATCGTACCTTCGTCTTTAGCGTCTTTTGTGGTCTACATCCTAGCAGAAAGCTTTTCCACTCTGTCTGGCAAGGAAAACCTGCGGGAGCACAGAAAACATCTCCCATCGTGTTCTGGACGTTGCACGGAGGTCTGCCAAGTGTTTGGCATGAAGGAAAGAAAAGTTGTCCAAAACAGCTTCTTATCGAATATTCATGTGATTGGAAACGTCAGGAAAGTGTAAGGTACTGTTTTCTATCAGTTGGCAAGCTGCGCACACAATCCCAGTGTTGTACAGCTTCTTTCTTCACCTTTCCGATGCTGCCGCTCTCTCCGGCTCCCGGAGCCGAAGAAGCGGCTTCTTCGCGCAAAGACGATTGTACCGCTCACAGTGCTCTCCTTAACGCGGCTTCTGCCGAAAGAAGCCCGGGAGCGGCTCTTAGCTCGGGAGAGCATCGTACCTTCGTCTTTAGAGTCTTTTGTGGTCTACATCCTAGCAGAAAGCTTTTCCACTCTGTCTGGCAAGGAAAACCTGCGGGAGCACAAAAAACATCTCCCATCGTGTTCTGGACGTTGCACGGAGGTCTGCCAAGTGTTTGACAAGAAGGAAAGAAAAGTTGTCCAAAACAGCTTCCAATCGAATATTCATGTGATTGGAAACGTCAGGAAAGTGTAAGGTACTGTTTTCTATCAGTTGGCAAGCTGCGCACACAATCCCAGTGTTGTACAGCTTCCTTCTTCACCTTTCCGATGCTGCCGCTCTCTCCGGCTCCCGGAGCCGAAGAAGCGGCTTCTTCGCGCAAAGACGATTGTACCGCTCACAGTGCTCGCTTATCGCCGCTTCTGCCGAAAGAAGCCCGGGAGCGGCTCTTAGCTCCGGAGAGCATCGTACCTTCGTCTTTAGCGTCTTTTGTGGTCTACATCCTAGCAGAAAGCTTTTCCACTCTGTCTGGCAAGGAAAACCTGCGGGAGCACAGAAAACATCTCCCATCGTGTTCTGGACGTTGCAGGGAGGTCTGCCAAGTGTTTGACAAGAAGGAAAGAAAAGTTGTCCAAAACAGCTTCCAATCGAATATTCATGTGATTGGAAACGTCAGGAAAGTGTAAGGTACTGTTTTCTATCAGTTGGCAAGCTGCGCACACAATCCCAGTGTTGTACAGCTTCATTCTTCACCTTTCCGATGCTGCCGCTCTCTCCGGCTCCCGGAGCCGAAGAAGCGGCTTCTTCGCGCAAAGACGATTGTACCGCTCACAGTTCTCTCCTTAACGCGGCTTCTGCCGAAAGAAGCCCGGGAGCGGCTCTTAGCTCCGGAGAGCATCGTACCTTCGTCTTTAGCGTCTTTTGTTGTCTACATCCTAGCAGAAAGCTTTTCCACTCTGTCTGGAAAGGAAAACCTGCGGGAGCACAGAAAACATCTCCCATCGTGTTCTGGACGTTGCACGGACGTCTGCCAAGTGTTTGGCATGAAGAAATGAAAAGCTGTCCAAAACAGCTCCTTATCGAACATTCGTGTGAGTGGAAATGTCAGGAAAGTGTAAGGTACTGTTTTCTATCAGTTGGCAAGCTGCGCACACAATCCCAGTGTTGTACAGCTTCCTTCTTCACCTTTCCGATGCTGCCGCTCTCTCCGGCTCCCGGAGCCGAAGAAGCGGCTTCTTCGCGCACAGACGATTGTACCGCTCACAGTGCTCTCTTAGCGCCGCTTCTGCCGAAAGAAGCCCGGGAGCGGCTCTTAGCTCCGGAGAGCATCGTACCTTCGTCTTTAGCGTCTTTTGTGGTCTACATCCTAGCAGAAAGCTTTTCCACTCTGTCTGGCAAGGAAAACCTGCGGGAGCACAGAAAACATCTCCCATCGTGTTCTGGACGTTGCACGGACGTCTGCCAAGTGTTTGACAAGAAGGAAAGAAAAGTTGTCCAAAACAGCTTCCAATCGAATATTCATGTGATTGGAAACGTCAGGAAAGTGTAAGGTACTGTTTTCTATCAGTTGGCAAGCTGCGCACACAATCCCAGTGTTGTACAGCTTCCTTCTTCACCTTTCCGATGCTGCCGCTCTCTCCGGCTCCCGGAGCCGAAGAAGCGGCTTCTTCGCGCAAAGACGATTGTACCGCTCACAGTGCTCTCTTAGCGCCGCTTCTGCCGAAAGAAGCCCGGGAGCGGCTCTTAGCTCCGGAGAGCATCGTACCTTCGTCTTTAGCGTCTTTTGTGGTCTACATCCTAGCAGAAAGCTTTTCCACTCAGTCTGGCAAGGAAAACCTGCGGGAGCACAGAAAACATCTCCCATCGTGTTCTGGACGTTGCACGGACGTCTGCCAAGTGTTTGGCATGAAGGAAAGAAAAGTTGTCCAAAACAGCTTCCAATCGAATATTCATGTGATTGGAAACGTCAGGAAAGTGTAAGGTACTGTTTTCTATCAGTTGGCAAGCTGCGCACACAATCCCAGTGTTGTACAGCTTCCTTCTTCACCTTTCCGATGCTGCCGCTCTCTCCGGCTCCCGGAGCCGAAGAAGCGGCTTCTTCGCGCACAGACGATTGTACCGCTCACAGGGCTCTCTTAGCGCCGCTTCTGCCGAAAGAAGCCCGGGAGCGGCTCTTAGCTCCGGAGAGCATCGTACCTTCGTCTTTAGCGTCTTTTGTGGTCTACATCCTAGCAGAAAGCTTTTCCACTCTGTCTGGCAAGGAAAACCTGCGGGAGCACAGAAAACATCTCCCATCGTGTTCTGGACGTTGCACGGAGGTCTGCCAAGTGTTTGACAAGAAGAAATGAAAAGCTGTCCAAAACAGGTTCCAATCGAATATTCGTGTGATTGGAAACGTCAGGAATGTGTAAGGTACTGTTTTCTATCAGTTGGCAAGCTGCGCACACAATCCCAGTGTTGTACAGCTTCCTTCTTCACCTTTCCGATGCTGCCGCTCTCTCCGGCTCCCGGAGCCGAAGAAGCGGCTTCTTCGCGCAAAGACGATTGTACAGCTCACAGTGCTCGCTTAGCGCCGCTTCTGCCGAAAGAAGCCCGGCAGCGGCTCTTAGCTCCGGAGAGCATCGTACCTTCGTCTTTAGCGTCTTTTGTGGTCTACATCCTAGCAGAAAGCTTTTCCACTCTGTCTGGCAAGGAAAACCTGCGGGAGCACAGAAAACATCTCCCATCGTGTTCTGGACGTTGCACGGAGGTCTGCCAAGTGTTTGACAAGAAGGAAAGAAAAGTTGTCCAAAACAGCTTCCAATCGAATATTCATGTGATTGGAAACGTCAGGAAAGTGTAAGGTACTGTTTTCTATCAGTTGGCAAGCTGCGCACACAATCCCAGTGTTGTACAGCTTCCTTCTTCACCTTTCCGATGCTGCCGCTCTCTCCGGCTCCCGGAGCCGAAGAAGCGGCTTCTTCGCGCAAAGACGATTGTACCGCTCACAGTGCTCTCTTAGCGCCGCTTCTGCCGAAAGAAGCCCGGGAGCGGCTCTTAGCTCCGGAGAGCATCGTACCTTCGTCTTTAGCGTCTTTTGTGGTCTACATCCTAGCAGAAAGCTTTTCCACTCTGTCTGGCAAGGAAAACCTGCGGGAGCACAGAAAACATCTCCCATCGTGTTCTGGACGTTGCACGGACGTCTGCCAAGTGTTTGACAAGAAGGAAAGAAAAGTTGTCCAAAACAGCTTCCAATCGAATATTCATGTGATTGGAAACGTCAGGAAAGTATAAGGTACTGTTTTCTATCAGTTGGCAAGCTGCGCACACAATCCCAGTGTTGTACAGCTTCCTTCTTCACCTTTCCGATGCTGCCGCTCTTTCCGGCTCCCGGAGCCGAAGAAGCGGCTTCTTCGCGCAAAGACGATTGTACCACTCACAGTGCTCTCTTAGCACTGCTCCTGCCGAAAGAAGCCCGGGAGCGGCTCTTAGCTCCGGAGAGCATCGTACCTTCGTCTTTAGCGTCTTTTGTGGTCTACATCCTAGCAGAAAGCTTTTCCACTCTGTCTGGCAAGGAAAACCTGCGGGAGCACAGAAAACATCTCCCATCGTGTTCTGGACGGTGCACGGAGGTCTGCCAAGTGTTTGGCATGAAGGAAAGAAAAGTTGTCCAAAACAGCTTCTTATCGAATATTCATGTGATTGGAAACGTCAGGAAAGTGTAAGGTACTGTTTTCTATCAGTTGGCAAGCTGCGCACACAATCCCAGTGTTGTACAGCTTCCTTCTTCACCTTTCCGATGCTGCCACTCTCTCCGGCTCCCGGAGCCGAAGAAGCGGCTTCTTCGCGCACAGACGATTGTACCGCTCACAGTGCTCTCTTAGCGCCGCTTCTGCCGAAAGAAGCCCGGGAGCGGCTCTTAGCTCCGGAGAGCATCGTACCTTCGTCTTTAGCGTCTTTTGTGGTCTACATCCTAGCAGAAAGCTTTTCCACTCTGTCTGGCAAGGAAAACCTGCGGGAGCACAGAAAACATCTCCCATCGTGTTCTGGACGTTGCACGGAGGTCTGCCAAGTGTTTGGCAGGAAGAAATGAAAAGCTGTCCAAAACAGCTTCCAATCGAATATTCGTGTGATTGGAAACGTCAGGAATGTGTAAGGTACTGTTTTCTATCAGTTGGCAAGCTGCGCACACAATCCCAGTGTTGTACAGCTTCCTTCTTCACCTTTCCGATGCTGCCGCTCTCTCCGGCTCCCGGAGCCGAAGAAGCGGCTTCTTCGCGCAAAGACGATTGTACCGCTCACAGTGCTCTCTTAGCGCCGCTTCTGCCGAAAGAAGCCCGGGAGCGGCTCTTAGCTCCGGAGAGCATCGTACCTTCGTCTTTAGCGTCTTTTGTGGTCTACATCCTAGCAGAAAGCTTTTCCACTCTGTCTGGCAAGGAAAACCTGCGGGAGCACAGAAAACATCTCCCATCGTGTTCTGGACGTTGCACGGACGTCTGCCAAGTGTTTGACAAGAAGGAAAGAAAAGTTGTCCAAAACAGCTTCCAATCGAATATTCATGTGATTGGAAACGTCAGGAAAGTGTAAGGTACTGTTTTCTATCAGTTGGCAAGCTGCGCACACAATCCCAGTGTTGTACAGCTTCCTTCTTCACCTTTCCGATGCTGCCGCTCTCTCCGGCTCCCGGAGCCGAAGAAGCGGCTTCTTCGCGCAAAGACGATTGTACAGCTCACAGTGCTCGCTTAGCGCCGCTTCTGCCGAAAGAAGCCCGGCAGCGGCTCTTAGCTCCGGAGAGCATCGTACCTTCGTCTTTAGCGTCTTTTGTGGTCTACATCCTAGCAGAAAGCTTTTCCACTCTGTCTGGCAAGGAAAACCTGCGGGAGCACAGAAAACATCTCCCATCGTGTTCTGGACGTTGCACGGAGGTCTGCCAAGTGTTTGGCATGAAGAAATGAAAAGCTGTCCAAAACAGCTTCTTATCGAACATTCGTGTGAGTGGAAATGTCAGGAAAGTGTAAGGTACTGTTTTCTATCAGTTGGCAAGCTGCGCACACAATCCCAGTGTTGTACAGCTTCCTTCTTCACCTTTCCGATGCTGCCGCTCTCTCCGGCTCCTGGAGCCGAAGAAGCGGCTTCTTCGCGCACAGACGATTGTACCGCTCACAGTGCTCGCTTAGCGCCGCTTCTGCCGAAAGAAGCCCGGGAGCGGCTCTTAGCTCCGGAGAGCATCGTACCTTCGTCTTTAGCGTCTTTTGTGGTCTACATCCTAGCAGAAAGCTTTTCCACTCTGTCTGGCAAGGAAAACCTGCGGGAGCACAGAAAACATCTCCCATCGTGTTCTGGACGTTGCACGGAGGTCTGCCAAGTGTTTGACAAGAAGGAAAGAAAAGTTGTCCAAAACAGCTTCCAATCGAATATTCATGTGATTGGAAACGTCAGGAAAGTGTAAGGTACTGTTTTCTATCAGTTGGCAAGCTGCGCACACAATCCCAGTGTTGTACAGCTTCCTTCTTCACCTTTCCGATGCTGCCGCTCTCTCCGGCTCCCGGAGCCGAAGAAGCGGCTTCTTCGCGCAAAGACGATTGTACCGCTCACAGTGCTCTCTTAGCGCAGCTTCTGCCGAAAGAAGCCCGGGAGCGGCTCTTAGCTCCGGAGAGCATCGTACCTTCGTCTTTAGCGTCTTTTGTGGTCTACATCCTAGCAGAAAGCTTTTCCACTCTGTCTGGCAAGGAAAACCTGCGGGAGCACAGAAAACATCTCCCATCGTGTTCTGGACGTTGCAGGGAGGTCTGCCAAGTGTTTGGCAGGAAGAAATGAAAAGCTGTCCAAAACAGCTTCCAATCGAATATTCGTGTGATTGGAAACGTCAGGAATGTGTAAGGTACTGTTTTCTATCAGTTGGCAAGCTGCGCACACAATCCCAGTGTTGTACAGCTTCCTTCTTCACCTTTCCGATGCTGCCGCTCTCTCCGGCTCCCGGAGCCGAAGAAGCGGCTTCTTCGCGCACAGACGATTGTACCGTTCACAGTGCTCTCTTAGCGCCGCTTCTGCCGAAAGAAGCCCGGGAGCGGCTCTTAGCTCCGGAGAGCATCGTACCTTCGTCTTTAGCGTCTTTTGTGGTCTACATCCTAGCAGAAAGCTTTTCCACTCTGTCTGGCAAGGAAAACCTGCGGGAGCACAGAAAACATCTCCCATCGTCTTCTGGACGTTGCACGGACGTCTGCCAAGTGTTTGACAAGAAGGAAAGAAAAGTTGTCCAAAACAGCTTCCAATCGAAGATTCATGTGATTGGAAACGTCAGGAATGTGGTAAGGTACTGTTTTCTATCAGTTGGCAAGCTGCGCACACAATCCCAGTATTGTACAGCTTCCTTCTTCACCTTTCCGATGCTGCCGCTCTCTCCGGCTCCCGGAGCCGAAGAAGTGGCTTCTTCGCGCAAAGACGATTGTACCGCTAACAGTGCTCTCTTAGCGCCGCTTCTGCCGAAAGAAGCCCGGGAGCGGCTCTTAGCTCCGGAGAGCATCGTACCTTCGTCTTTAGCGTCTTTTGTGGTCTACATCCTAGCAGAAAGCTTTTCCACTCTGTCTGGCAAGGAAAACCTGCGGGAGCACAGAAAACATCTCCCATCGTGTTCTGGACGTTGCACGGAGGTCTGCCAAGTGTTTGGCATGAAGGAAAGAAAAGTTGTCCAAAACAGCTTCTTATCGAATATTCATGTGATTGGAAACGTCAGGAAAGTGTAAGGTACTGTTTTCTATCAGTTGGCAAGCTGCGCACACAATCCCAGTGTTGTACAGCTTCCTTCTTCACCTTTCCGATGCTGCCACTCTCTCCGGCTCCCGGAGCCGAAGAAGCGGCTTCTTCGCGCACAGACGATTGTACCGCTCACAGTGCTCTCTTAGCGCCGCTTCTGCCGAAAGAAGCCCGGGAGCGGCTCTTAGCTCCGGAGAGCATCGTACCTTCGTCTTTAGCGTCTTTTGTGGTCTACATCCTAGCAGAAAGCTTTTCCACTCTGTCTGGCAAGGAAAACCTGCGGGAGCACAGAAAACATCTCCCATCGTGTTCTGGACGTTGCACGGAGGTCTGCCAAGTGTTTGACAAGAAGGAAAGAAAAGTTGTCCAAAACAGCTTCCAATCGAATATTCATGTGATTGGAAACGTCAGGAATGTGTAAGGTACTGTTTTCTATCAGTTGGCAAGCTGCGCACACAATCCCAGTGTTGTACAGCTCCTTCTTCACCTTTCCGATGCTGCCGCTCTCTCCGGCTCCCGGAGCCGAAGAAGCGGCTTCTTCGCGCAAAGACGATTGTACCGCTCACAGTGCTCTCATTAACGCGGCTTCTGCCGAAAGAAGCCCGGCAGCGGCTCTTAGCTCCGGAGAGCATCGTACCTTCGTCTTTAGAGTCTTTTGTGGTCTACATCCTAGCAGAAAGCTTTTCCACTCTGTCTGGCAAGGAAAACCTGCGGGAGCACAGAAAACATCTCCCATCGTGTTCTGGACGTTGCACGGAGGTCTGCCAAGTGTTTGACAAGAAGGAAAGAAAAGTTGTCCAAAACAGCTTCCAATCGAATATTCATGTGATTGGAAACGTCAGGAATGTGGTAAGGTACTGTTTTCTATCAGTTGGCAAGCTGCGCACACAATCCCAGTGTTGTACAGCTCCTTCTTCACCTTTCCGATGCTGCCGCTCTCTCCGGCTCCCGGAGCCGAAGAAGCGGCTTCTTCGCGCAAAGACGATTGTACCGCTCACAGTGCTCTCCTTAACGCGGCTTCTGCCGAAAGAAGCCCGGGAGCGGCTCTTAGCTCCGGAGAGCATCGTACCTTCGTCTTTAGCGTCTTTTGTGGTCTACATCCTAGCAGAAAGCTTTTCCACTCTGTCTGGCAAGGAAAACCTGCGGGAGCACAGAAAACATCTCCCATCGTGTTCTGGACGTTGCACGGAGGTCTGCCAAGTGTTTGACAAGAAGGAAAGAAAAGTTGTCCAAAACAGCTTCCAATCGAATATTCATGTGATTGGAAACGTCAGGAAAGTGTAAGGTACTGTTTTCTATCAGTTGGCAAGCTGCGCACACAATCCCAGTGTTGTACAGCTTCCTTCTTCACCTTTCCGATGCTGCCGCTCTCTCCGGCTCCCGGAGCCGAAGAAGCGGCTTCTTCGCGCAAAGACGATTGTACCGCTCACAGTGCTCGCTTATCGCCGCTTCTGCCGAAAGAAGCCCGGGAGCGGCTCTTAGCTCCGGAGAGCATCGTACCTTCGTCTTTAGCGTCTTTTGTGGTCTACATCCTAGCAGAAAGCTTTTCCACTCTGTCTGGCAAGGAAAACCTGCGGGAGCACAGAAAACATCTCCCATCGTGTTCTGGACGTTGCACGGAGGTCTGCCAAGTGTTTGGCATGAAGGAAAGAAAAGTTGTCCAAAACAGCTTCTTATCGAATATTCATGTGATTGGAAACGTCAGGAAAGTGTAAGGTACTGTTTTCTATCAGTTGGCAAGCTGCGCACACAATCCCAGTGTTGTACAGCTTCTTTCTTCACCTTTCCGATGCTGCCGCTCTCTCCGGCTCCCGGAGCCGAAGAAGCGGCTTCTTCGCGCAAAGACGATTGTACCGCTCACAGTGCTCTCCTTAACGCGGCTTCTGCCGAAAGAAGCCCGGGAGCGGCTCTTAGCTCCGGAGAGCATCGTACCTTCGTCTTTAGCGTCTTTTGTGGTCTACATCCTAGCAGAAAGCTTTTCCACTCTGTCTGGCAAGGAAAACCTGCGGGAGCACAGAAAACATCTCCCATCGTGTTCTGGACGTTGCACGGAGGTCTGCCAAGTGTTTGACAAGAAGGAAAGAAAAGTTGTCCAAAACAGCTTCCAATCGAATATTCATGTGATTGGAAACGTCAGGAATGTGTAAGGTACTGTTTTCTATCAGTTGGCAAGCTGCGCACACAATCCCAGTGTTGTACAGCTCCTTCTTCACCTTTCCGATGCTGCCGCTCTCTCCGGCTCCCGGAGCCGAAGAAGCGGCTTCTTCGCGCAAAGACGATTGTACCGCTCACAGTGCTCTCATTAACGCGGCTTCTGCGGAAAGAAGCCCGGCAGCGGCTCTTAGCTCCGGAGAGCATCGTACCTTCGTCTTTAGAGTCTTTTGTGGTCTACATCCTAGCAGAAAGCTTTTCCACTCTGTCTGGCAAGGAAAACCTGCGGGAGCACAGAAAACATCTCCCATCGTGTTCTGGACGTTGCACGGACGTCTGCCAAGTGTTTGACAAGAAGGAAAGAAAAGTTGTCCAAAACAGCTTCCAATCGAATATTCATGTGATTGGAAACGTCAGGAATGTGGTAAGGTACTGTTTTCTATCAGTTGGCAAGCTGCGCACACAATCCCAGTGTTGTACAGCTCCTTCTTCACCTTTCCGATGCTGCCGCTCTCTCCGGCTCCCGGAGCCGAAGAAGCGGCTTCTTCGCGCAAAGACGATTGTACCGCTCACAGTGCTCTCCTTAACGCGGCTTCTGCCGAAAGAAGCCCGGGAGCGGCTCTTAGCTCCGGAGAGCATCGTACCTTCGTCTTTAGCGTCTTTTGTGGTCTACATCCTAGCAGAAAGCTTTTCCACTCTGTCTGGCAAGGAAAACCTGCGGGAGCACAGAAAACATCTCCCATCGTGTTCTGGACGTTGCACGGAGGTCTGCCAAGTGTTTGACAAGAAGGAAAGAAAAGTTGTCCAAAACAGCTTCCAATCGAATATTCATGTGATTGGAAACGTCAGGAAAGTGTAAGGTACTGTTTTCTATCAGTTGGCAAGCTGCGCACACAATCCCAGTGTTGTACAGCTTCCTTCTTCACCTTTCCGATGCTGCCGCTCTCTCCGGCTCCCGGAGCCGAAGAAGCGGCTTCTTCGCGCAAAGACGATTGTACCGCTCACAGTGCTCGCTTATCGCCGCTTCTGCCGAAAGAAGCCCGGGAGCGGCTCTTAGCTCCGGAGAGCATCGTACCTTCGTCTTTAGCGTCTTTTGTGGTCTACATCCTAGCAGAAAGCTTTTCCACTCTGTCTGGCAAGGAAAACCTGCGGGAGCACAGAAAACATCTCCCATCGTGTTCTGGACGTTGCACGGAGGTCTGCCAAGTGTTTGGCATGAAGGAAAGAAAAGTTGTCCAAAACAGCTTCTTATCGAATATTCATGTGATTGGAAACGTCAGGAAAGTGTAAGGTACTGTTTTCTATCAGTTGGCAAGCTGCGCACACAATCCCAGTGTTGTACAGCTTCTTTCTTCACCTTTCCGATGCTGCCGCTCTCTCCGGCTCCCGGAGCCGAAGAAGCGGCTTCTTCGCGCAAAGACGATTGTACCGCTCACAGTGCTCTCCTTAACGCGGCTTCTGCCGAAAGAAGCCCGGGAGCGGCTCTTAGCTCCGGAGAGCATCGTACCTTCGTCTTTAGAGTCTTTTGTGGTCTACATCCTAGCAGAAAGCTTTTCCACTCTGTCTGGCAAGGAAAACCTGCGGGAGCACAGAAAACATCTCCCATCGTGTTCTGGACGTTGCACGGAGGTCTGCCAAGTGTTTGACAAGAAGGAAAGAAAAGTTGTCCAAAACAGCTTCCAATCGAATATTCATGTGATTGGAAACGTCAGGAAAGTGTAAGGTACTGTTTTCTATCAGTTGGCAAGCTGCGCACACAATCCCAGTGTTGTACAGCTTCCTTCTTCACCTTTCCGATGCTGCCGCTCTCTCCGGCTCCCGGAGCCGAAGAAGCGGCTTCTTCGCGCAAAGACGATTGTACCGCTCACAGTGCTCGCTTAGCGCCGCTTCTGCCGAAAGAAGCCCGGGAGCGGCTCTTAGCTCCGGAGAGCATCGTACCTTCGTCTTTAGCGTCTTTTGTGGTCTACATCCTAGCAGAAAGCTTTTCCACTCTGTCTGGCAAGGAAAACCTGCGGGAGCACAGAAAACATCTCCCATCGTGTTCTGGACGTTGCAGGGAGGTCTGCCAAGTGTTTGACAAGAAGGAAAGAAAAGTTGTCCAAAACAGCTTCCAATCGAATATTCATGTGATTGGAAACGTCAGGAAAGTGTAAGGTACTGTTTTCTATCAGTTGGCAAGCTGCGCACACAATCCCAGTGTTGTACAGCTTCCTTCTTCACCTTTCCGATGCTGCCGCTCTCTCCGGCTCCCGGAGCCGAAGAAGCGGCTTCTTCGCGCAAAGACGATTGTACCGCTCACAGCGCTCGCTTAGCGCCGCTTCTGCCGAAAGAAGCCCGGGAGCGGCTCTTAGCTCCGGAGAGCATCGTACCTTCGTCTTTAGCGTCTTTTGTGGTCTACATCCTAGCAGAAAGCTTTTCCACTCTGTCTGGCAAGGAAAACCTGCGGGAGCACAGAAAACATCTCCCATCGTGTTCTGGACGTTGCACGGACGTCTGCCAAGTGTTTGACAAGAAGGAAAGAAAAGTTGTCCAAAACAGCTTCCAATCGAATATTCATGTGATTGGAAACGTCAGGAAAGTGTAAGGTACTGTTTTCTATCAGTTGGCAAGCTGCGCACACAATCCCAGTGTTGTACAGCTTCCTTCTTCACCTTTCCGATGCTGCCGCTCTCTCCGGCTCCCGGAGCCGAAGAAGCGGCTTCTTCGCGCAAAGACGATTGTACCGCTCACAGTGCTCTCTTAGCGCCGCTTCTGCCAAAAGAAGCCCGGGAGCGGCTCTTAGCTCCGGAGAGCATCGTACCTTCGTCTTTAGCGTCTTTTGTGGTCTACATCCTAGCAGAAAGCTTTTCCACTCAGTCTGGCAAGGAAAACCTGCGGGAGCACAGAAAACATCTCCCATCGTGTTCTGGACGTTGCACGGACGTCTGCCAAGTGTTTGGCATGAAGGAAAGAAAAGTTGTCCAAAACAGCTTCCAATCGAATATTCATGTGATTGGAAACGTCAGGAAAGTGTAAGGTACTGTTTTCTATCAGTTGGCAAGCTGCGCACACAATCCCAGTGTTGTACAGCTTCCTTCTTCACCTTTCCGATGCTGCCGCTCTCTCCGGCTCCCGGAGCCGAAGAAGCGGCTTCTTCGCGCACAGACGATTGTACCGCTCACAGGGCTCTCTTAGCGCCGCTTCTGCCGAAAGAAGCCCGGGAGCGGCTCTTAGCTCCGGAGAGCATCGTACCTTCGTCTTTAGCGTCTTTTGTGGTCTACATCCTAGCAGAAAGCTTTTCCACTCTGTCTGGCAAGGAAAACCTGCGGGAGCACAGAAAACATCTCCCATCGTGTTCTGGACGTTGCACGGAGGTCTGCCAAGTGTTTGGCAGGAAGAAATGAAAAGCTGTCCAAAACAGCTTCCAATCGAATATTCGTGTGATTGGAAACGTCAGGAATGTGTAAGGTACTGTTTTCTATCAGTTGGCAAGCTGCGCACACAATCCCAGTGTTGTACAGCTTCCTTCTTCACCTTTCCGATGCTGCCGCTCTCTCCGGCTCCCGGAGCCGAAGAAGCGGCTTCTTCGCGCACAGACGATTGTACCGCTCACAGTGCTCTCTTAGCGCCGCTTCTGCCGAAAGAAGCCCGGGAGCGGCTCTTAGCTCCGGAGAGCATCGTACCTTCGTCTTTAGCGTCTTTTGTGGTCTACATCCTAGCAGAAAGCTTTTCCACTCTGTCTGGCAAGGAAAACCTGCGGGAGCACAGAAAACATCTCCCATCGTGTTCTGGACGTTGCACGGAGGTCTGCCAAGTGTTTGACAAGAAGAAATGAAAAGCTGTCCAAAACAGGTTCCAATCGAATATTCGTGTCATTGGAAACGTCAGGAATGTGTAAGGTACTGTTTTCTATCAGTTGGCAAGCTGCGCACACAATCCCAGTGTTGTACAGCTTCCTTCTTCACCTTTCCGATGCTGCCGCTCTCTCCGGCTCCCGGAGCCGAAGAAGCGGCTTCTTCGCGCAAAGACGATTGTACAGCTCACAGTGCTCGCTTAGCGCCGCTTCTGCCGAAAGAAGCCCGGGAGCGGCTCTTAGCTCCGGAGAGCATCGTACCTTCGTCTTTAGCGTCTTTTGTGGTCTACATCCTAGCAGAAAGCTTTTCCACTCTGTCTGGCAAGGAAAACCTGCGGGAGCACAGAAAACATCTCCCATCGTGTTCTGGACGTTGCACGGAGGTCTGCCAAGTGTTTGACAAGAAGGAAAGAAAAGTTGTCCAAAACAGCTTCCAATCGAATATTCATGTGATTGGAAACGTCAGGAAAGTGTAAGGTACTGTTTTCTATCAGTTGGCAAGCTGCGCACACAATCCCAGTGTTGTACAGCTTCCTTCTTCACCTTTCCGATGCTGCCGCTCTCTCCGGCTCCCGGAGCCGAAGAAGCGGCTTCTTCGCGCAAAGACGATTGTACCGCTCACAGTGCTCTCTTAGCGCCGCTTCTGCCGAAAGAAGCCCGGGAGCGGCTCTTAGCTCCGGAGAGCATCGTACCTTCGTCTTTAGCGTCTTTTGTGGTCTACATCCTAGCAGAAAGCTTTTCCACTCTGTCTGGCAAGGAAAACCTGCGGGAGCACAGAAAACATCTCCCATCGTGTTCTGGACGTTGCACGGACGTCTGCCAAGTGTTTGACAAGAAGGAAAGAAAAGTTGTCCAAAACAGCTTCCAATCGAATATTCATGTGATTGGAAACGTCAGGAAAGTGTAAGGTACTGTTTTCTATCAGTTGGCAAGCTGCGCACACAATCCCAGTGTTGTACAGCTTCCTTCTTCACCTTTCCGATGCTGCCGCTCTCTCCGGCTCCCGGAGCCGAAGAAGCGGCTTCTTCGCGCAAAGACGATTGTACAGCTCACAGTGCTCGCTTAGCGCCGCTTCTGCCGAAAGAAGCCCGGCAGCGGCTCTTAGCTCCGGAGAGCATCGTACCTTCGTCTTTAGCGTCTTTTGTGGTCTACATCCTAGCAGAAAGCTTTTCCACTCTGTCTGGCAAGGAAAACCTGCGGGAGCACAGAAAACATCTCCCATCGTGTTCTGGACGTTGCACGGAGGTCTGCCAAGTGTTTGACAAGAAGGAAAGAAAAGTTGTCCAAAACAGCTTCCAATCGAATATTCATGTGATTGGAAACGTCAGGAAAGTGTAAGGTACTGTTTTCTATCAGTTGGCAAGCTGCGCACACAATCCCAGTGTTGTACAGCTTCCTTCTTCACCTTTCCGATGCTGCCGCTCTCTCCGGCTCCCGGAGCCGAAGAAGCGGCTTCTTCGCGCAAAGACGATTGTACCGCTCACAGTGCTCTCTTAGCGCCGCTTCTGCCGAAAGAAGCCCGGGAGCGGCTCTTAGCTCCGGAGAGCATCGTACCTTCGTCTTTAGCGTCTTTTGTGGTCTACATCCTAGCAGAAAGCTTTTCCACTCTGTCTGGCAAGGAAAACCTGCGGGAGCACAGAAAACATCTCCCATCGTGTTCTGGACGTTGCACGGAGGTCTGCCAAGTGTTTGACAAGAAGGAAAGAAAAGTTGTCCAAAACAGCTTCCAATCGAATATTCATGTGATTGGAAACGTCAGGAAAGTGTAAGGTACTGTTTTCTATCAGTTGGCAAGCTGCGCACACAATCCCAGTGTTGTACAGCTTCCTTCTTCACCTTTCCGATGCTGCCGCTCTTTCCGGCTCCCGGAGCCGAAGAAGCGGCTTCTTCGCGCAAAGACGATTGTACCGCTCACAGTGCTCTCTTAGCACTGCTCCTGCCGAAAGAAGCCCGGGAGCGGCTCTTAGCTCCGGAGAGCATCGTACCTTCGTCTTTAGCGTCTTTTGTGGTCTACATCCTAGCAGAAAGCTTTTCCACTCAGTCTGGCAAGGAAAACCTGCGGGAGCACAGAAAACATCTCCCATCGTGTTCTGGACGTTGCACGGACGTCTGCCAAGTGTTTGGCATGAAGGAAAGAAAAGTTGTCCAAAACAGCTTCCAATCGAATATTCATGTGATTGGAAACGTCAGGAAAGTGTAAGGTACTGTTTTCTATCAGTTGGCAAGCTGCGCACACAATCCCAGTGTTGTACAGCTTCCTTCTTCACCTTTCCGATGCTGCCGCTCTCTCCGGCTCCCGGAGCCGAAGAAGCGGCTTCTTCGCGCACAGACGATTGTACCGCTCACAGGGCTCTCTTAGCGCCGCTTCTGCCGAAAGAAGCCCGGGAGCGGCTCTTAGCTCCGGAGAGCATCGTACCTTCGTCTTTAGCGTCTTTTGTGGTCTACATCCTAGCAGAAAGCTTTTCCACTCTGTCTGGCAAGGAAAACCTGCGGGAGCACAGAAAACATCTCCCATCGTGTTCTGGACGTTGCACGGAGGTCTGCCAAGTGTTTGGCAGGAAGAAATGAAAAGCTGTCCAAAACAGCTTCCAATCGAATATTCGTGTGATTGGAAACGTCAGGAATGTGTAAGGTACTGTTTTCTATCAGTTGGCAAGCTGCGCACACAATCCCAGTGTTGTACAGCTTCCTTCTTCACCTTTCCGATGCTGCCGCTCTCTCCGGCTCCCGGAGCCGAAGAAGCGGCTTCTTCGCGCACAGACGATTGTACCGCTCACAGTGCTCTCTTAGCGCCGCTTCTGCCGAAAGAAGCCCGGGAGCGGCTCTTAGCTCCGGAGAGCATCGTACCTTCGTCTTTAGCGTCTTTTGTGGTCTACATCCTAGCAGAAAGCTTTTCCACTCTGTCTGGCAAGGAAAACCTGCGGGAGCACAGAAAACATCTCCCATCGTGTTCTGGACGTTGCACGGAGGTCTGCCAAGTGTTTGACAAGAAGAAATGAAAAGCTGTCCAAAACAGGTTCCAATCGAATATTCGTGTCATTGGAAACGTCAGGAATGTGTAAGGTACTGTTTTCTATCAGTTGGCAAGCTGCGCACACAATCCCAGTGTTGTACAGCTTCCTTCTTCACCTTTCCGATGCTGCCGCTCTCTCCGGCTCCCGGAGCCGAAGAAGCGGCTTCTTCGCGCAAAGACGATTGTACAGCTCACAGTGCTCGCTTAGCGCCGCTTCTGCCGAAAGAAGCCCGGGAGCGGCTCTTAGCTCCGGAGAGCATCGTACCTTCGTCTTTAGCGTCTTTTGTGGTCTACATCCTAGCAGAAAGCTTTTCCACTCTGTCTGGCAAGGAAAACCTGCGGGAGCACAGAAAACATCTCCCATCGTGTTCTGGACGTTGCACGGAGGTCTGCCAAGTGTTTGACAAGAAGGAAAGAAAAGTTGTCCAAAACAGCTTCCAATCGAATATTCATGTGATTGGAAACGTCAGGAAAGTGTAAGGTACTGTTTTCTATCAGTTGGCAAGCTGCGCACACAATCCCAGTGTTGTACAGCTTCCTTCTTCACCTTTCCGATGCTGCCGCTCTCTCCGGCTCCCGGAGCCGAAGAAGCGGCTTCTTCGCGCAAAGACGATTGTACCGCTCACAGTGCTCTCTTAGCACTGCTCCTGCCGAAAGAAGCCCGGGAGCGGCTCTTAGCTCCGGAGAGCATCGTACCTTCGTCTTTAGCGTCTTTTGTGGTCTACATCCTAGCAGAAAGCTTTTCCACTCTGTCTGGCAAGGAAAACCTGCGGGAGCACAGAAAACATCTCCCATCGTGTTCTGGACGTTGCACGGACGTCTGCCAAGTGTTTGACAAGAAGGAAAGAAAAGTTGTCCAAAACAGCTTCCAATCGAATATTCATGTGATTGGAAACGTCAGGAAAGTGTAAGGTACTGTTTTCTATCAGTTGGCAAGCTGCGCACACAATCCCAGTGTTGTACAGCTTCCTTCTTCACCTTTCCGATGCTGCCGCTCTCTCCGGCTCCCGGAGCCGAAGAAGCGGCTTCTTCGCGCAAAGACGATTGTACCGCTCACAGTGCTCTCTTAGCACTGCTCCTGCCGAAAGAAGCCCGGGAGCGGCTCTTAGCTCCGGAGAGCATCGTACCTTCGTCTTTAGCGTCTTTTGTGGTCTACATCCTAGCAGAAAGCTTTTCCACTCTGTCTGGCAAGGAAAACCTGCGGGAGCACAGAAAACATCTCCCATCGTGTTCTGGACGTTGCACGGAGGTCTGCCAAGTGTTTGACAAGAAGGAAAGAAAAGTTGTCCAAAACAGCTTCCAATCGAATATTCATGTGATTGGAAACGTCAGGAAAGTGTAAGGTACTGTTTTCTATCAGTTGGCAAGCTGCGCACACAATCCCAGTGTTGTACAGCTTCCTTCTTCACCTTTCCGATGCTGCCACTCTCTCCGGCTCCCGGAGCCGAAGAAGCGGCTTCTTCGCGCACAGACGATTGTACCGCTCACAGTGCTCTCTTAGCGCCGCTTCTGCCGAAAGAAGCCCGGGAGCGGCTCTTAGCTCCGGAGAGCATCGTACCTTCGTCTTTAGCGTCTTTTGTGGTCTACATCCTAGCAGAAAGCTTTTCCACTCTGTCTGGCAAGGAAAACCTGCGGGAGCACAGAAAACATCTCCCATCGTGTTCTGGACGTTGCACGGAGGTCTGCCAAGTGTTTGGCAGGAAGAAATGAAAAGCTGTCCAAAACAGCTTCCAATCGAATATTCGTGTGATTGGAAACGTCAGGAATGTGTAAGGTACTGTTTTCTATCAGTTGGCAAGCTGCGCACACAATCCCAGTGTTGTACAGCTTCCTTCTTCACCTTTCCGATGCTGCCGCTCTCTCCGGCTCCCGGAGCCGAAGAAGCGGCTTCTTCGCGCACAGACGATTGTACCGCTCACAGTGCTCTCTTAGCGCCGCTTCTGCCGAAAGAAGCCCGGGAGCGGCTCTTAGCTCCGGAGAGCATCGTACCTTCGTCTTTAGCGTCTTTTGTGGTCTACATCCTAGCAGAAAGCTTTTCCACTCTGTCTGGCAAGGAAAACCTGCGGGAGCACAGAAAACATCTCCCATCGTGTTCTGGACGTTGCACGGAGGTCTGCCAAGTGTTTGACAAGAAGAAATGAAAAGCTGTCCAAAACAGGTTCCAATCGAATATTCGTGTCATTGGAAACGTCAGGAATGTGTAAGGTACTGTTTTCTATCAGTTGGCAAGCTGCGCACACAATCCCAGTGTTGTACAGCTTCCTTCTTCACCTTTCCGATGCTGCCGCTCTCTCCGGCTCCCGGAGCCGAAGAAGCGGCTTCTTCGCGCAAAGACGATTGTACAGCTCACAGTGCTCGCTTAGCGCCGCTTCTGCCGAAAGAAGCCCGGCAGCGGCTCTTAGCTCCGGAGAGCATCGTACCTTCGTCTTTAGCGTCTTTTGTGGTCTACATCCTAGCAGAAAGCTTTTCCACTCTGTCTGGCAAGGAAAACCTGCGGGAGCACAGAAAACATCTCCCATCGTGTTCTGGACGTTGCACGGAGGTCTGCCAAGTGTTTGACAAGAAGGAAAGAAAAGTTGTCCAAAACAGCTTCCAATCGAATATTCATGTGATTGGAAACGTCAGGAAAGTGTAAGGTACTGTTTTCTATCAGTTGGCAAGCTGCGCACACAATCCCAGTGTTGTACAGCTTCCTTCTTCACCTTTCCGATGCTGCCGCTCTCTCCGGCTCCCGGAGCCGAAGAAGCGGCTTCTTCGCGCAAAGACGATTGTACCGCTCACAGTGCTCTCTTAGCGCCGCTTCTGCCGAAAGAAGCCCGGGAGCGGCTCTTAGCTCCGGAGAGCATCGTACCTTCGTCTTTAGCGTCTTTTGTGGTCTACATCCTAGCAGAAAGCTTTTCCACTCTGTCTGGCAAGGAAAACCTGCGGGAGCACAGAAAACATCTCCCATCGTGTTCTGGACGTTGCACGGAGGTCTGCCAAGTGTTTGACAAGAAGGAAAGAAAAGTTGTCCAAAACAGCTTCCAATCGAATATTCATGTGATTGGAAACGTCAGGAAAGTGTAAGGTACTGTTTTCTATCAGTTGGCAAGCTGCGCACACAATCCCAGTGTTGTACAGCTTCCTTCTTCACCTTTCCGATGCTGCCGCTCTTTCCGGCTCCCGGAGCCGAAGAAGCGGCTTCTTCGCGCAAAGACGATTGTACCGCTCACAGTGCTCTCTTAGCACTGCTCCTGCCGAAAGAAGCCCGGGAGCGGCTCTTAGCTCCGGAGAGCATCGTACCTTCGTCTTTAGCGTCTTTTGTGGTCTACATCCTAGCAGAAAGCTTTTCCACTCTGTCTGGCAAGGAAAACCTGCGGGAGCACAGAAAACATCTCCCATCGTGTTCTGGACGGTGCACGGAGGTCTGCCAAGTGTTTGGCATGAAGGAAAGAAAAGTTGTCCAAAACAGCTTCTTATCGAATATTCATGTGATTGGAAACGTCAGGAAAGTGTAAGGTACTGTTTTCTATCAGTTGGCAAGCTGCGCACACAATCCCAGTGTTGTACAGCTTCCTTCTTCACCTTTCCGATGCTGCCACTCTCTCCGGCTCCCGGAGCCGAAGAAGCGGCTTCTTCGCGCACAGACGATTGTACCGCTCACAGTGCTCTCTTAGCGCCGCTTCTGCCGAAAGAAGCCCGGCAGCGGCTCTTAGCTCCGGAGAGCATCGTACCTTCGTCTTTAGCGTCTTTTGTGGTCTACATCCTAGCAGAAAGCTTTTCCACTCTGTCTGGCAAGGAAAACCTGCGGGAGCACAGAAAACATCTCCCATCGTGTTCTGGACGTTGCACGGAGGTCTGCCAAGTGTTTGACAAGAAGGAAAGAAAAGTTGTCCAAAACAGCTTCCAATCGAATATTCATGTGATTGGAAACGTCAGGAAAGTGTAAGGTACTGTTTTCTATCAGTTGGCAAGCTGCGCACACAATCCCAGTGTTGTACAGCTTCCTTCTTCACCTTTCCGATGCTGCCGCTCTCTCCGGCTCCCGGAGCCGAAGAAGCGGCTTCTTCGCGCAAAGACGATTGTACCGCTCACAGTTCTCTCCTTAACGCGGCTTCTGCCGAAAGAAGCCCGGGAGCGGCTCTTAGCTCCGGAGAGCATCGTACCTTCGTCTTTAGCGTCTTTTGTGGTCTACATCCTAGCAGAAAGCTTTTCCACTCTGTCTGGCAAGGAAAACCTGCGGGAGCACAGAAAACATCTCCCATCGTGTTCTGGACGTTGCACGGAGGTCTGCCAAGTGTTTGGCATGAAGAAATGAAAAGCTGTCCAAAACAGCTTCTTATCGAACATTCGTGTGAGTGGAAATGTCAGGAAAGTGTAAGGTACTGTTTTCTATCAGTTGGCAAGCTGCGCACACAATCCCAGTGTTGTACAGCTTCCTTCTTCACCTTTCCGATGCTGCCGCTCTCTCCGGCTCCTGGAGCCGAAGAAGCGGCTTCTTCGCGCACAGACGATTGTACCGCTCACAGTGCTCGCTTAGCGCCGCTTCTGCCGAAAGAAGCCCGGGAGCGGCTCTTAGCTCCGGAGAGCATCGTACCTTCGTCTTTAGCGTCTTTTGTGGTCTACATCCTAGCAGAAAGCTTTTCCACTCTGTCTGGCAAGGAAAACCTGCGGGAGCACAGAAAACATCTCCCATCGTGTTCTGGACGTTGCACGGACGTCTGCCAAGTGTTTGACAAGAAGGAAAGAAAAGTTGTCCAAAACAGCTTCCAATCGAATATTCATGTGATTGGAAACGTCAGGAAAGTGTAAGGTACTGTTTTCTATCAGTTGGCAAGCTGCGCACACAATCCCAGTGTTGTACAGCTTCCTTCTTCACCTTTCCGATGCTGCCGCTCTCTCCGGCTCCCGGAGCCGAAGAAGCGGCTTCTTCGCGCAAAGACGATTGTACCGCTCACAGTGCTCTCTTAGCGCCGCTTCTGCCGAAAGAAGCCCGGGAGCGGCTCTTAGCTCCGGAGAGCATCGTACCTTCGTCTTTAGCGTCTTTTGTGGTCTACATCCTAGCAGAAAGCTTTTCCACTCTGTCTGGCAAGGAAAACCTGCGGGAGCACAGAAAACATCTCCCATCGTGTTCTGGACGTTGCAGGGAGGTCTGCCAAGTGTTTGGCAGGAAGAAATGAAAAGCTGTCCAAAACAGCTTCCAATCGAATATTCGTGTGATTGGAAACGTCAGGAATGTGTAAGGTACTGTTTTCTATCAGTTGGCAAGCTGCGCACACAATCCCAGTGTTGTACAGCTTCCTTCTTCACCTTTCCGATGCTGCCGCTCTCTCCGGCTCCCGGAGCCGAAGAAGCGGCTTCTTCGCGCAAAGACGATTGTACCGCTCACAGTGCTCTCTTAGCGCCGCTTCTGCCGAAAGAAGCCCGGGAGCGGCTCTTAGCTCCGGAGAGCATCGTACCTTCGTCTTTAGCGTCTTTTGTGGTCTACATCCTAGCAGAAAGCTTTTCCACTCTGTCTGGCAAGGAAAACCTGCGGGAGCACAGAAAACATCTCCCATCGTGTTCTGGACGTTGCACGGAGGTCTGCCAAGTGTTTGACAAGAAGGAAAGAAAAGTTGTCCAAAACAGCTTCCAATCGAATATTCATGTGATTGGAAACGTCAGGAAAGTGTAAGGTACTGTTTTCTATCAGTTGGCAAGCTGCGCACACAATCCCAGTGTTGTACAGCTTCCTTCTTCACCTTTCCGATGCTGCCGCTCTCTCCGGCTCCCGGAGCCGAAGAAGCGGCTTCTTCGCGCAAAGACGATTGTACCGCTCACAGTTCTCTCCTTAACGCGGCTTCTGCCGAAAGAAGCCCGGGAGCGGCTCTTAGCTCCGGAGAGCATCGTACCTTCGTCTTTAGCGTCTTTTGTGGTCTACATCCTAGCAGAAAGCTTTTCCACTCTGTCTGGCAAGGAAAACCTGCGGGAGCACAGAAAACATCTCCCATCGTGTTCTGGACGTTGCACGGAGGTCTGCCAAGTGTTTGGCATGAAGAAATGAAAAGCTGTCCAAAACAGCTTCTTATCGAACATTCGTGGGATTGGAAACGTCAGGAAAGTGTAAGGTACTGTTTTCTATCAGTTGGCAAGCTGCGCACACAATCCCAGTGTTGTACAGCTTCCTTCTTCACCTTTCCGATGCTGCCGCTCTCTCCGGCTCCCGGAGCCGAAGAAGCGGCTTCTTCGCGCAAAGACGATTGTACCGCTCACAGTGCTCGCTTATCGCCGCTTCTGCCAAAAGAAGCCCGGGAGCGGCTCTTAGCTCCGGAGAGCATCGTACCTTCGTCTTTAGCGTCTTTTGTGGTCTACATCCTAGCAGAAAGCTTTTCCACTCTGTCTGGCAAGGAAAACCTGCGGGAGCACAGAAAACATCTCCCATCGTCTTCTGGACGGTGCACGGAGGTCTGCCAAGTGTTTGACAAGAAGGAAAGAAAAGTTGTCCAAAACAGCTTCCAATCGAATATTCATGTGATTGGAAACGTCAGGAATGTGGTAAGGTACTGTTTTCTATCAGTTGGCAAGCTGCGCACACAATCCCAGTGTTGTACAGCTCCTTCTTCACCTTTCCGATGCTGCCGCTCTCTCCGGCTCCCGGAGCCGAAGAAGCGGCTTCTTCGCGCACAGACGATTTTACCGCTCACAGTGCTCTCTTAGCGCCGCTTCTGCCGAAAGAAGCCCGGGAGCGGCTCTTAGCTCCGGAGAGCATCGTACCTTCGTCTTTAGCGTCTTTTGTGGTCTACATCCTAGCAGAAAGCTTTTCCACTCTGTCTGGCAAGGAAAACCTGCGGGAGCACAGAAAACATCTCCCATCGTGTTCTGGACGTTGCACGGAGGTCTGCCAAGTGTTTGACAAGAAGGAAAGAAAAGTTGTCCAAAACAGCTTCCAATCGAATATTCATGTGATTGGAAACGTCAGGAAAGTGTAAGGTACTGTTTTCTATCAGTTGGCAAGCTGCGCACACAATCCCAGTGTTGTACAGCTTCCTTCTTCACCTTTCCGATGCTGCCGCTCTCTCCGGCTCCCGGAGCCGAAGAAGCGGCTTCTTCGCGCAAAGACGATTGTACCGCTCACAGTGCTCTCTTAGCGCAGCTTCTGCCGAAAGAAGCCCGGGAGCGGCTCTTAGCTCCGGAGAGCATCGTACCTTCGTCTTTAGCGTCTTTTGTGGTCTACATCCTAGCAGAAAGCTTTTCCACTCTGTCTGGCAAGGAAAACCTGCGGGAGCACAGAAAACATCTCCCATCGTGTTCTGGACGTTGCAGGGAGGTCTGCCAAGTGTTTGGCAGGAAGAAATGAAAAGCTGTCCAAAACAGCTTCCAATCGAATATTCGTGTGATTGGAAACGTCAGGAATGTGTAAGGTACTGTTTTCTATCAGTTGGCAAGCTGCGCACACAATCCCAGTGTTGTACAGCTTCCTTCTTCACCTTTCCGATGCTGCCGCTCTCTCCGGCTCCCGGAGCCGAAGAAGCGGCTTCTTCGCGCAAAGACGATTGTACCGCTCACAGTGCTCTCTTAGCGCCGCTTCTGCCGAAAGAAGCCCGGCAGCGGCTCTTAGCTCCGGAGAGCATCGTACCTTCGTCTTTAGCGTCTTTTGTGGTCTACATCCTAGCAGAAAGCTTTTCCACTCTGTCTGGCAAGGAAAACCTGCGGGAGCACAGAAAACATCTCCCATCGTGTTCTGGACGTTGCACGGAGGTCTGCCAAGTGTTTGACAAGAAGGAATGAAAAGCTGTCCAAAACAGCTTCCAATCGAATATTCGTGTGATTGGAAACGTCAGGAATGTGTAAGGTACTGTTTTCTATCAGTTGGCAAGCTGCGCACACAATCCCAGTGTTGTACAGCTTCCTTCTTCACCTTTCCGATGCTGCCGCTCTCTCCGGCTCCCGGAGCCGAAGAAGCGGCTTCTTCGCGCAAAGACGATTGTACCGCTCACAGTTCTCTCCTTAACGCGGCTTCTGCCGAAAGAAGCCCGGGAGCGGCTCTTAGCTCCGGAGAGCATCGTACCTTCGTCTTTAGCGTCTTTTGTGGTCTACATCCTAGCAGAAAGCTTTTCCACTCTGTCTGGCAAGGAAAACCTGCGGGAGCACAGAAAACATCTCCCATCGTGTTCTGGACGTTGCACGGACGTCTGCCAAGTGTTTGGCATGAAGAAATGAAAAGCTGTCCAAAACAGCTTCTTATCGAACATTCGTGTGATTGGAAACGTCAGGAAAGTGTAAGGTACTGTTTTCTATCAGTTGGCAAGCTGCGCACACAATCCCAGTGTTGTACAGCTTCCTTCTTCACCTTTCCGATGCTGCCGCTCTCTCCGGCTCCCGGAGCCGAAGAAGCGGCTTCTTCGCGCAAAGACGATTGTACCGCTCACAGTGCTCGCTTATCGCCGCTTCTGCCAAAAGAAGCCCGGGAGCGGCTCTTAGCTCCGGAGAGCATCGTACCTTCGTCTTTAGCGTCTTTTGTGGTCTACATCCTAGCAGAAAGCTTTTCCACTCTGTCTGGCAAGGAAAACCTGCGGGAGCACAGAAAACATCTCCCATCGTCTTCTGGACGGTGCACGGAGGTCTGCCAAGTGTTTGACAAGAAGGAAAGAAAAGTTGTCCAAAACAGCTTCCAATCGAATATTCATGTGATTGGAAACGTCAGGAAAGTGTAAGGTACTGTTTTCTATCAGTTGGCAAGCTGCGCACACAATCCCAGTGTTGTACAGCTTCCTTCTTCACCTTTCCGATGCTGCCGCTCTCTCCGGCTCCCGGAGCCGAAGAAGCGGCTTCTTCGCGCAAAGACGATTGTACCGCTCACAGCGCTCGCTTAGCGCCGCTTCTGCCGAAAGAAGCCCGGGAGCGGCTCTTAGCTCCGGAGAGCATCGTACCTTCGTCTTTAGCGTCTTTTGTGGTCTACATCCTAGCAGAAAGCTTTTCCACTCAGTCTGGCAAGGAAAACCTGCGGGAGCACAGAAAACATCTCCCATCGTGTTCTGGACGTTGCACGGACGTCTGCCAAGTGTTTGGCATGAAGGAAAGAAAAGTTGTCCAAAACAGCTTCCAATCGAATATTCATGTGATTGGAAACGTCAGGAAAGTGTAAGGTACTGTTTTCTATCAGTTGGCAAGCTGCGCACACAATCCCAGTGTTGTACAGCTTCCTTCTTCACCTTTCCGATGCTGCCGCTCTCTCCGGCTCCCGGAGCCGAAGAAGCGGCTTCTTCGCGCACAGACGATTGTACCGCTCACAGGGCTCTCTTAGCGCCGCTTCTGCCGAAAGAAGCCCGGGAGCGGCTCTTAGCTCCGGAGAGCATCGTACCTTCGTCTTTAGCGTCTTTTGTGGTCTACATCCTAGCAGAAAGCTTTTCCACTCTGTCTGGCAAGGAAAACCTGCGGGAGCACAGAAAACATCTCCCATCGTCTTCTGGACGTTGCACGGAGGTCTGCCAAGTGTTTGGCAGGAAGAAATGAAAAGCTGTCCAAAACAGCTTCCAATCGAATATTCGTGTGATTGGAAAGGTCAGGAATGTGTAAGGTACTGTTTTCTATCAGTTGGCAAGCTGCGCACACAATCCCAGTGTTGTACAGCTTCCTTCTTCACCTTTCCGATGCTGCCGCTCTCTCCGGCTCCCGGAGCCGAAGAAGCGGCTTCTTCGCGCACAGACGATTGTACCGCTCACAGTGCTCTCTTAGCGCCGCTTCTGCCGAAAGAAGCCCGGGAGCGGCTCTTAGCTCCGGAGAGCATCGTACCTTCGTCTTTAGCGTCTTTTGTGGTCTACATCCTAGCAGAAAGCTTTTCCACTCTGTCTGGCAAGGAAAACCTGCGGGAGCACAGAAAACATCTCCCATCGTGTTCTGGACGGTGCACGGAGGTCTGCCAAGTGTTTGACAAGAAGAAATGAAAAGCTGTCCAAAACAGGATCCAATCGAATATTCGTGTCATTGGAAACGTCAGGAATGTGTAAGGTACTGTTTTCTATCAGTTGGCAAGCTGTGCACACAATCCCAGTGTTGTACAGCTTCCTTCTTCACCTTTCCGATGCTGCCGCTCTCTCCGGCTCCCGGAGCCGAAGAAGCGGCTTCTTCGCGCAAAGACGATTGTACAGCTCACAGTGCTCGCTTAGCGCCGCTTCTGCCGAAAGAAGCCCGGCAGCGGCTCTTAGCTCCGGAGAGCATCGTACCTTCGTCTTTAGCGTCTTTTGTGGTCTACATCCTAGCAGAAAGCTTTTCCACTCTGTCTGGCAAGGAAAACCTGCGGGAGCACAGAAAACATCTCCCATCGTGTTCTGGACGTTGCACGGAGGTCTGCCAAGTGTTTGACAAGAAGGAAAGAAAAGTTGTCCAAAACAGCTTCCAATCGAATATTCATGTGATTGGAAATGTCAGGAAAGTGTAAGGTACTGTTTTCTATCAGTTGGCAAGCTGCGCACACAATCCCAGTGTTGTACAGCTTCCTTCTTCACCTTTCCGATGCTGCCGCTCTCTCCGGCTCCCGGAGCCGAAGAAGCGGCTTCTTCGCGCAAAGACGATTGTACCGCTCACAGTTCTCTCCTTAACGCGGCTTCTGCCGAAAGAAGCCCGGGAGCGGCTCTTAGCTCCGGAGAGCATCGTACCTTCGTCTTTAGCGTCTTTTGTGGTCTACATCCTAGCAGAAAGCTTTTCCACTCTGTCTGGCAAGGAAAACCTGCGGGAGCACAGAAAACATCTCCCATCGTGTTCTGGACGTTGCACGGAGGTCTGCCAAGTGTTTGGCATGAAGAAATGAAAAGCTGTCCAAAACAGCTTCTTATCGAACATTCGTGTGAGTGGAAATGTCAGGAAAGTGTAAGGTACTGTTTTCTATCAGTTGGCAAGCTGCGCACACAATCCCAGTGTTGTACAGCTTCCTTCTTCACCTTTCCGATGCTGCCGCTCTCTCCGGCTCCTGGAGCCGAAGAAGCGGCTTCTTCGCGCACAGACGATTGTACCGCTCACAGTGCTCGCTTAGCGCCGCTTCTGCCGAAAGAAGCCCGGGAGCGGCTCTTAGCTCCGGAGAGCATCGTACCTTCGTCTTTAGCGTCTTTTGTGGTCTACATCCTAGCAGAAAGCTTTTCCACTCTGTCTGGCAAGGAAAACCTGCGGGAGCACAGAAAACATCTCCCATCGTGTTCTGGACGTTGCACGGACGTCTGCCAAGTGTTTGACAAGAAGGAAAGAAAAGTTGTCCAAAACAGCTTCCAATCGAATATTCATGTAATTGGAAACGTCAGGAAAGTGTAAGGTACTGTTTTCTATCAGTTGGCAAGCTGCGCACACAATCCCAGTGTTGTACAGCTTCCTTCTTCACCTTTCCGATGCTGCCGCTCTCTCCGGCTCCCGGAGCCGAAGAAGCGGCTTCTTCGCGCAAAGACGATTGTACCGCTCACAGTGCTCTCTTAGCGCCGCTTCTGCCGAAAGAAGCCCGGGAGCGGCTCTTAGCTCCGGAGAGCATCGTACCTTCGTCTTTAGCGTCTTTTGTGGTCTACATCCTAGCAGAAAGCTTTTCCACTCTGTCTGGCAAGGAAAACCTGCGGGAGCACAGAAAACATCTCCCATCGTGTTCTGGACGTTGCAGGGAGGTCTGCCAAGTGTTTGGCAGGAAGAAATGAAAAGCTGTCCAAAACAGCTTCCAATCGAATATTCGTGTGATTGGAAACGTCAGGAATGTGTAAGGTACTGTTTTCTATCAGTTGGCAAGCTGCGCACACAATCCCAGTGTTGTACAGCTTCCTTCTTCACCTTTCCGATGCTGCCGCTCTCTCCGGCTCCCGGAGCCGAAGAAGCGGCTTCTTCGCGCAAAGACGATTGTACCGCTCACAGTGCTCTCTTAGCGCCGCTTCTGCCGAAAGAAGCCCGGGAGCGGCTCTTAGCTCCGGAGAGCATCGTACCTTCGTCTTTAGCGTCTTTTGTGGTCTACATCCTAGCAGAAAGCTTTTCCACTCTGTCTGGCAAGGAAAACCTGCGGGAGCACAGAAAACATCTCCCATCGTGTTCTGGACGTTGCACGGAGGTCTGCCAAGTGTTTGACAAGAAGGAAAGAAAAGTTGTCCAAAACAGCTTCCAATCGAATATTCATGTGATTGGAAACGTCAGGAAAGTGTAAGGTACTGTTTTCTATCAGTTGGCAAGCTGCGCACACAATCCCAGTGTTGTACAGCTTCCTTCTTCACCTTTCCGATGCTGCCGCTCTCTCCGGCTCCCGGAGCCGAAGAAGCGGCTTCTTCGCGCAAAGACGATTGTACCGCTCACAGTTCTCTCCTTAACGCGGCTTCTGCCGAAAGAAGCCCGGGAGCGGCTCTTAGCTCCGGAGAGCATCGTACCTTCGTCTTTAGCGTCTTTTGTGGTCTACATCCTAGCAGAAAGCTTTTCCACTCTGTCTGGCAAGGAAAACCTGCGGGAGCACAGAAAACATCTCCCATCGTGTTCTGGACGTTGCACGGAGGTCTGCCAAGTGTTTGGCATGAAGAAATGAAAAGCTGTCCAAAACAGCTTCTTATCGAACATTCGTGGGATTGGAAACGTCAGGAAAGTGTAAGGTACTGTTTTCTATCAGTTGGCAAGCTGCGCACACAATCCCAGTGTTGTACAGCTTCCTTCTTCACCTTTCCGATGCTGCCGCTCTCTCCGGCTCCCGGAGCCGAAGAAGCGGCTTCTTCGCGCAAAGACGATTGTACCGCTCACAGTGCTCGCTTATCGCCGCTTCTGCCAAAAGAAGCCCGGGAGCGGCTCTTAGCTCCGGAGAGCATCGTACCTTCGTCTTTAGCGTCTTTTGTGGTCTACATCCTAGCAGAAAGCTTTTCCACTCTGTCTGGCAAGGAAAACCTGCGGGAGCACAGAAAACATCTCCCATCGTCTTCTGGACGGTGCACGGAGGTCTGCCAAGTGTTTGACAAGAAGGAAAGAAAAGTTGTCCAAAACAGCTTCCAATCGAATATTCATGTGATTGGAAACGTCAGGAATGTGGTAAGGTACTGTTTTCTATCAGTTGGCAAGCTGCGCACACAATCCCAGTGTTGTACAGCTCCTTCTTCACCTTTCCGATGCTGCCGCTCTCTCCGGCTCCCGGAGCCGAAGAAGCGGCTTCTTCGCGCACAGACGATTTTACCGCTCACAGTGCTCTCTTAGCGCCGCTTCTGCCGAAAGAAGCCCGGGAGCGGCTCTTAGCTCCGGAGAGCATCGTACCTTCGTCTTTAGCGTCTTTTGTGGTCTACATCCTAGCAGAAAGCTTTTCCACTCTGTCTGGCAAGGAAAACCTGCGGGAGCACAGAAAACATCTCCCATCGTGTTCTGGACGTTGCACGGAGGTCTGCCAAGTGTTTGACAAGAAGGAAAGAAAAGTTGTCCAAAACAGCTTCCAATCGAATATTCATGTGATTGGAAACGTCAGGAAAGTGTAAGGTACTGTTTTCTATCAGTTGGCAAGCTGCGCACACAATCCCAGTGTTGTACAGCTTCCTTCTTCACCTTTCCGATGCTGCCGCTCTCTCCGGCTCCCGGAGCCGAAGAAGCGGCTTCTTCGCGCAAAGACGATTGTACCGCTCACAGTGCTCTCTTAGCGCAGCTTCTGCCGAAAGAAGCCCGGGAGCGGCTCTTAGCTCCGGAGAGCATCGTACCTTCGTCTTTAGCGTCTTTTGTGGTCTACATCCTAGCAGAAAGCTTTTCCACTCTGTCTGGCAAGGAAAACCTGCGGGAGCACAGAAAACATCTCCCATCGTGTTCTGGACGTTGCAGGGAGGTCTGCCAAGTGTTTGGCAGGAAGAAATGAAAAGCTGTCCAAAACAGCTTCCAATCGAATATTCGTGTGATTGGAAACGTCAGGAATGTGTAAGGTACTGTTTTCTATCAGTTGGCAAGCTGCGCACACAATCCCAGTGTTGTACAGCTTCCTTCTTCACCTTTCCGATGCTGCCGCTCTCTCCGGCTCCCGGAGCCGAAGAAGCGGCTTCTTCGCGCAAAGACGATTGTACCGCTCACAGTGCTCTCTTAGCGCCGCTTCTGCCGAAAGAAGCCCGGGAGCGGCTCTTAGCTCCGGAGAGCATCGTACCTTCGTCTTTAGCGTCTTTTGTGGTCTACATCCTAGCAGAAAGCTTTTCCACTCTGTCTGGCAAGGAAAACCTGCGGGAGCACAGAAAACATCTCCCATCGTGTTCTGGACGTTGCACGGAGGTCTGCCAAGTGTTTGACAAGAAGGAATGAAAAGCTGTCCAAAACAGCTTCCAATCGAATATTCGTGTGATTGGAAACGTCAGGAATGTGTAAGGTACTGTTTTCTATCAGTTGGCAAGCTGCGCACACAATCCCAGTGTTGTACAGCTTCCTTCTTCACCTTTCCGATGCTGCCGCTCTCTCCGGCTCCCGGAGCCGAAGAAGCGGCTTCTTCGCGCAAAGACGATTGTACCGCTCACAGTTCTCTCCTTAACGCGGCTTCTGCCGAAAGAAGCCCGGGAGCGGCTCTTAGCTCCGGAGAGCATCGTACCTTCGTCTTTAGCGTCTTTTGTGGTCTACATCCTAGCAGAAAGCTTTTCCACTCTGTCTGGCAAGGAAAACCTGCGGGAGCACAGAAAACATCTCCCATCGTGTTCTGGACGTTGCACGGACGTCTGCCAAGTGTTTGGCATGAAGAAATGAAAAGCTGTCCAAAACAGCTTCTTATCGAACATTCGTGTGATTGGAAACGTCAGGAAAGTGTAAGGTACTGTTTTCTATCAGTTGGCAAGCTGCGCACACAATCCCAGTGTTGTACAGCTTCCTTCTTCACCTTTCCGATGCTGCCGCTCTCTCCGGCTCCCGGAGCCGAAGAAGCGGCTTCTTCGCGCAAAGACGATTGTACCGCTCACAGTGCTCGCTTATCGCCGCTTCTGCCAAAAGAAGCCCGGGAGCGGCTCTTAGCTCCGGAGAGCATCGTACCTTCGTCTTTAGCGTCTTTTGTGGTCTACATCCTAGCAGAAAGCTTTTCCACTCTGTCTGGCAAGGAAAACCTGCGGGAGCACAGAAAACATCTCCCATCGTCTTCTGGACGGTGCACGGAGGTCTGCCAAGTGTTTGACAAGAAGGAAAGAAAAGTTGTCCAAAACAGCTTCCAATCGAATATTCATGTGATTGGAAACGTCAGGAAAGTGTAAGGTACTGTTTTCTATCAGTTGGCAAGCTGCGCACACAATCCCAGTGTTGTACAGCTTCCTTCTTCACCTTTCCGATGCTGCCGCTCTCTCCGGCTCCCGGAGCCGAAGAAGCGGCTTCTTCGCGCAAAGACGATTGTACCGCTCACAGCGCTCGCTTAGCGCCGCTTCTGCCGAAAGAAGCCCGGGAGCGGCTCTTAGCTCCGGAGAGCATCGTACCTTCGTCTTTAGCGTCTTTTGTGGTCTACATCCTAGCAGAAAGCTTTTCCACTCAGTCTGGCAAGGAAAACCTGCGGGAGCACAGAAAACATCTCCCATCGTGTTCTGGACGGTGCACGGACGTCTGCCAAGTGTTTGGCATGAAGGAAAGAAAAGTTGTCCAAAACAGCTTCCAATCGAATATTCATGTGATTGGAAACGTCAGGAAAGTGTAAGGTACTGTTTTCTATCAGTTGGCAAGCTGCGCACACAATCCCAGTGTTGTACAGCTTCCTTCTTCACCTTTCCGATGCTGCCGCTCTCTCCGGCTCCCGGAGCCGAAGAAGCGGCTTCTTCGCGCACAGACGATTGTACCGCTCACAGGGCTCTCTTAGCGCCGCTTCTGCCGAAAGAAGCCCGGGAGCGGCTCTTAGCTCCGGAGAGCATCGTACCTTCGTCTTTAGCGTCTTTTGTGGTCTACATCCTAGCAGAAAGCTTTTCCACTCTGTCTGGCAAGGAAAACCTGCGGGAGCACAGAAAACATCTCCCATCGTCTTCTGGACGTTGCACGGAGGTCTGCCAAGTGTTTGGCAGGAAGAAATGAAAAGCTGTCCAAAACAGCTTCCAATCGAATATTCGTGTGATTGGAAAGGTCAGGAATGTGTAAGGTACTGTTTTCTATCAGTTGGCAAGCTGCGCACACAATCCCAGTGTTGTACAGCTTCCTTCTTCACCTTTCCGATGCTGCCGCTCTCTCCGGCTCCCGGAGCCGAAGAAGCGGCTTCTTCGCGCACAGACGATTGTACCGCTCACAGTGCTCTCTTAGCGCCGCTTCTGCCGAAAGAAGCCCGGGAGCGGCTCTTAGCTCCGGAGAGCATCGTACCTTCGTCTTTAGCGTCTTTTGTGGTCTACATCCTAGCAGAAAGCTTTTCCACTCTGTCTGGCAAGGAAAACCTGCGGGAGCACAGAAAACATCTCCCATCGTGTTCTGGACGGTGCACGGAGGTCTGCCAAGTGTTTGACAAGAAGAAATGAAAAGCTGTCCAAAACAGGATCCAATCGAATATTCGTGTCATTGGAAACGTCAGGAATGTGTAAGGTACTGTTTTCTATCAGTTGGCAAGCTGTGCACACAATCCCAGTGTTGTACAGCTTCCTTCTTCACCTTTCCGATGCTGCCGCTCTCTCCGGCTCCCGGAGCCGAAGAAGCGGCTTCTTCGCGCAAAGACGATTGTACAGCTCACAGTGCTCGCTTAGCGCCGCTTCTGCCGAAAGAAGCCCGGCAGCGGCTCTTAGCTCCGGAGAGCATCGTACCTTCGTCTTTAGCGTCTTTTGTGGTCTACATCCTAGCAGAAAGCTTTTCCACTCTGTCTGGCAAGGAAAACCTGCGGGAGCACAGAAAACATCTCCCATCGTGTTCTGGACGTTGCACGGAGGTCTGCCAAGTGTTTGACAAGAAGGAAAGAAAAGTTGTCCAAAACAGCTTCCAATCGAATATTCATGTGATTGGAAATGTCAGGAAAGTGTAAGGTACTGTTTTCTATCAGTTGGCAAGCTGCGCACACAATCCCAGTGTTGTACAGCTTCCTTCTTCACCTTTCCGATGCTGCCGCTCTCTCCGGCTCCCGGAGCCGAAGAAGCGGCTTCTTCGCGCAAAGACGATTGTACCGCTCACAGTGCTCTCTTAGCGCCGCTTCTGCCGAAAGAAGCCCGGGAGCGGCTCTTAGCTCCGGAGAGCATCGTACCTTCGTCTTTAGCGTCTTTTGTGGTCTACATCCTAGCAGAAAGCTTTTCCACTCTGTCTGGCAAGGAAAACCTGCGGGAGCACAGAAAACATCTCCCATCGTGTTCTGGACGTTGCACGGACGTCTGCCAAGTGTTTGACAAGAAGGAAAGAAAAGTTGTCCAAAACAGCTTCCAATCGAATATTCATGTGATTGGAAACGTCAGGAAAGTGTAAGGTACTGTTTTCTATCAGTTGGCAAGCTGCGCACACAATCCCAGTGTTGTACAGCTTCCTTCTTCACCTTTCCGATGCTGCCGCTCTTTCCGGCTCCCGGAGCCGAAGAAGCGGCTTCTTCGCGCAAAGACGATTGTACCGCTCACAGTGCTCTCTTAGCACTGCTCCTGCCGAAAGAAGCCCGGGAGCGGCTCTTAGCTCCGGAGAGCATCGTACCTTCGTCTTTAGCGTCTTTTGTGGTCTACATCCTAGCAGAAAGCTTTTCCACTCTGTCTGGCAAGGAAAACCTGCGGGAGCACAGAAAACATCTCCCATCGTGTTCTGGACGGTTCACGGAGGTCTGCCAAGTGTTTGGCATGAAGGAAAGAAAAGTTGTCCAAAACAGCTTCTTATCGAATATTCATGTGATTGGAAACGTCAGGAAAGTGTAAGGTACTGTTTTCTATCAGTTGGCAAGCTGCGCACACAATCCCAGTGTTGTACAGCTTCCTTCTTCACCTTTCCGATGCTGCCACTCTCTCCGGCTCCCGGAGCCGAAGAAGCGGCTTCTTCGCGCACAGACGATTGTACCGCTCACAGTGCTCTCTTAGCGCCGCTTCTGCCGAAAGAAGCCCGGGAGCGGCTCTTAGCTCTGGAGAGCATCGTACCTTCGTCTTTAGCGTCTTTTGTGGTCTACATCCTAGCAGAAAGCTTTTCCACTCTGTCTGGCAAGGAAAACCTGCGGGAGCACAGAAAACATCTCCCATCGTGTTCTGGACGTTGCACGGAGGTCTGCCAAGTGTTTGGCAGGAAGAAATGAAAAGCTGTCCAAAACAGCTTCCAATCGAATATTCGTGTGATTGGAAACGTCAGGAATGTGTAAGGTACTGTTTTCTATCAGTTGGCAAGCTGCGCACACAATCCCAGTGTTGTACAGCTTCCTTCTTCACCTTTCCGATGCTGCCGCTCTCTCCGGCTCCCGGAGCCGAAGAAGCGGCTTCTTCGCGCACAGACGATTGTACCGCTCACAGTGCTCTCTTAGCGCCGCTTCTGCCGAAAGAAGCCCGGGAGCGGCTCTTAGCTCCGGAGAGCATCGTACCTTCGTCTTTAGCGTCTTTTGTGGTCTACATCCTAGCAGAAAGCTTTTCCACTCTGTCTGGCAAGGAAAACCTGCGGGAGCACAGAAAACATCTCCCATCGTGTTCTGGACGTTGCACGGAGGTCTGCCAAGTGTTTGACAAGAAGAAATGAAAAGCTGTCCAAAACAGGTTCCAATCGAATATTCGTGTCATTGGAAACGTCAGGAATGTGTAAGGTACTGTTTTCTATCAGTTGGCAAGCTGCGCACACAATCCCAGTGTTGTACAGCTTCCTTCTTCACCTTTCCGATGCTGCCGCTCTCTCCGGCTCCCGGAGCCGAAGAAGCGGCTTCTTCGCGCAAAGACGATTGTACAGCTCACAGTGCTCGCTTAGCGCCGCTTCTGCCGAAAGAAGCCCGGCAGCGGCTCTTAGCTCCGGAGAGCATCGTACCTTCGTCTTTAGCGTCTTTTGTGGTCTACATCCTAGCAGAAAGCTTTTCCACTCTGTCTGGCAAGGAAAACCTGCGGGAGCACAGAAAACATCTCCCATCGTGTTCTGGACGTTGCACGGAGGTCTGCCAAGTGTTTGACAAGAAGGAAAGAAAAGTTGTCCAAAACAGCTTCCAATCGAATATTCATGTGATTGGAAACGTCAGGAAAGTGTAAGGTACTGTTTTCTATCAGTTGGCAAGCTGCGCACACAATCCCAGTGTTGTACAGCTTCCTTCTTCACCTTTCCGATGCTGCCGCTCTCTCCGGCTCCCGGAGCCGAAGAAGCGGCTTCTTCGCGCAAAGACGATTGTACCGCTCACAGTGCTCGCTTAGCGCCGCTTCTGCCGAAAGAAGCCCGGGAGCGGCTCTTAGCTCCGGAGAGCATCGTACCTTCGTCTTTAGCGTCTTTTGTGGTCTACATCCTAGCAGAAAGCTTTTCCACTCTGTCTGGCAAGGAAAACCTGCGGGAGCACAGAAAACATCTCCCATCGTGTTCTGGACGTTGCACGGAAGTCTGCCAAGTGTTTGACAAGAAGGAAAGAAAAGTTGTCCAAAACAGCTTCCAATCGAATATTCATGTGATTGGAAACGTCAGGAAAGTGTAAGGTACTGTTTTCTATCAGTTGGCAAGCTGCGCACACAATCCCAGTGTTGTACAGCTTCCTTCTTCACCTTTCCGATGCTGCCGCTCTTTCCGGCTCCCGGAGCCGAAGAAGCGGCTTCTTCGCGCAAAGACGATTGTACCGCTCACAGTGCTCTCTTAGCACTGCTCCTGCCGAAAGAAGCCCGGGAGCGGCTCTTAGCTCCGGAGAGCATCGTACCTTCGTCTTTAGCGTCTTTTGTGGTCTACATCCTAGCAGAAAGCTTTTCCACTCTGTCTGGCAAGGAAAACCTGCGGGAGCACAGAAAACATCTCCCATCGTGTTCTGGGCGGTGCACGGAGGTCTGCCAAGTGTTTGGCATGAAGGAAAGAAAAGTTGTCCAAAACAGCTTCTTATCGAATATTCATGTGATTGGAAACGTCAGGAAAGTGTAAGGTACTGTTTTCTATCAGTTGGCAAGCTGCGCACACAATCCCAGTGTTGTACAGCTTCCTTCTTCACCTTTCCGATGCTGCCGCTCTCTCCGGCTCCCGGAGCCGAAGAAGCGGCTTCTTCGCGCAAAGACGATTGTACCGCTCACAGTGCTCTCTTAGCGCCGCTTCTGCCGAAAGAAGCCCGGGAGCGGCTCTTAGCTCCGGAGAGCATCGTACCTTCGTCTTTAGCGTCTTTTGTGGTCTACATCCTAGCAGAAAGCTTTTCCACTCTGTCTGGCAAGGAAAACCTGCGGGAGCACAGAAAACATCTCCCATCGTGTTCTGGACGTTGCACGGAGGTCTGCCAAGTGTTTGACAAGAAGGAAAGAAAAGTTGTCCAAAACAGCTTCCAATCGAATATTCATGTGATTGGAAACGTCAGGAAAGTGTAAGGTACTGTTTTCTATCAGTTGGCAAGCTGCGCACACAATCCCAGTGTTGTACAGCTTCCTTCTTCACCTTTCCGATGCTGCCGCTCTCTCCGGCTCCCGGAGCCGAAGAAGCGGCTTCTTCGCGCAAAGACGATTGTACCGCTCACAGTTCTCTCCTTAATGCGGCTTCTGCCGAAAGAAGCCCAGGAGCGGCTCTTAGCTCCGGAGAGCATCGTACCTTCGTCTTTAGCGTCTTTTGTGGTCTACATCCTAGCAGAAAGCTTTTCCACTCTGTCTGGCAAGGAAAACCTGCGGGAGCACAGAAAACATCTCCCATCGTGTTCTGGACGTTGCACGGAGGTCTGCCAAGTGTTTGGCATGAAGAAATGAAAAGCTGTCCAAAACAGCTTCTTATCGAACATTCGTGTGAGTGGAAATGTCAGGAAAGTGTAAGGTACTGTTTTCTATCAGTTGGCAAGCTGCGCACACAATCCCAGTGTTGTACAGCTTCCTTCTTCACCTTTCCGATGCTGCCGCTCTCTCCGGCTCCTGGAGCCGAAGAAGCGGCTTCTTCGCGCACAGACGATTGTACCGCTCACAGTGCTCGCTTAGCGCCGCTTCTGCCGAAAGAAGCCCGGGAGCGGCTCTTAGCTCCGGAGAGCATCGTACCTTCGTCTTTAGCGTCTTTTGTGGTCTACATCCTAGCAGAAAGCTTTTCCACTCTGTCTGGCAAGGAAAACCTGCGGGAGCACAGAAAACATCTCCCATCGTGTTCTGGACGTTGCACGGAGGTCTGCCAAGTGTTTGACAAGAAGGAAAGAAAAGTTGTCCAAAACAGCTTCCAATCGAATATTCATGTGATTGGAAACGTCAGGAAAGTGTAAGGTACTGTTTTCTATCAGTTGGCAAGCTGCGCACACAATCCCAGTGTTGTACAGCTTCCTTCTTCACCTTTCCGATGCTGCCGCTCTCTCCGGCTCCCGGAGCCGAAGAAGCGGCTTCTTCGCGCAAAGACGATTGTACCGCTCACAGTGCTCTCTTAGCGCAGCTTCTGCCGAAAGAAGCCCGGGAGCGGCTCTTAGCTCCGGAGAGCATCGTACCTTCGTCTTTAGCGTCTTTTGTGGTCTACATCCTAGCAGAAAGCTTTTCCACTCTGTCTGGCAAGGAAAACCTGCGGGAGCACAGAAAACATCTCCCATCGTGTTCTGGACGTTGCAGGGAGGTCTGCCAAGTGTTTGGCAGGAAGAAATGAAAAGCTGTCCAAAACAGCTTCCAATCGAATATTCGTGTGATTGGAAACGTCAGGAATGTGTAAGGTACTGTTTTCTATCAGTTGGCAAGCTGCGCACACAATCCCAGTGTTGTACAGCTTCCTTCTTCACCTTTCCGATGCTGCCGCTCTCTCCGGCTCCCGGAGCCGAAGAAGCGGCTTCTTCGCGCAAAGACGATTGTACCGCTCACAGTGCTCTCTTAGCGCCGCTTCTGCCGAAAGAAGCCCGGGAGCGGCTCTTAGCTCCGGAGAGCATCGTACCTTCGTCTTTAGCGTCTTTTGTGGTCTACATCCTAGCAGAAAGCTTTTCCACTCTGTCTGGCAAGGAAAACCTGCGGGAGCACAGAAAACATCTCCCATCGTGTTCTGGACGTTGCAGGGAGGTCTGCCAAGTGTTTGACAAGAAGGAAAGAAAAGTTGTCCAAAACAGCTTCCAATCGAATATTCATGTGATTGGAAACGTCAGGAAAGTGTAAGGTACTGTTTTCTATCAGTTGGCAAGCTGCGCACACAATCCCAGTGTTGTACAGCTTCCTTCTTCACCTTTCCGATGCTGCCGCTCTTTCCGGCTCCCGGAGCCGAAGAAGCGGCTTCTTCGCGCAAAGACGATTGTACCGCTCACAGTGCTCTCTTAGCACTGCTCCTGCCGAAAGAAGCCCGGGAGCGGCTCTTAGCTCCGGAGAGCATCGTACCTTCGTCTTTAGCGTCTTTTGTGGTCTACATCCTAGCAGAAAGCTTTTCCACTCTGTCTGGCAAGGAAAACCTGCGGGAGCACAGAAAACATCTCCCATCGTGTTCTGGACGGTGCACGGAGGTCTGCCAAGTGTTTGGCATGAAGGAAAGAAAAGTTGTCCAAAACAGCTTCTTATCGAATATTCATGTGATTGGAAACGTCAGGAAAGTGTAAGGTACTGTTTTCTATCAGTTGGCAAGCTGCGCACACAATCCCAGTGTTGTACAGCTTCCTTCTTCACCTTTCCGATGCTGCCACTCTCTCCGGCTCCCGGAGCCGAAGAAGCGGCTTCTTCGCGCACAGACGATTGTACCGCTCACAGTGCTCTCTTAGCGCCGCTTCTGCCGAAAGAAGCCCGGGAGCGGCTCTTAGCTCTGGAGAGCATCGTACCTTCGTCTTTAGCGTCTTTTGTGGTCTACATCCTAGCAGAAAGCTTTTCCACTCTGTCTGGCAAGGAAAACCTGCGGGAGCACAGAAAACATCTCCCATCGTGTTCTGGACGTTGCACGGAGGTCTGCCAAGTGTTTGGCAGGAAGAAATGAAAAGCTGTCCAAAACAGCTTCCAATCGAATATTCGTGTGATTGGAAACGTCAGGAATGTGTAAGGTACTGTTTTCTATCAGTTGGCAAGCTGCGCACACAATCCCAGTGTTGTACAGCTTCCTTCTTCACCTTTCCGATGCTGCCGCTCTCTCCGGCTCCCGGAGCCGAAGAAGCGGCTTCTTCGCGCACAGACGATTGTACCGCTCACAGTGCTCTCTTAGCGCCGCTTCTGCCGAAAGAAGCCCGGGAGCGGCTCTTAGCTCCGGAGAGCATCGTACCTTCGTCTTTAGCGTCTTTTGTGGTCTACATCCTAGCAGAAAGCTTTTCCACTCTGTCTGGCAAGGAAAACCTGCGGGAGCACAGAAAACATCTCCCATCGTGTTCTGGACGTTGCACGGAGGTCTGCCAAGTGTTTGACAAGAAGAAATGAAAAGCTGTCCAAAACAGGTTCCAATCGAATATTCGTGTCATTGGAAACGTCAGGAATGTGTAAGGTACTGTTTTCTATCAGTTGGCAAGCTGCGCACACAATCCCAGTGTTGTACAGCTTCCTTCTTCACCTTTCCGATGCTGCCGCTCTCTCCGGCTCCCGGAGCCGAAGAAGCGGCTTCTTCGCGCAAAGACGATTGTACAGCTCACAGTGCTCGCTTAGCGCCGCTTCTGCCGAAAGAAGCCCGGCAGCGGCTCTTAGCTCCGGAGAGCATCGTACCTTCGTCTTTAGCGTCTTTTGTGGTCTACATCCTAGCAGAAAGCTTTTCCACTCTGTCTGGCAAGGAAAACCTGCGGGAGCACAGAAAACATCTCCCATCGTGTTCTGGACGTTGCAGGGAGGTCTGCCAAGTGTTTGGCAGGAAGAAATGAAAAGCTGTCCAAAACAGCTTCCAATCGAATATTCGTGTGATTGGAAACGTCAGGAATGTGTAAGGTACTGTTTTCTATCAGTTGGCAAGCTGCGCACACAATCCCAGTGTTGTACAGCTTCCTTCTTCACCTTTCCGATGCTGCCGCTCTCTCCGGCTCCCGGAGCCAAAGAAGCGGCTTCTTCGCGCAAAGACGATTGTACCGCTCACAGTGCTCTCTTAGCGCCGCTTCTGCCGAAAGAAGCCCGGGAGCGGCTCTTAGCTCCGGAGAGCATCGTACCTTCGTCTTTAGCGTCTTTTGTGGTCTACATCCTAGCAGAAAGCTTTTCCACTCTGTCTGGCAAGGAAAACCTGCGGGAGCACAGAAAACATCTCCCATCGTGTTCTGGACGTTGCAGGGAGGTCTGCCAAGTGTTTGACAAGAAGGAATGGAAAGCTGTCCAAAACAGCTTCCAATCGAAGATTCATGTGATTGGAAACGTCAGGAATGTGTAAGGTACTGTTTTCTATCAGTTGGCAAGCTGCGCACACAATCCCAGTGTTGTACAGCTTCCTTCTTCACCTTTCCGATGCTGCCGCTCTCTCCGGCTCCCGGAGCCGAAGAAGCGGCTTCTTCGCGCAAAGACGATTGTACCGCTCACAGTTCTCTCCTTAACGCGGCTTCTGCCGAAAGAAGCCCGGGAGCGGCTCTTAGCTCCGGAGAGCATCGTACCTTCGTCTTTAGCGTCTTTTGTGGTCTACATCCTAGCAGAAAGCTTTTCCACTCTGTCTGGCAAGGAAAACCTGCGGGAGCACAGAAAACATCTCCCATCGTGTTCTGGACGTTGCACGGAGGTCTGCCAAGTGTTTGGCATGAAGAAATGAAAAGCTGTCCAAAACAGCTTCTTATCGAACATTCGTGTGATTGGAAACGTCAGGAAAGTGTAAGGTACTGTTTTCTATCAGTTGGCAAGCTGCGCACACAATCCCAGTGTTGTACAGCTTCCTTCTTCACCTTTCCGATGCTGCCGCTCTCTCCGGCTCCCGGAGCCGAAGAAGCGGCTTCTTCGCGCAAAGACGATTGTACCGCTCACAGTGCTCGCTTAGCGCCGCTTCTGCCAAAAGAAGCCCGGGAGCGGCTCTTAGCTCCGGAGAGCATCGTACCTTCGTCTTTAGCGTCTTTTGTGGTCTACATCCTAGCAGAAAGCTTTTCCACTCTGTCTGGCAAGGAAAACCTGCGGGAGCACAGAAAACATCTCCCATCGTGTTCTGGACGTTGCACGGAGGTCTGCCAAGTGTTTGGCATGAAGAAATGAAAAGCTGTCCAAAACAGCTTCTTATCGAACATTCGTGTGATTGGAAACGTCAGGAAAGTGTAAGGTACTGTTTTCTATCAGTTGGCAAGCTGCGCACACAATCCCAGTGTTGTACAGCTTCCTTCTTCACCTTTCCGATGCTGCCGCTCTCTCCGGCTCCCGGAGCCGAAGAAGCGGCTTCTTCGCGCACAGACGATTGTACCGCTCACAGTGCTCTCTTAGCGCCGCTTCTGCCGAAAGAAGCCCGGGAGCGGCTCTTAGCTCCGGAGAGCATCGTACCTTCGTCTTTAGCGTCTTTTGTGGTCTACATCCTAGCAGAAAGCTTTTCCACTCTGTCTGGCAAGGAAAACCTGCGGGAGCACAGAAAACATCTCCCATCGTGTTCTGGACGTTGCACGGAGGTCTGCCAAGTGTTTGACAAGAAGGAAAGAAAAGTTGTCCAAAACAGCTTCCAATCGAATATTCATGTGATTGGAAACGTCAGGAAAGTGTAAGGTACTGTTTTCTATCAGTTGGCAAGCTGCGCACACAATCCCAGTGTTGTACAGCTTCCTTCTTCACCTTTCCGATGCTGCCGCTCTCTCCGGCTCCCGGAGCCGAAGAAGCGGCTTCTTCGCGCAAAGACGATTGTACCGCTCACAGTGCTCTCTTAGCGCAGCTTCTGCCGAAAGAAGCCCGGGAGCGGCTCTTAGCTCCGGAGAGCATCGTACCTTCGTCTTTAGCGTCTTTTGTGGTCTACATCCTAGCAGAAAGCTTTTCCACTCTGTCTGGCAAGGAAAACCTGCGGGAGCACAGAAAACATCTCCCATCGTGTTCTGGACGTTGCAGGGAGGTCTGCCAAGTGTTTGGCAGGAAGAAATGAAAAGCTGTCCAAAACAGCTTCCAATCGAATATTCGTGTGATTGGAAACGTCAGGAATGTGTAAGGTACTGTTTTCTATCAGTTGGCAAGCTGCGCACACAATCCCAGTGTTGTACAGCTTCCTTCTTCACCTTTCCGATGCTGCCGCTCTCTCCGGCTCCCGGAGCCGAAGAAGCGGCTTCTTCGCGCAAAGACGATTGTACCGCTCACAGTGCTCTCTTAGCGCCGCTTCTGCCGAAAGAAGCCCGGGAGCGGCTCTTAGCTCCGGAGAGCATCGTACCTTCGTCTTTAGCGTCTTTTGTGGTCTACATCCTAGCAGAAAGCTTTTCCACTCTGTCTGGCAAGGAAAACCTGCGGGAGCACAGAAAACATCTCCCATCGTGTTCTGGACGTTGCAGGGAGGTCTGCCAAGTGTTTGACAAGAAGGAATGGAAAGCTGTCCAAAACAGCTTCCAATCGAAGATTCATGTGATTGGAAACGTCAGGAATGTGTAAGGTACTGTTTTCTATCAGTTGGCAAGCTGCGCACACAATCCCAGTGTTGTACAGCTTCCTTCTTCACCTTTCCGATGCTGCCGCTCTCTCCGGCTCCCGGAGCCGAAGAAGCGGCTTCTTCGCGCAAAGACGATTGTACCGCTCACAGTTCTCTCCTTAGCGCCGCTTCTGCCGAAAGAAGCCCGGGAGCGGCTCTTAGCTCCGGAGAGCATCGTACCTTCGTCTTTAGCGTCTTTTGTGGTCTACATCCTAGCAGAAAGCTTTTCCACTCTGTCTGGCAAGGAAAACCTGCGGGAGCACAGAAAACATCTCCCATCGTGTTCTGGACGTTGCACGGACGTCTGCCAAGTGTTTGGCATGAAGAAATGAAAAGCTGTCCAAAACAGCTTCTTATCGAACATTCGTGTGATTGGAAACGTCAGGAAAGTGTAAGGTACTGTTTTCTATCAGTTGGCAAGCTGCGCACACAATCCCAGTGTTGTACAGCTTCCTTCTTCACCTTTCCGATGCTGCCGCTCTCTCCGGCTCCCGGAGCCGAAGAAGCGGCTTCTTCGCGCAAAGACGATTGTACCGCTCACAGTGCTCGCTTAGCGCCGCTTCTGCCAAAAGAAGCCCGGGAGCGGCTCTTAGCTCCGGAGAGCATCGTACCTTCGTCTTTAGCGTCTTTTGTGGTCTACATCCTAGCAGAAAGCTTTTCCACTCTGTCTGGCAAGGAAAACCTGCGGGAGCACAGAAAACATCTCCCATCGTGTTCTGGACGTTGCACGGAGGTCTGCCAAGTGTTTGGCATGAAGAAATGAAAAGCTGTCCAAAACAGCTTCTTATCGAACATTCGTGTGATTGGAAACGTCAGGAAAGTGTAAGGTACTGTTTTCTATCAGTTGGCAAGCTGCGCACACAATCCCAGTGTTGTACAGCTTCCTTCTTCACCTTTCCGATGCTGCCGCTCTCTCCGGCTCCCGGAGCCGAAGAAGCGGCTTCTTCGCGCACAGACGATTTTACCGCTCACAGTGCTCTCTTAGCGCCGCTTCTGCCGAAAGAAGCCCGGGAGCGGCTCTTAGCTCCGGAGAGCATCGTACCTTTGTCTTTAGCGTCTTTTGTGGTCTACATCCTAGCAGAAAGCTTTTCCACTCTGTCTGGCAAGGAAAACCTGCGGGAGCACAGAAAACATCTCCCATCGTGTTCTGGACGTTGCACGGAGGTCTGCCAAGTGTTTGACAAGAAGGAAAGAAAAGTTGTCCAAAACAGCTTCCAATCGAATATTCATGTGATTGGAAACGTCAGGAAAGTGTAAGGTACTGTTTTCTATCAGTTGGCAAGCTGCGCACACAATCCCAGTGTTGTACAGCTTCCTTCTTCACCTTTCCGATGCTGCCGCTCTCTCCGGCTCCCGGAGCCGAAGAAGCGGCTTCTTCGCGCAAAGACGATTGTACCGCTCACAGTGCTCTCTTAGCGCAGCTTCTGCCGAAAGAAGCCCGGGAGCGGCTCTTAGCTCCGGAGAGCATCGTACCTTCGTCTTTAGCGTCTTTTGTGGTCTACATCCTAGCAGAAAGCTTTTCCACTCTGTCTGGCAAGGAAAACCTGCGGGAGCACAGAAAACATCTCCCATCGTGTTCTGGACGTTGCAGGGAGGTCTGCCAAGTGTTTGGCAGGAAGAAATGAAAAGCTGTCCAAAACAGCTTCCAATCGAATATTCGTGTGATTGGAAACGTCAGGAATGTGTAAGGTACTGTTTTCTATCAGTTGGCAAGCTGCGCACACAATCCCAGTGTTGTACAGCTTCCTTCTTCACCTTTCCGATGCTGCCGCTCTCTCCGGCTCCCGGAGCCGAAGAAGCGGCTTCTTCGCGCAAAGACGATTGTACCGCTCACAGTGCTCTCTTAGCGCCGCTTCTGCCGAAAGAAGCCCGGGAGCGGCTCTTAGCTCCGGAGAGCATCGTACCTTCGTCTTTAGCGTCTTTTGTGGTCTACATCCTAGCAGAAAGCTTTTCCACTCTGTCTGGCAAGGAAAACCTGCGGGAGCACAGAAAACATCTCCCATCGTGTTCTGGACGTTGCACGGAGGTCTGCCAAGTGTTTGACAAGAAGGAATGGAAAGCTGTCCAAAACAGCTTCCAATCGAAGATTCATGTGATTGGAAACGTCAGGAATGTGTAAGGTACTGTTTTCTATCAGTTGGCAAGCTGCGCACACAATCCCAGTGTTGTACAGCTTCCTTCTTCACCTTTCCGATGCTGCCGCTCTCTCCGGCTCCCGGAGCCGAAGAAGCGGCTTCTTCGCGCAAAGACGATTGTACCGCTCACAGTTCTCTCCTTAACGCGGCTTCTGCCGAAAGAAGCCCGGGAGCGGCTCTTAGCTCCGGAGAGCATCGTACCTTCGTCTTTAGCGTCTTTTGTGGTCTACATCCTAGCAGAAAGCTTTTCCACTCTGTCTGGCAAGGAAAACCTGCGGGAGCACAGAAAACATCTCCCATCGTGTTCTGGACGTTGCACGGACGTCTGCCAAGTGTTTGGCATGAAGAAATGAAAAGCTGTCCAAAACAGCTTCTTATCGAATATTCGTGTGATTGGAAACGTCAGGAAAGTGTAAGGTACTGTTTTCTATCAGTTGGCAAGCTGCGCACACAATCCCAGTGTTGTACAGCTTCCTTCTTCACCTTTCCGATGCTGCCGCTCTCTCCGGCTCCCGGAGCCGAAGAAGCGGCTTCTTCGCGCAAAGACGATTGTACCGCTCACAGTGCTCGCTTAGCGCCGCTTCTGCCAAAAGAAGCCCGGGAGCGGCTCTTAGCTCCGGAGAGCATCGTACCTTCGTCTTTAGCGTCTTTTGTGGTCTACATCCTAGCAGAAAGCTTTTCCACTCTGTCTGGCAAGGAAAACCTGCGGGAGCACAGAAAACATCTCCCATCGTGTTCTGGACGTTGCACGGAGGTCTGCCAAGTGTTTGGCATGAAGAAATGAAAAGCTGTCCAAAACAGCTTCTTATCGAACATTCGTGTGATTGGAAACGTCAGGAAAGTGTAAGGTACTGTTTTCTATCAGTTGGCAAGCTGCGCACACAATCCCAGTGTTGTACAGCTTCCTTCTTCACCTTTCCGATGCTGCCGCTCTCTCCGGCTCCCGGAGCCGAAGAAGCGGCTTCTTCGCGCACAGACGATTTTACCGCTCACAGTGCTCTCTTAGCGCCGCTTCTGCCGAAAGAAGCCCGGGAGCGGCTCTTAGCTCCGGAGAGCATCGTACCTTCGTCTTTAGCGTCTTTTGTGGTCTACATCCTAGCAGAAAGCTTTTCCACTCTGTCTGGCAAGGAAAACCTGCGGGAGCACAGAAAACATCTCCCATCGTGTTCTGGACGTTGCACGGAGGTCTGCCAAGTGTTTGACAAGAAGGAAAGAAAAGTTGTCCAAAACAGCTTCCAATCGAATATTCATGTGATTGGAAACGTCAGGAAAGTGTAAGGTACTGTTTTCTATCAGTTGGCAAGCTGCGCACACAATCCCAGTGTTGTACAGCTTCCTTCTTCACCTTTCCGATGCTGCCGCTCTCTCCGGCTCCCGGAGCCGAAGAAGCGGCTTCTTCGCGCAAAGACGATTGTACCGCTCACAGTGCTCTCTTAGCGCAGCTTCTGCCGAAAGAAGCCCGGGAGCGGCTCTTAGCTCCGGAGAGCATCGTACCTTCGTCTTTAGCGTCTTTTGTGGTCTACATCCTAGCAGAAAGCTTTTCCACTCTGTCTGGCAAGGAAAACCTGCGGGAGCACAGAAAACATCTCCCATCGTGTTCTGGACGTTGCACGGAGGTCTGCCAAGTGTTTGGCATGAAGGAAAGAAAAGTTGTCCAAAACAGCTTCTTATCGAATATTCATGTGATTGGAAACGTCAGGAAAGTGTAAGGTACTGTTTTCTATCAGTTGGCAAGCTGCGCACACAATCCCAGTGTTGTACAGCTTCCTTCTTCACCTTTCCGATGCTGCCGCTCTCTCCGTCTCCCGGAGCCGAAGAAGCGGCTTCTTCGCGCAAAGACGATTGTACCGCTCACAGTGCTCTCCTTAACGCGGCTTCTGCCGAAAGAAGCCCGGGAGCGGCTCTTAGCTCCGGAGAGCATCGTACCTTCGTCTTTAGAGTCTTTTGTGGTCTACATCCTAGCAGAAAGCTTTTCCACTCTGTCTGGCAAGGAAAACCTGCGGGAGCACAGAAAACATCTCCCATCGTGTTCTGGACGTTGCACGGAGGTCTGCCAAGTGTTTGACAAGAAGGAAAGAAAAGTTGTCCAAAACAGCTTCCAATCGAATATTCATGTGATTGGAAACGTCAGGAAAGTGTAAGGTACTGTTTTCTATCAGTTGGCAAGCTGCGCACACAATCCCAGTGTTGTACAGCTTCCTTCTTCACCTTTCCGATGCTGCCGCTCTCTCCGGCTCCCGGAGCCGAAGAAGCGGCTTCTTCGCGCAAAGACGATTGTACCGCTCACAGTGCTCGCTTATCGCCGCTTCTGCCGAAAGAAGCCCGGGAGCGGCTCTTAGCTCCGGAGAGCATCGTACCTTCGTCTTTAGCGTCTTTTGTGGTCTACATCCTAGCAGAAAGCTTTTCCACTCTGTCTGGCAAGGAAAACCTGCGGGAGCACAGAAAACATCTCCCATCGTGTTCTGGACGTTGCAGGGAGGTCTGCCAAGTGTTTGACAAGAAGGAAAGAAAAGCTGTCCAAAACAGCTCCTTATCGAACATTCGTGTGAGTGGAAATGTCAGGAAAGTGTAAGGTACTGTTTTCTATCAGTTGGCAAGCTGCGCACACAATCCCAGTGTTGTACAGCTTCCTTCTTCACCTTTCCGATGCTGCCGCTCTCTCCGGCTCCCGGAGCCGAAGAAGCGGCTTCTTCGCGCACAGACGATTGTACCGCTCACAGTGCTCGCTTAGCGCCGCTTCTGCCGAAAGAAGCCCGGCAGCGGCTCTTAGCTCCGGAGAGCATCGTACCTTCGTCTTTAGCGTCTTTTGTGGTCTACATCCTAGCAGAAAGCTTTTCCACTCTGTCTGGCAAGGAAAACCTGCGGGAGCACAGAAAACATCTCCCATCGTGTTCTGGACGTTGCACGGAGGTCTGCCAAGTGTTTGGCATGAAGAAATGAAAAGCTGTCCAAAACAGGTTCCAATCGAATATTCGTGTCATTGGAAACGTCAGGAATGTGTAAGGTACTGTTTTCTATCAGTTGGCAAGCTGCGCACACAATCCCAGTGTTGTACAGCTTCCTTCTTCACCTTTCCGATGCTGCCGCTCTCTCCGGCTCCCAGAGCCGAAGAAGCGGCTTCTTCGCGCAAAGACGATTGTACAGCTCACAGTGCTCGCTTAGTGCCGCTTCTGCCGAATGAAGCCCGGCAGCGGCTCTTAGCTCCGGAGAGCATCGTACCTTCGTCTTTAGCGTCTTTTGTGGTCTACATCCTAGCAGAAAGCTTTTCCACTCTGTCTGGCAAGGAAAACCTGCGGGAGCACAGAAAACATCTCCCATCGTGTTCTGGACGTTGCACGGAGGTCTGCCAAGTGTTTGACAAGAAGGAAAGAAAAGTTGTCCAAAACAGCTTCCAATCGAATATTCATGTGATTGGAAACGTCAGGAAAGTGTAAGGTACTGTTTTCTATCAGTTGGCAAGCTGCGCACACAATCCCAGTGTTGTACAGCTTCCTTCTTCACCTTTCCGATGCTGCCGCTCTCTCCGGCTCCCGGAGCCGAAGAAGCGGCTTCTTCGCGCAAAGACGATTGTACCGCTCACAGTGCTCTCTTAGCGCCGCTTCTGCCGAAAGAAGCCCGGGAGCGGCTCTTAGCTCCGGAGAGCATCGTACCTTCGTCTTTAGCGTCTTTTGTGGTCTACATCCTAGCAGAAAGCTTTTCCACTCTGTCTGGCAAGGAACACCTGCGGGAGCACAGAAAACATCTCCCATCGTGTTCTGGACGTTGCACGGATGTCTGCCAAGTGTTTGGCATGAAGGAAAGAAAAGTTGTCCAAAACAGCTTCCAATCGAATATTCATGTGATTGGAAACGTCAGGAAAGTGTAAGGTACTGTTTTCTATCAGTTGGCAAGCTGCGCACACAATCCCAGTGTTGTACAGCTTCCTTCTTCACCTTTCCGATGCTGCCGCTCTCTCCGGCTCCCGGAGCCGAAGAAGCGGCTTCTTCGCGCACAGACGATTGTACCGCTCACAGGGCTCTCTTAGCGCCGCTTCTGCCGAAAGAAGCCCGGGAGCGGCTCTTAGCTCCGGAGAGCATCGTACCTTCGTCTTTAGCGTCTTTTGTGGTCTACATCCTAGCAGAAAGCTTTTCCACTCTGTCTGGCAAGGAAAACCTGCGGGAGCACAGAAAACATCTCCCATCGTCTTCTGGACGGTGCACGGAGGTCTGCCAAGTGTTTGACAAGAAGGAAAGAAAAGTTGTCCAAAACAGCTTCCAATCGAATATTCATGTGATTGGAAACGTCAGGAATGTGGTAAGGTACTGTTTTCTATCAGTTGGCAAGCTGCGCACACAATCCCAGTGTTGTACAGCTCCTTCTTCACCTTTCCGATGCTGCCGCTCTCTCCGGCTCCCGGAGCCGAAGAAGCGGCTTCTTCGCGCACAGACGATTGTACCGCTCACAGTGCTCTCTTAGCGCCGCTTCTGCCGAAAGAAGCCCGGGAGCGGCTCTTAGCTCCGGAGAGCATCGTACCTTCGTCTTTAGCGTCTTTTGTGGTCTACATCCTAGCAGAAAGCTTTTCCACTCTGTCTGGCAAGGAAAACCTGCGGGAGCACAGAAAACATCTCCCATCGTGTTCTGGACGTTGCACGGAGGTCTGCCAAGTGTTTGACAAGAAGGAAAGAAAAGTTGTCCAAAACAGCTTCCAATCGAATATTCATGTGATTGGAAACGTCAGGAAAGTGTAAGGTACTGTTTTCTATCAGTTGGCAAGCTGCGCACACAATCCCAGTGTTGTACAGCTTCCTTCTTCACCTTTCCGATGCTGCCGCTCTCTCCGGCTCCCGGAGCCGAAGAAGCGGCTTCTTCGCGCAAAGACGATTGTACCGCTCACAGTGCTCGCTTATCGCCGCTTCTGCCGAAAGAAGCCCGGGAGCGGCTCTTAGCTCCGGAGAGCATCGTACCTTCGTCTTTAGCGTCTTTTGTGGTCTACATCCTAGCAGAAAGCTTTTCCACTCTGTCTGGCAAGGAAAACCTGCGGGAGCACAGAAAACATCTCCCATCGTGTTCTGGACGTTGCACGGAGGTCTGCCAAGTGTTTGGCATGAAGGAAAGAAAAGTTGTCCAAAACAGCTTCTTATCGAATATTCATGTGATTGGAAACGTCAGGAAAGTGTAAGGTACTGTTTTCTATCAGTTGGCAAGCTGCGCACACAATCCCAGTGTTGTACAGCTTCCTTCTTCACCTTTCCGATGCTGCCGCTCTCTCCGGCTCCCGGAGCCGAAGAAGCGGCTTCTTCGCGCAAAGACGATTGTACCGCTCACAGTGCTCTCCTTAACGCGGCTTCTGCCGAAAGAAGCCCGGGAGCGGCTCTTAGCTCCGGAGAGCATCGTACCTTCGTCTTTAGAGTCTTTTGTGGTCTACATCCTAGCAGAAAGCTTTTCCACTCTGTCTGGCAAGGAAAACCTGCGGGAGCACAGAAAACATCTCCCATCGTGTTCTGGACGTTGCACGGACGTCTGCCAAGTGTTTGACAAGAAGGAAAGAAAAGTTGTCCAAAACAGCTTCCAATCGAATATTCATGTGATTGGAAACGTCAGGAAAGTGTAAGGTACTGTTTTCTATCAGTTGGCAAGCTGCGCACACAATCCCAGTGTTGTACAGCTTCCTTCTTCACCTTTCCGATGCTGCCGCTCTCTCCGGCTCCCGGAGCCGAAGAAGCGGCTTCTTCGCGCAAAGACGATTGTACCGCTCACAGTGCTCGCTTAGCGCCGCTTCTGCCGAAAGAAGCCCGGGAGCGGCTCTTAGCTCCGGAGAGCATCGTACCTTCGTCTTTAGCGTCTTTTGTGGTCTACATCCTAGCAGAAAGCTTTTCCACTCTGTCTGGCAAGGAAAACCTGCGGGAGCACAGAAAACATCTCCCATCGTGTTCTGGACGTTGCAGGGAGGTCTGCCAAGTGTTTGACAAGAAGGAAAGAAAAGCTGTCCAAAACAGCTCCTTATCGAACATTCGTGTGAGTGGAAATGTCAGGAAAGTGTAAGGTACTGTTTTCTATCAGTTGGCAAGCTGCGCACACAATCCCAGTGTTGTACAGCTTCCTTCTTCACCTTTCCGATGCTGCCGCTCTCTCCGGCTCCCGGAGCCGAAGAAGCGGCTTCTTCGCGCACAGACGATTGTACCGCTCACAGTGCTCTCTTAGCGCCGCTTCTGCCGAAAGAAGCCCGGGAGCGGCTCTTAGCTCCGGAGAGCATCGTACCTTCGTCTTTAGCGTCTTTTGTGGTCTACATCCTAGCAGAAAGCTTTTCCACTCTGTCTGGCAAGGAAAACCTGCGGGAGCACAGAAAACATCTCCCATCGTGTTCTGGACGTTGCACGGACGTCTGCCAAGTGTTTGACAAGAAGGAAAGAAAAGTTGTCCAAAACAGCTTCCAATCGAATATTCATGTGATTGGAAATGTCAGGAAAGTGTAAGGTACTGTTTTCTATCAGTTGGCAAGCTGCGCACACAATCCCTGTGTTGTACAGCTTCCTTCTTCACCTTTCCGATGCTGCCGCTCTCTCCGGCTCCCGGAGCCGAAGAAGCGGCTTCTTCGCGCAAAGACGATTGTACCGCTCACAGCGCTCCCTTAGCGCCGCTTCTGCCGAAAGAAGCCCGGGAGCGGCGCTTAGCTCCGGAGAGCATCGTACCTTCGTCTTTAGCGTCTTTTGTGGTCTACATCCTAGCAGAAAGCTTTTCCACTCTGTCTGGCAAGGAAAACCTGCGGGAGCACAGAAAACATCTCCCATCGTGTTCTGGACGTTGCACGGACGTCTGCCAAGTGTTTGACAAGAAGGAAAGAAAAGTTGTCCAAAACAGCTTCCAATCGAATATTCATGTGATTGGAAACGTCAGGAAAGTGTAAGGTACTGTTTTCTATCAGTTGGCAAGCTGCGCACACAATCCCAGTGTTGTACAGCTTCCTTCTTCACCTTTCCGATGCTGCCGCTCTCTCCGGCTCCCGGAGCCGAAGAAGCGGCTTCTTCGCGCAAAGACGATTGTACCGCTCACAGTGCTCTCTTAGCGCCGCTTCTGCCGAAAGAAGCCCGGCAGCGGCTCTTAGCTCCGGAGAGCATCGTACCTTCGTCTTTAGCGTCTTTTGTGGTCTACATCCTAGCAGAAAGCTTTTCCACTCAGTCTGGCAAGGAAAACCTGCGGGAGCACAGAAAACATCTCCCATCGTGTTCTGGACGTTGCACGGACGTCTGCCAAGTGTTTGGCATGAAGGAAAGAAAAGTTGTCCAAAACAGCTTCCAATCGAATATTCATGTGATTGGAAACGTCAGGAAAGTGTAAGGTACTGTTTTCTATCAGTTGGCAAGCTGCGCACACAATCCCAGTGTTGTACAGCTTCCTTCTTCACCTTTCCGATGCTGCCGCTCTCTCCGGCTCCCGGAGCCGAAGAAGCGGCTTCTTCGCGCACAGACGATTGTACCGCTCACAGGGCTCTCTTAGCGCCGCTTCTGCCGAAAGAAGCCCGGGAGCGGCTCTTAGCTCCGGAGAGCATCGTACCTTCGTCTTTAGCGTCTTTTGTGGTCTACATCCTAGCAGAAAGCTTTTCCACTCTGTCTGGCAAGGAAAACCTGCGGGAGCACAGAAAACATCTCCCATCGTGTTCTGGACGTTGCACGGAGGTCTGCCAAGTGTTTGGCAGGAAGAAATGAAAAGCTGTCCAAAACAGCTTCCAATCGAATATTCGTGTGATTGGAAACGTCAGGAATGTGTAAGGTACTGTTTTCTATCAGTTGGCAAGCTGCGCACACAATCCCAGTGTTGTACAGCTTCCTTCTTCACCTTTCCGATGCTGCCGCTCTCTCCGGCTCCCGGAGCCGAAGAAGCGGCTTCTTCGCGCACAGACGATTGTACCGCTCACAGTGCTCTCTTAGCGCCGCTTCTGCCGAAAGAAGCCCGGGAGCGGCTCTTAGCTCCGGAGAGCATCGTACCTTCGTCTTTAGCGTCTTTTGTGGTCTACATCCTAGCAGAAAGCTTTTCCACTCTGTCTGGCAAGGAAAACCTGCGGGAGCACAGAAAACATCTCCCATCGTGTTCTGGACGTTGCACGGAGGTCTGCCAAGTGTTTGACAAGAAGGAAAGAAAAGTTGTCCAAAACAGCTTCCAATCGAATATTCATGTGATTGGAAACGTCAGGAAAGTGTAAGGTACTGTTTTCTATCAGTTGGCAAGCTGCGCACACAATCCCAGTGTTGGACAGCTTCCTTCTTCACCTTTCCGATGCTGCCGCTCTCTCCGGCTCCCGGAGCCGAAGAAGCGGCTTCTTCGCGCAAAGACGATTGTACCGCTCACAGTGCTCTCTTAGCGCCGCTTCTGCCGAAAGAAGCCCGGGAGCGGCTCTTAGCTCCGGAGAGCATCGTACCTTCGTCTTTAGCGTCTTTTGTGGTCTACATCCTAGCAGAAAGCTTTTCCACTCTGTCTGGCAAGGAACACCTGCGGGAGCACAGAAAACATCTCCCATCGTGTTCTGGACGTTGCACGGAGGTCTGCCAAGTGTTTGGCATGAAGGAAAGAAAAGTTGTCCAAAACAGCTTCCAATCGAATATTCATGTGATTGGAAACGTCAGGAAAGTGTAAGGTACTGTTTTCTATCAGTTGGCAAGCTGCGCACACAATCCCAGTGTTGTACAGCTTCCTTCTTCACCTTTCCGATGCTGCCGCTCTCTCCGGCTCCCGGAGCCGAAGAAGCGGCTTCTTCACGCACAGACGATTGTACCGCTCACAGGGCTCTCTTAGCGCCGCTTCTGCCGAAAGAAGCCCGGGAGCGGCTCTTAGCTCCGGAGAGCATCGTACCTTCGTCTTTAGCGTCTTTTGTGGTCTACATCCTAGCAGAAAGCTTTTCCACTCTGTCTGGCAAGGAAAACCTGCGGGAGCACAGAAAACATCTCCCATCGTGTTCTGGATGTTGCACGGAGGTCTGCCAAGTGTTTGGCAGGAAGAAATGAAAAGCTGTCCAAAACAGCTTCCAATCGAATATTCGTGTGATTGGAAACGTCAGGAATGTGTAAGGTACTGTTTTCTATCAGTTGGCAAGCTGCGCACACAATCCCAGTGTTGTACAGCTTCCTTCTTCACCTTTCCGATGCTGCCGCTCTCTCCGGCTCCCGGAGCCGAAGAAGCGGCTTCTTCGCGCACAGACGATTGTACCGCTCACAGTGCTCTCTTAGCGCCGCTTCTGCCGAAAGAAGCCCGGGAGCGGCTCTTAGCTCCGGAGAGCATCGTACCTTCGTCTTTAGCGTCTTTTGTGGTCTACATCCTAGCAGAAAGCTTTTCCACTCTGTCTGGCAAGGAAAACCTGCGGGAGCACAGAAAACATCTCCCATCGTGTTCTGGACGTTGCACGGACGTCTGCCAAGTGTTTGGCATGAAGAAATGAAAAGCTGTCCAAAACAGCTTCCAATCGAATATTCGTGTGATTGGAAACGTCAGGAAAGTGTAAGGTACTGTTTTCTATCAGTTGGCAAGCTGCGCACACAATCCCAGTGTTGTACAGCTTCCTTCTTCACCTTTCCGATGCTGCCGCTCTCTCCGGCTCCCGGAGCCGAAGAAGCGGCTTCTTCGCGCAAAGACGATTGTACCGCTCACAGTGCTCTCTTAGCGCCGCTTCTGCCGAAAGAAGCCCGGGAGCGGCTCTTAGCTCCGGAGAGCATCGTACCTTCGTCTTTAGCGTCTTTTGTGGTCTACATCCTAGCAGAAAGCTTTTCCACTCTGTCTGGCAAGGAAAACCTGCGGGAGCACAGAAAACATCTCCCATCGTGTTCTGGACGTTGCACGGACGTCTGCCAAGTGTTTGACAAGAAGGAAAGAAAAGTTGTCCAAAACAGCTTCCAATCGAATATTCATGTGATTGGAAACGTCAGGAAAGTGTAAGGTACTGTTTTCTATCAGTTGGCAAGCTGCGCACACAATCCCAGTGTTGTACAGCTTCCTTCTTCACCTTTCCGATGCTGCCGCTCTCTCCGGCTCCCGGAGCCGAAGAAGCGGCTTCTTCGCGCACAGACGATTGTACCGCTCACAGTGCTCGCTTAGCGCCGCTTCTGCCGAAAGAAGCCCGGGAGCGGCTCTTAGCTCCGGAGAGCATCGTACCTTCGTCTTTAGAGTCTTTTGTGGTCTACATCCTAGCAGAAAGCTTTTCCACTCTGTCTGGCAAGGAAAACCTGCGGGAGCACAGAAAACATCTCCCATCGTGTTCTGGACGTTGCACGGAGGTCTGCCAAGTGTTTGGCATGAAGAAATGAAAAGCTGTCCAAAACAGCTTCTTATCGAACATTCGTGTGATTGGAAACGTCAGGAAAGTGTAAGGTACTGTTTTCTATCAGTTGGCAAGCTGCGCACACAATCCCAGTGTTGTACAGCTTCCTTCTTCACCTTTCCGATGCTGCCGCTCTCTCCGGCTCCCGGAGCCGAAGAAGCGGCTTCTTCGCTCAAAGACGATTGTACCGCTCACAGTGCTCTCCTTAACGCGGCTTCTGCCGAAAGAAGCCCGGGAGCGGCTCTTAGCTCCGGAGAGCATCGTACCTTCGTCTTTAGCGTCTTTTGTGGTCTACATCCTAGCAGAAAGCTTTTCCACTCTGTCTGGCAAGGAAAACCTGCGGGAGCACAGAAAACATCTCCCATCGTGTTCTGGACGTTGCACGGAGGTCTGCCAAGTGTTTGACAAGAAGGAAAGAAAAGTTGTCCAAAACAGCTTCCAATCGAATATTCATGTGATTGGAAAAGTCAGGAAAGTGTAAGGTACTGTTTTCTATCAGTTGGCAAGCTGCGCACACAATCCCAGTGTTGTACAGCTTCCTTCTTCACCTTTCCGATGCTGCCGCTCTCTCCGGCTCCCGGAGCCGAAGAAGCGGCTTCTTCGCGCACAGACGATTGTACCGCTCACAGTGCTCGCTTAGCGCCGCTTCTGCCGAAAGAAGCCCGGGAGCGGCTCTTAGCTCCGGAGAGCATCGTACCTTCGTCTTTAGCGTCTTTTGTGGTCTACATCCTAGCAGAAAGCTTTTCCACTCTGTCTGGCAAGGAAAACCTGCGGGAGCACAGAAAACATCTCCCATCGTGTTCTGGACGTTGCACGGAGGTCTGCCAAGTGTTTGGCATGAAGGAAAGAAAAGTTGTCCAAAACAGCTTCTTATCGAATATTCATGTGATTGGAAACGTCAGGAAAGTGTAAGGTACTGTTTTCTATCAATTGGCAAGCTGCGCACACAATCCCAGTGTTGTACAGCTTCCTTCTTCACCTTTCCGATGCTGCCGCTCTCTCCGGCTCCCGGAGCCGAAGAAGCGGCTTCTTCGCGCAAAGACGATTGTACCGCTCACAGTGCTCTCTTAGCGCCGCTTCTGCCGAAAGAAGCCCGGGAGCGGCTCTTAGCTCCGGAGAGCATCGTACCTTCGTCTTTAGCGTCTTTTGTGGTCTACATCCTAGCAGAAAGCTTTTCCACTCTGTCTGGCAAGGAAAACCTGCGGGAGCACAGAAAACATCTCCCATCGTGTTCTGGACGTTGCACGGAGGTCTGCCAAGTGTTTGGCAGGAAGAAATGAAAAGCTGTCCAAAACAGCTTCCAATCGAATATTCATGTGATTGGAAACGTCAGGAAAGTGTAAGGTACTGTTTTCTATCAGTTGGCAAGCTGCGCACACAATCCCAGTGTTGTACAGCTTCCTTCTTCACCTTTCCGATGCTGCCGCTCTCTCCGGCTCCCGGAGCCGAAGAAGCGGCTTCTTCACGCACAGACGATTGTACCGCTCACAGGGCTCTCTTAGCGCCGCTTCTGCCGAAAGAAGCCCGGGAGCGGCTCTTAGCTCCGGAGAGCATCGTACCTTCGTCTTTAGCGTCTTTTGTGGTCTACATCCTAGCAGAAAGCTTTTCCACTCTGTCTGGCAAGGAAAACCTGCGGGAGCACAGAAAACATCTCCCATCGTGTTCTGGATGTTGCACGGAGGTCTGCCAAGTGTTTGGCAGGAAGAAATGAAAAGCTGTCCAAAACAGCTTCCAATCGAATATTCGTGTGATTGGAAACGTCAGGAATGTGTAAGGTACTGTTTTCTATCAGTTGGCAAGCTGCGCACACAATCCCAGTGTTGTACAGCTTCCTTCTTCACCTTTCCGATGCTGCCGCTCTCTCCGGCTCCCGGAGCCGAAGAAGCGGCTTCTTCGCGCACAGACGATTGTACCGCTCACAGTGCTCTCTTAGCGCCGCTTCTGCCGAAAGAAGCCCGGGAGCGGCTCTTAGCTCCGGAGAGCATCGTACCTTCGTCTTTAGCGTCTTTTGTGGTCTACATCCTAGCAGAAAGCTTTTCCACTCTGTCTGGCAAGGAAAACCTGCGGGAGCACAGAAAACATCTCCCATCGTGTTCTGGACGTTGCACGGACGTCTGCCAAGTGTTTGGCATGAAGAAATGAAAAGCTGTCCAAAACAGCTTCCAATCGAATATTCGTGTGATTGGAAACGTCAGGAAAGTGTAAGGTACTGTTTTCTATCAGTTGGCAAGCTGCGCACACAATCCCAGTGTTGTACAGCTTCCTTCTTCACCTTTCCGATGCTGCCGCTCTCTCCGGCTCCCGGAGCCGAAGAAGCGGCTTCTTCGCGCAAAGACGATTGTACCGCTCACAGTGCTCTCTTAGCGCCGCTTCTGCCGAAAGAAGCCCGGGAGCGGCTCTTAGCTCCGGAGAGCATCGTACCTTCGTCTTTAGCGTCTTTTGTGGTCTACATCCTAGCAGAAAGCTTTTCCACTCTGTCTGGCAAGGAAAACCTGCGGGAGCACAGAAAACATCTCCCATCGTGTTCTGGACGTTGCACGGACGTCTGCCAAGTGTTTGACAAGAAGGAAAGAAAAGTTGTCCAAAACAGCTTCCAATCGAATATTCATGTGATTGGAAACGTCAGGAAAGTGTAAGGTACTGTTTTCTATCAGTTGGCAAGCTGCGCACACAATCCCAGTGTTGTACAGCTTCCTTCTTCACCTTTCCGATGCTGCCGCTCTCTCCGGCTCCCGGAGCCGAAGAAGCGGCTTCTTCGCGCACAGACGATTGTACCGCTCACAGTGCTCGCTTAGCGCCGCTTCTGCCGAAAGAAGCCCGGGAGCGGCTCTTAGCTCCGGAGAGCATCGTACCTTCGTCTTTAGAGTCTTTTGTGGTCTACATCCTAGCAGAAAGCTTTTCCACTCTGTCTGGCAAGGAAAACCTGCGGGAGCACAGAAAACATCTCCCATCGTGTTCTGGACGTTGCACGGAGGTCTGCCAAGTGTTTGGCATGAAGAAATGAAAAGCTGTCCAAAACAGCTTCTTATCGAACATTCGTGTGATTGGAAACGTCAGGAAAGTGTAAGGTACTGTTTTCTATCAGTTGGCAAGCTGCGCACACAATCCCAGTGTTGTACAGCTTCCTTCTTCACCTTTCCGATGCTGCCGCTCTCTCCGGCTCCCGGAGCCGAAGAAGCGGCTTCTTCGCTCAAAGACGATTGTACCGCTCACAGTGCTCTCCTTAACGCGGCTTCTGCCGAAAGAAGCCCGGGAGCGGCTCTTAGCTCCGGAGAGCATCGTACCTTCGTCTTTAGCGTCTTTTGTGGTCTACATCCTAGCAGAAAGCTTTTCCACTCTGTCTGGCAAGGAAAACCTGCGGGAGCACAGAAAACATCTCCCATCGTGTTCTGGACGTTGCACGGAGGTCTGCCAAGTGTTTGACAAGAAGGAAAGAAAAGTTGTCCAAAACAGCTTCCAATCGAATATTCATGTGATTGGAAAAGTCAGGAAAGTGTAAGGTACTGTTTTCTATCAGTTGGCAAGCTGCGCACACAATCCCAGTGTTGTACAGCTTCCTTCTTCACCTTTCCGATGCTGCCGCTCTCTCCGGCTCCCGGAGCCGAAGAAGCGGCTTCTTCGCGCACAGACGATTGTACCGCTCACAGTGCTCGCTTAGCGCCGCTTCTGCCGAAAGAAGCCCGGGAGCGGCTCTTAGCTCCGGAGAGCATCGTACCTTCGTCTTTAGCGTCTTTTGTGGTCTACATCCTAGCAGAAAGCTTTTCCACTCTGTCTGGCAAGGAAAACCTGCGGGAGCACAGAAAACATCTCCCATCGTGTTCTGGACGTTGCACGGAGGTCTGCCAAGTGTTTGGCATGAAGGAAAGAAAAGTTGTCCAAAACAGCTTCTTATCTAATATTCATGTGATTGGAAACGTCAGGAAAGTGTAAGGTACTGTTTTCTATCAATTGGCAAGCTGCGCACACAATCCCAGTGTTGTACAGCTTCCTTCTTCACCTTTCCGATGCTGCCGCTCTCTCCGGCTCCCGGAGCCGAAGAAGCGGCTTCTTCGCGCAAAGACGATTGTACCGCTCACAGTGCTCTCTTAGCGCCGCTTCTGCCGAAAGAAGCCCGGGAGCGGCTCTTAGCTCCGGAGAGCATCGTACCTTCGTCTTTAGCGTCTTTTGTGGTCTACATCCTAGCAGAAAGCTTTTCCACTCTGTCTGGCAAGGAAAACCTGCGGGAGCACAGAAAACATCTCCCATCGTGTTCTGGACGTTGCACGGAGGTCTGCCAAGTGTTTGGCAGGAAGAAATGAAAAGCTGTCCAAAACAGCTTCCAATCGAATATTCGTGTGATTGGAAACGTCAGGAAAGTGTAAGGTACTGTTTTCTATCAGTTGGCAAGCTGCGCACACAATCCCAGTGTTGTACAGCTTCCTTCTTCACCTTTCCGATGCTGCCGCTCTCTCCGGCTCCCGGAGCCGAAGAAGCGGCTTCTTCGCGCACAGACGATTGTACCGCTCACAGTGCTCTCTTAGCGCCGCTTCTGCCGAAAGAAGCCCGGCAGCGGCTCTTAGCTCCGGAGAGCATCGTACCTTCGTCTTTAGCGTCTTTTGTGGTCTACATCCTAGCAGAAAGCTTTTCCACTCTGTCTGGCAAGGAAAACCTGCGGGAGCACAGAAAACATCTCCCATCGTGTTCTGGACGTTGCACGGAGGTCTGCCAAGTGTTTGGCATGAAGAAATGAAAAGCTGTCCAAAACAGCTTCCAATCGAATATTCGTGTGATTGGAAACGTCAGGAAAGTGTAAGGTACTGTTTTCTATCAGTTGGCAAGCTGCGCACACAATCCCAGTGTTGTACAGCTTCCTTCTTCACCTTTCCGATGCTGCCGCTCTCTCCGGCTCCCGGAGCCGAAGAAGCGGCTTCTTCGCGCAAAGACGATTGTACCACTCACAGTGCTCTCTTAGCGCCGCTTCTGCCGAAAGAAGCCCGGGAGCGGCTCTTAGCTCCGGAGAGCATCGTACCTTCGTCTTTAGCGTCTTTTGTGGTCTACATCCTAGCAGAAAGCTTTTCCACTCTGTCTGGCAAGGAAAACCTGCGGGAGCACAGAAAACATCTCCCATCGTGTTCTGGACGTTGCACGGAGGTCTGCCAAGTGTTTGACAAGAAGGAAAGAAAAGTTGTCCAAAACAGCTTCCAATCGAATATTCATGTGATTGGAAAAGTCAGGAAAGTGTAAGGTACTGTTTTCTATCAGTTGGCAAGCTGCGCACACAATCCCAGTGTTGTACAGCTTCCTTCTTCACCTTTCCGATGCTGCCGCTCTCTCCGGCTCCCGGAGCCGAAGAAGCGGCTTCTTCGCGCACAGACGATTGTACCGCTCACAGTGCTCGCTTAGCGCCGCTTCTGCCGAAAGAAGCCCGGGAGCGGCTCTTAGCTCCGGAGAGCATCGTACCTTCGTCTTTAGCGTCTTTTGTGGTCTACATCCTAGCAGAAAGCTTTTCCACTCTGTCTGGCAAGGAAAACCTGCGGGAGCACAGAAAACATCTCCCATCGTGTTCTGGACGTTGCACGGAGGTCTGCCAAGTGTTTGGCATGAAGGAAAGAAAAGTTGTCCAAAACAGCTTCTTATCGAATATTCATGTGATTGGAAACGTCAGGAAAGTGTAAGGTACTGTTTTCTATCAATTGGCAAGCTGCGCACACAATCCCAGTGTTGTACAGCTTCCTTCTTCACCTTTCCGATGCTGCCGCTCTCTCCGGCTCCCGGAGCCGAAGAAGCGGCTTCTTCGCGCAAAGACGATTGTACCGCTCACAGTGCTCTCTTAGCGCCGCTTCTGCCGAAAGAAGCCCGGGAGCGGCTCTTAGCTCCGGAGAGCATCGTACCTTCGTCTTTAGCGTCTTTTGTGGTCTACATCCTAGCAGAAAGCTTTTCCACTCTGTCTGGCAAGGAACACCTGCGGGAGCACAGAAAACATCTCCCATCGTGTTCTGGACGTTGCACGGACGTCTGCCAAGTGTTTGGCATGAAGGAAAGAAAAGTTGTCCAAAACAGCTTCCAATCGAATATTCATGTGATTGGAAACGTCAGGAAAGTGTAAGGTACTGTTTTCTATCAGTTGGCAGGTTGCGCACACAATCCCAGTGTTGTACAGCTTCCTTCTTCACCTTTCCGATGCTGCCGCTCTCTCCGGCTCCCGGAGCCGAAGAAGCGGCTTCTTCGCGCACAGACGATTGTACCGCTCAAAGGGCTCTCTTAGCGCCGCTTCTGCCGAAAGAAGCCCGGGAGCGGCTCTTAGCTCCGGAGAGCATCGTACCTTCGTCTTTAGCGTCTTTTGTGGTCTACATCCTAGCAGAAAGCTTTTCCACTCTGTCTGGCAAGGAAAACCTGCGGGAGCACAGAAAACATCTCCCATCGTGTTCTGGACGTTGCACGGAGGTCTGCCAAGTGTTTGGCAGGAAGAAATGAAAAGCTGTCCAAAACAGCTTCCAATCGAATATTCGTGTGATTGGAAACGTCAGGAATGTGTAAGGTACTGTTTTCTATCAGTTGGCAAGCTGCGCACACAATCCCAGTGTTGTACAGCTTCCTTCTTCACCTTTCCGATGCTGCCGCTCTCTCCGGCTCCCGGAGCCGAAGAAGCGGCTTCTTCGCGCACAGACGATTGTACCGCTCACAGTGCTCTCTTAGCGCCGCTTCTGCCGAAAGAAGCCCGGCAGCGGCTCTTAGCTCCGGAGAGCATCGTACCTTCGTCTTTAGCGTCTTTTGTGGTCTACATCCTAGCAGAAAGCTTTTCCACTCTGTCTGGCAAGGAAAACCTGCGGGAGCACAGAAAACATCTCCCATCGTGTTCTGGACGTTGCACGGAGGTCTGCCAAGTGTTTGGCATGAAGAAATGAAAAGCTGTCCAAAACAGCTTCCAATCGAATATTCGTGTGATTGGAAACGTCAGGAAAGTGTAAGGTACTGTTTTCTATCAGTTGGCAAGCTGCGCACACAATCCCAGTGTTGTACAGCTTCCTTCTTCACCTTTCCGATGCTGCCGCTCTCTCCGGCTCCCGGAGCCGAAGAAGCGGCTTCTTCGCGCAAAGACGATTGTACCACTCACAGTGCTCTCTTAGCGCCGCTTCTGCCGAAAGAAGCCCGGGAGCGGCTCTTAGCTCCGGAGAGCATCGTACCTTCGTCTTTAGCGTCTTTTGTGGTCTACATCCTAGCAGAAAGCTTTTCCACTCTGTCTGGCAAGGAAAACCTGCGGGAGCACAGAAAACATCTCCCATCGTCTTCTGGACGGTGCACGGACGTCTGCCAAGTGTTTGACAAGAAGGAAAGAAAAGTTGTCCAAAACAGCTTCCAATCGAATATTCATGTGATTGGAAACGTCAGGAAAGTGTAAGGTACTGTTTTCTATCAGTTGGCAAGCTGCGCACACAATCCCAGTGTTGTACAGCTTCCTTCTTCACCTTTCCGATGCTGCCGCTCTCTCCGGCTCCCGGAGCCGAAGAAGCGGCTTCTTCGCGCACAGACGATTGTACCGCTCACAGTGCTCGCTTAGCGCCGCTTCTGCCGAAAGAAGCCCGGGAGCGGCTCTTAGCTCCGGAGAGCATCGTACCTTCGTCTTTAGCGTCTTTTGTGGTCTACATCCTAGCAGAAAGCTTTTCCACTCTGTCTGGCAAGGAAAACCTGCGGGAGCACAGAAAACATCTCCCATCGTGTTCTGGACGTTGCACGGAGGTCTGCCAAGTGTTTGGCATGAAGAAATGAAAAGCTGTCCAAAACAGCTTCTTATCGAACATTCGTGTGATTGAAAACGTCAGGAAAGTGTAAGGTACTGTTTTCTATCAGTTGGCAAGCTGCGCACACAATCCCAGTGTTGTACAGCTTCCTTCTTCACCTTTCCGATGCTGCCGCTCTCTCCGGCTCCCGGAGCCGAAGAAGCGGCTTCTTCGCTCAAAGACGATTGTACCGCTCACAGTGCTCTCCTTAACGCGGCTTCTGCCGAAAGAAGCCCGGGAGCGGCTCTTAGCTCCGGAGAGCATCGTACCTTCGTCTTTAGCGTCTTTTGTGGTCTACATCCTAGCAGAAAGCTTTTCCACTCTGTCTGGCAAGGAAAACCTGCTCGAGCACAGAAAACATCTCCCATCGTGTTCTGGACGTTGCACGGAGGTCTGCCAAGTGTTTGACAAGAAGGAAAGAAAAGTTGTCCAAAACAGCTTCCAATCGAATATTCATGTGATTGGAAACGTCAGGAAAGTGTAAGGTACTGTTTTCTATCAGTTGGCAAGCTGCGCACACAATCCCAGTGTTGTACAGCTTCCTTCTTCACCTTTCCGATGCTGCCGCTCTCTCCGGCTCCCGGAGCCGAAGAAGCGGCTTCTTCGCGCACAGACGATTGTACCGCTCACAGTGCTCGCTTAGCGCCGCTTCTGCCGAAAGAAGCCCGGGAGCGGCTCTTAGCTCCGGAGAGCATCGTACCTTCGTCTTTAGCGTCTTTTGTGGTCTACATCCTAGCAGAAAGCTTTTCCACTCTGTCTGGCAAGGAAAACCTGCGGGAGCACAGAAAACATCTCCCATCGTGTTCTGGACGTTGCACGGAGGTCTGCCAAGTGTTTGGCATGAAGGAAAGAAAAGTTGTCCAAAACAGCTTCTTATCGAATATTCATGTGATTGGAAACGTCAGGAAAGTGTAAGGTACTGTTTTCTATCAATTGGCAAGCTGCGCACACAATCCCAGTGTTGTACAGCTTCCTTCTTCACCTTTCCGATGCTGCCGCTCTCTCCGGCTCCCGGAGCCGAAGAAGCGGCTTCTTCGCGCAAAGACGATTGTACCGCTCACAGTGCTCTCTTAGCGCCGCTTCTGCCGAAAGAAGCCCGGGAGCGGCTCTTAGCTCCGGAGAGCATCGTACCTTCGTCTTTAGCGTCTTTTGTGGTCTACATCCTAGCAGAAAGCTTTTCCACTCTGTCTGGCAAGGAAAACCTGCGGGAGCACAGAAAACATCTCCCAACGTGTTCTGGACGTTGCACGGACGACTGCCAAGTGTTTGACAAGAAGGAAAGAAAAGTTGTCCAAAACAGCTTCCAATCGAATATTCATGTGATTGGAAACGTCAGGAAAGTGTAAGGTACTGTTTTCTATCAGTTGGCAAGCTGCGCACACAATCCCAGTGTTGTACAGCTTCCTTCTTCACCTTTCCGATGCTGCCGCTCTCTCCGGCTCCCGGAGCCGAAGAAGCGGCTTCTTCGCGCAAAGACGATTGTACCGCTCACAGTGCTCGCTTAGCGCCGCTTCTGCCGAAAGAAGCCCGGCAGCGGCTCTTAGCTCCGGAGAGCATCGTACCTTCGTCTTTAGCGTCTTTTGTGGTCTACATCCTAGCAGGAAGCTTTTCCACTCTGTCTGGCAAGGAAAACCTGCGGGAGCACAGAAAACATCTCCCATCGTGTTCTGGACGTTGCACGGAGGTCTGCCAAGTGTTTGGCATGAAGAAATGAAAAGCTGTCCAAAACAGCTTCTTATCGAACATTCGTGTGATTGGAAACGTCAGGAAAGTGTATGGTACTGTTTTCTATCAGTTGGCAAGCTGCGCACACAATCCCAGTGTTGTACAGCTTCCTTCTTCACCTTTCTGATGCTGCCGCTCTCTCCGGCTCCCGGAGCCGAAGAAGCGGCTTCTTCGCGCAAAGACGATTGTACCGCTAACAGTGCTCTCCTTAACGCGGCTTCTGCCGAAAGAAGCCCGGGAGCGGCTCTTAGCTCCGGAGAGCATCGTACCTTCGTCTTTAGCGTCTTTTGTGGTCTACATCCTAGCAGAAAGCTTTTCCACTCTGTCTGGCAAGGAAAACCTGCGGGAGCACAGAAAACATCTCCCATCGTGTTCTGGACGTTGCACGGAGGTCTGCCAAGTGTTTGACAAGAAGGAAAGAAAAGTTGTCCAAAACAGCTTCCAATCGAATATTCATGTGATTGGAAACGTCAGGAAAGTGTAAGGTACTGTTTTCTATCAGTTGGCAAGCTGCGCACACAATCCCAGTGTTGTACAGCTTCCTTCTTCACCTTTCCGATGCTGCCGCTCTCTCCGGCTCCCGGAGCCGAAGAAGCGGCTTCTTCGCGCAAAGACGATTGTACCGCTCACAGTGCTCGCTTATCGCCGCTTCTGCCGAAAGAAGCCCGGCAGCGGCTCTTAGCTCCGGAGAGCATCGTACCTTCGTCTTTAGCGTCTTTTGTGGTCTACATCCTAGCAGAAAGCTTTTCCACTCTGTCTGGCAAGGAAAACCTGCGGGAGCACAGAAAACATCTCCCATCGTGTTCTGGACGTTGCACGGAGGTCTGCCAAGTGTTTGGCATGAAGAAATGAAAAGCTGTCCAAAACAGCTTCTTATCGAACATTCGTGTGATTGGAAACGTCAGGAAAGTGTAAGGTACTGTTTTCTATCAGTTGGCAAGCTGCGCACACAATCCCAGTGTTGTACAGCTTCCTTCTTCACCTTTCCGATGCTGCCGCTCTCTCCGGCTCCCGGAGCCGAAGAAGCGGCTTCTTCGCTCAAAGACGATTGTACCGCTCACAGTGCTCTCCTTAACGCGGCTTCTGCCGAAAGAAGCCCGGGAGCGGCTCTTAGCTCCGGAGAGCATCGTACCTTCGTCTTTAGCGTCTTTTGTGGTCTACATCCTAGCAGAAAGCTTTTCCACTCTGTCTGGCAAGGAAAACCTGCGGGAGCACAGAAAACATCTCCCATCGTGTTCTGGACGTTGCACGGAGGTCTGCCAAGTGTTTGACAAGAAGGAAAGAAAAGTTGTCCAAAACAGCTTCCAATCGAATATTCATGTGATTGGAAAAGTCAGGAAAGTGTAAGGTACTGTTTTCTATCAGTTGGCAAGCTGCGCACACAATCCCAGTGTTGTACAGCTTCCTTCTTCACCTTTCCGATGCTGCCGCTCTCTCCGGCTCCCGGAGCCGAAGAAGCGGCTTCTTCGCGCACAGACGATTGTACCGCTCACAGTGCTCGCTTAGCGCCGCTTCTGCCGAAAGAAGCCCGGGAGCGGCTCTTAGCTCCGGAGAGCATCGTACCTTCGTCTTTAGCGTCTTTTGTGGTCTACATCCTAGCAGAAAGCTTTTCCACTCTGTCTGGCAAGGAAAACCTGCGGGAGCACAGAAAACATCTCCCATCGTGTTCTGGACGTTGCACGGAGGTCTGCCAAGTGTTTGGCATGAAGGAAAGAAAAGTTGTCCAAAACAGCTTCCAATCGAATATTCATGTGATTGGAAACGTCAGGAAAGTGTAAGGTACTGTTTTCTATCAATTGGCAAGCTGCGCACACAATCCCAGTGTTGTACAGCTTCCTTCTTCACCTTTCCGATGCTGCCGCTCTCTCCGGCTCCCGGAGCCGAAGAAGCGGCTTCTTCGCGCAAAGACGATTGTACCGCTCACAGTGCTCTCTTAGCGCCGCTTCTGCCGAAAGAAGCCCGGGAGCGGCTCTTAGCTCCGGAGAGCATCGTACCTTCGTCTTTAGCGTCTTTTGTGGTCTACATCCTAGCAGAAAGCTTTTCCACTCTGTCTGGCAAGGAAAACCTGCGGGAGCACAGAAAACATCTCCCATCGTGTTCTGGACGTTGCACGGAGGTCTGCCAAGTGTTTGGCAGGAAGAAATGAAAAGCTGTCCAAAACAGCTTCCAATCGAATATTCGTGTGATTGGAAACGTCAGGAAAGTGTAAGGTACTGTTTTCTATCAGTTGGCAAGCTGCGCACACAATCCCAGTGTTGTACAGCTTCCTTCTTCACCTTTCCGATGCTGCCGCTCTCTCCGGCTCCCGGAGCCGAAGAAGCGGCTTCTTCGCGCACAGACGATTGTACCGCTCACAGTGCTCTCTTAGCGCCGCTTCTGCCGAAAGAAGCCCGGCAGCGGCTCTTAGCTCCGGAGAGCATCGTACCTTCGTCTTTAGCGTCTTTTGTGGTCTACATCCTAGCAGAAAGCTTTTCCACTCTGTCTGGCAAGGAAAACCTGCGGGAGCACAGAAAACATCTCCCATCGTGTTCTGGACGTTGCACGGAGGTCTGCCAAGTGTTTGGCATGAAGAAATGAAAAGCTGTCCAAAACAGCTTCCAATCGAATATTCGTGTGATTGGAAACGTCAGGAAAGTGTAAGGTACTGTTTTCTATCAGTTGGCAAGCTGCGCACACAATCCCAGTGTTGTACAGCTTCCTTCTTCACCTTTCCGATGCTGCCGCTCTCTCCGGCTCCCGGAGCCGAAGAAGCGGCTTCTTCGCGCAAAGACGATTGTACCACTCACAGTGCTCTCTTAGCGCCGCTTCTGCCGAAAGAAGCCCGGGAGCGGCTCTTAGCTCCGGAGAGCATCGTACCTTCGTCTTTAGCGTCTTTTGTGGTCTACATCCTAGCAGAAAGCTTTTCCACTCTGTCTGGCAAGGAAAACCTGCGGGAGCACAGAAAACATCTCCCATCGTGTTCTGGACGTTGCACGGAGGTCTGCCAAGTGTTTGACAAGAAGGAAAGAAAAGTTGTCCAAAACAGCTTCCAATCGAATATTCATGTGATTGGAAAAGTCAGGAAAGTGTAAGGTACTGTTTTCTATCAGTTGGCAAGCTGCGCACACAATCCCAGTGTTGTACAGCTTCCTTCTTCACCTTTCCGATGCTGCCGCTCTCTCCGGCTCCCGGAGCCGAAGAAGCGGCTTCTTCGCGCACAGACGATTGTACCGCTCACAGTGCTCGCTTAGCGCCGCTTCTGCCGAAAGAAGCCCGGGAGCGGCTCTTAGCTCCGGAGAGCATCGTACCTTCGTCTTTAGCGTCTTTTGTGGTCTACATCCTAGCAGAAAGCTTTTCCACTCTGTCTGGCAAGGAAAACCTGCGGGAGCACAGAAAACATCTCCCATCGTGTTCTGGACGTTGCACGGAGGTCTGCCAAGTGTTTGGCATGAAGGAAAGAAAAGTTGTCCAAAACAGCTTCTTATCGAATATTCATGTGATTGGAAACGTCAGGAAAGTGTAAGGTACTGTTTTCTATCAATTGGCAAGCTGCGCACACAATCCCAGTGTTGTACAGCTTCCTTCTTCACCTTTCCGATGCTGCCGCTCTCTCCGGCTCCCGGAGCCGAAGAAGCGGCTTCTTCGCGCAAAGACGATTGTACCGCTCACAGTGCTCTCTTAGCGCCGCTTCTGCCGAAAGAAGCCCGGGAGCGGCTCTTAGCTCCGGAGAGCATCGTACCTTCGTCTTTAGCGTCTTTTGTGGTCTACATCCTAGCAGAAAGCTTTTCCACTCTGTCTGGCAAGGAACACCTGCGGGAGCACAGAAAACATCTCCCATCGTGTTCTGGACGTTGCACGGACGTCTGCCAAGTGTTTGGCATGAAGGAAAGAAAAGTTGTCCAAAACAGCTTCCAATCGAATATTCATGTGATTGGAAACGTCAGGAAAGTGTAAGGTACTGTTTTCTATCAGTTGGCAGGTTGCGCACACAATCCCAGTGTTGTACAGCTTCCTTCTTCACCTTTCCGATGCTGCCGCTCTCTCCGGCTCCCGGAGCCGAAGAAGCGGCTTCTTCGCGCACAGACGATTGTACCGCTCAAAGGGCTCTCTTAGCGCCGCTTCTGCCGAAAGAAGCCCGGGAGCGGCTCTTAGCTCCGGAGAGCATCGTACCTTCGTCTTTAGCGTCTTTTGTGGTCTACATCCTAGCAGAAAGCTTTTCCACTCTGTCTGGCAAGGAAAACCTGCGGGAGCACAGAAAACATCTCCCATCGTGTTCTGGACGTTGCACGGAGGTCTGCCAAGTGTTTGGCAGGAAGAAATGAAAAGCTGTCCAAAACAGCTTCCAATCGAATATTCGTGTGATTGGAAACGTCAGGAATGTGTAAGGTACTGTTTTCTATCAGTTGGCAAGCTGCGCACACAATCCCAGTGTTGTACAGCTTCCTTCTTCACCTTTCCGATGCTGCCGCTCTCTCCGGCTCCCGGAGCCGAAGAAGCGGCTTCTTCGCGCACAGACGATTGTACCGCTCACAGTGCTCTCTTAGCGCCGCTTCTGCCGAAAGAAGCCCGGCAGCGGCTCTTAGCTCCGGAGAGCATCGTACCTTCGTCTTTAGCGTCTTTTGTGGTCTACATCCTAGCAGAAAGCTTTTCCACTCTGTCTGGCAAGGAAAACCTGCGGGAGCACAGAAAACATCTCCCATCGTGTTCTGGACGTTGCACGGAGGTCTGCCAAGTGTTTGGCATGAAGAAATGAAAAGCTGTCCAAAACAGCTTCCAATCGAATATTCGTGTGATTGGAAACGTCAGGAAAGTGTAAGGTACTGTTTTCTATCAGTTGGCAAGCTGCGCACACAATCCCAGTGTTGTACAGCTTCCTTCTTCACCTTTCCGATGCTGCCGCTCTCTCCGGCTCCCGGAGCCGAAGAAGCGGCTTCTTCGCGCAAAGACGATTGTACCACTCACAGTGCTCTCTTAGCGCCGCTTCTGCCGAAAGAAGCCCGGGAGCGGCTCTTAGCTCCGGAGAGCATCGTACCTTCGTCTTTAGCGTCTTTTGTGGTCTACATCCTAGCAGAAAGCTTTTCCACTCTGTCTGGCAAGGAAAACCTGCGGGAGCACAGAAAACATCTCCCATCGTCTTCTGGACGTTGCACGGAGGTCTGCCAAGTGTTTGACAAGAAGGAAAGAAAAGTTGTCCAAAACAGCTTCCAATCGAATATTCATGTGATTGGAAACGTCAGGAAAGTGTAAGGTACTGTTTTCTATCAGTTGGCAAGCTGCGCACACAATCCCAGTGTTGGACAGCTTCCTTCTTCACCTTTCCGATGCTGCCGCTCTCTCCGGCTCCCGGAGCCGAAGAAGCGGCTTCTTCGCGCAAAGACGATTGTACCGCTCACAGTGCTCTCTTAGCGCCGCTTCTGCCGAAAGAAGCCCGGGAGCGGCTCTTAGCTCCGGAGAGCATCGTACCTTCGTCTTTAGCGTCTTTTGTGGTCTACATCCTAGCAGAAAGCTTTTCCACTCTGTCTGGCAAGGAACACCTGCGGGAGCACAGAAAACATCTCCCATCGTGTTCTGGACGTTGCACGGAGGTCTGCCAAGTGTTTGGCATGAAGGAAAGAAAAGTTGTCCAAAACAGCTTCCAATCGAATATTCATGTGATTGGAAACGTCAGGAAAGTGTAAGGTACTGTTTTCTATCAGTTGGCAAGCTGCGCACACAATCCCAGTGTTGTACAGCTTCCTTCTTCACCTTTCCGATGCTGCCGCTCTCTCCGGCTCCCGGAGCCGAAGAAGCGGCTTCTTCACGCACAGACGATTGTACCGCTCACAGGGCTCTCTTAGCGCCGCTTCTGCCGAAAGAAGCCCGGGAGCGGCTCTTAGCTCCGGAGAGCATCGTACCTTCGTCTTTAGCGTCTTTTGTGGTCTACATCCTAGCAGAAAGCTTTTCCACTCTGTCTGGCAAGGAAAACCTGCGGGAGCACAGAAAACATCTCCCATCGTGTTCTGGATGTTGCACGGAGGTCTGCCAAGTGTTTGGCAGGAAGAAATGAAAAGCTGTCCAAAACAGCTTCCAATCGAATATTCGTGTGATTGGAAACGTCAGGAATGTGTAAGGTACTGTTTTCTATCAGTTGGCAAGCTGCGCACACAATCCCAGTGTTGTACAGCTTCCTTCTTCACCTTTCCGATGCTGCCGCTCTCTCCGGCTCCCGGAGCCGAAGAAGCGGCTTCTTCGCGCACAGACGATTGTACCGCTCACAGTGCTCTCTTAGCGCCGCTTCTGCCGAAAGAAGCCCGGGAGCGGCTCTTAGCTCCGGAGAGCATCGTACCTTCGTCTTTAGCGTCTTTTGTGGTCTACATCCTAGCAGAAAGCTTTTCCACTCTGTCTGGCAAGGAAAACCTGCGGGAGCACAGAAAACATCTCCCATCGTGTTCTGGACGTTGCACGGACGTCTGCCAAGTGTTTGGCATGAAGAAATGAAAAGCTGTCCAAAACAGCTTCCAATCGAATATTCGTGTGATTGGAAACGTCAGGAAAGTGTAAGGTACTGTTTTCTATCAGTTGGCAAGCTGCGCACACAATCCCAGTGTTGTACAGCTTCCTTCTTCACCTTTCCGATGCTGCCGCTCTCTCCGGCTCCCGGAGCCGAAGAAGCGGCTTCTTCGCGCACAGACGATTGTACCGCTCACAGTGCTCGCTTAGCGCCGCTTCTGCCGAAAGAAGCCCGGGAGCGGCTCTTAGCTCCGGAGAGCATCGTACCTTCGTCTTTAGCGTCTTTTGTGGTCTACATCCTAGCAGAAAGCTTTTCCACTCTGTCTGGCAAGGAAAACCTGCGGGAGCACAGAAAACATCTCCCATCGTGTTCTGGACGTTGCACGGAGGTCTGCCAAGTGTTTGGCATGAAGGAAAGAAAAGTTGTCCAAAACAGCTTCTTATCGAATATTCATGTGATTGGAAACGTCAGGAAAGTGTAAGGTACTGTTTTCTATCAATTGGCAAGCTGCGCACACAATCCCAGTGTTGTACAGCTTCCTTCTTCACCTTTCCGATGCTGCCGCTCTCTCCGGCTCCCGGAGCCGAAGAAGCGGCTTCTTCGCGCAAAGACGATTGTACCGCTCACAGTGCTCTCTTAGCGCCGCTTCTGCCGAAAGAAGCCCGGGAGCGGCTCTTAGCTCCGGAGAGCATCGTACCTTCGTCTTTAGCGTCTTTTGTGGTCTACATCCTAGCAGAAAGCTTTTCCACTCTGTCTGGCAAGGAAAACCTGCGGGAGCACAGAAAACATCTCCCATCGTGTTCTGGACGTTGCACGGAGGTCTGCCAAGTGTTTGGCAGGAAGAAATGAAAAGCTGTCCAAAACAGCTTCCAATCGAATATTCGTGTGATTGGAAACGTCAGGAAAGTGTAAGGTACTGTTTTCTATCAGTTGGCAAGCTGCGCACACAATCCCAGTGTTGTACAGCTTCCTTCTTCACCTTTCCGATGCTGCCGCTCTCTCCGGCTCCCGGAGCCGAAGAAGCGGCTTCTTCGCGCACAGACGATTGTACCGCTCACAGTGCTCTCTTAGCGCCGCTTCTGCCGAAAGAAGCCCGGCAGCGGCTCTTAGCTCCGGAGAGCATCGTACCTTCGTCTTTAGCGTCTTTTGTGGTCTACATCCTAGCAGAAAGCTTTTCCACTCTGTCTGGCAAGGAAAACCTGCGGGAGCACAGAAAACATCTCCCATCGTGTTCTGGACGTTGCACGGAGGTCTGCCAAGTGTTTGGCATGAAGAAATGAAAAGCTGTCCAAAACAGGTTCCAATCGAATATTCGTGTGATTGGAAACGTCAGGAAAGTGTAAGGTACTGTTTTCTATCAGTTGGCAAGCTGCGCACACAATCCCAGTGTTGTACAGCTTCCTTCTTCACCTTTCCGATGCTGCCGCTCTCTCCGGCTCCCGGAGCCGAAGAAGCGGCTTCTTCGCGCAAAGACGATTGTACCACTCACAGTGCTCTCTTAGCGCCGCTTCTGCCGAAAGAAGCCCGGGAGCGGCTCTTAGCTCCGGAGAGCATCGTACCTTCGTCTTTAGCGTCTTTTGTGGTCTACATCCTAGCAGAAAGCTTTTCCACTCTGTCTGGCAAGGAAAACCTGCGGGAGCACAGAAAACATCTCCCATCGTGTTCTGGACGTTGCACGGAGGTCTGCCAAGTGTTTGACAAGAAGGAAAGAAAAGTTGTCCAAAACAGCTTCCAATCGAATATTCATGTGATTGGAAAAGTCAGGAAAGTGTAAGGTACTGTTTTCTATCAGTTGGCAAGCTGCGCACACAATCCCAGTGTTGTACAGCTTCCTTCTTCACCTTTCCGATGCTGCCGCTCTCTCCGGCTCCCGGAGCCGAAGAAGCGGCTTCTTCGCGCACAGACTATTGTACCGCTCACAGTGCTCGCTTAGCGCCGCTTCTGCCGAAAGAAGCCCGGGAGCGGCTCTTAGCTCCGGAGAGCATCGTACCTTCGTCTTTAGCGTCTTTTGTGGTCTACATCCTAGCAGAAAGCTTTTCCACTCTGTCTGGCAAGGAAAACCTGCGGGAGCACAGAAAACATCTCCCATCGTCTTCTGGACGTTGCACGGAGGTCTGCCAAGTGTTTGGCATGAAGGAAAGAAAAGTTGTCCAAAACAGCTTCTTATCGAATATTCATGTGATTGGAAACGTCAGGAAAGTGTAAGGTACTGTTTTCTATCAATTGGCAAGCTGCGCACACAATCCCAGTGTTGTACAGCTTCCTTCTTCACCTTTCCGATGCTGCCGCTCTCTCCGGCTCCCGGAGCCGAAGAAGCGGCTTCTTCGCGCAAAGACGATTGTACCGCTCACAGTGCTCTCTTAGCGCCGCTTCTGCCGAAAGAAGCCCGGGAGCGGCTCTTAGCTCCGGAGAGCATCGTACCTTCGTCTTTAGCGTCTTTTGTGGTCTACATCCTAGCAGAAAGCTTTTCCACTCTGTCTGGCAAGGAACACCTGCGGGAGCACAGAAAACATCTCCCATCGTGTTCTGGACGTTGCACGGACGTCTGCCAAGTGTTTGGCATGAAGGAAAGAAAAGTTGTCCAAAACAGCTTCCAATCGAATATTCATGTGATTGGAAACGTCAGGAAAGTGTAAGGTACTGTTTTCTATCAGTTGGCAGGTTGCGCACACAATCCCAGTGTTGTACAGCTTCCTTCTTCACCTTTCCGATGCTGCCGCTCTCTCCGGCTCCCGGAGCCGAAGAAGCGGCTTCTTCGCGCACAGACGATTGTACCGCTCAAAGGGCTCTCTTAGCGCCGCTTCTGCCGAAAGAAGCCCGGGAGCGGCTCTTAGCTCCGGAGAGCATCGTACCTTCGTCTTTAGCGTCTTTTGTGGTCTACATCCTAGCAGAAAGCTTTTCCACTCTGTCTGGCAAGGAAAACCTGCGGGAGCACAGAAAACATCTCCCATCGTGTTCTGGACGTTGCACGGAGGTCTGCCAAGTGTTTGGCAGGAAGAAATGAAAAGCTGTCCAAAACAGCTTCCAATCGAATATTCGTGTGATTGGAAACGTCAGGAATGTGTAAGGTACTGTTTTCTATCAGTTGGCAAGCTGCGCACACAATCCCAGTGTTGTACAGCTTCCTTCTTCACCTTTCCGATGCTGCCGCTCTCTCCGGCTCCCGGAGCCGAAGAAGCGGCTTCTTCGCGCACAGACGATTGTACCGCTCACAGTGCTCTCTTAGCGCCGCTTCTGCCGAAAGAAGCCCGGCAGCGGCTCTTAGCTCCGGAGAGCATCGTACCTTCGTCTTTAGCGTCTTTTGTGGTCTACATCCTAGCAGAAAGCTTTTCCACTCTGTCTGGCAAGGAAAACCTGCGGGAGCACAGAAAACATCTCCCATCGTGTTCTGGACGTTGCACGGAGGTCTGCCAAGTGTTTGGCATGAAGAAATGAAAAGCTGTCCAAAACAGCTTCCAATCGAATATTCGTGTGATTGGAAACGTCAGGAAAGTGTAAGGTACTGTTTTCTATCAGTTGGCAAGCTGCGCACACAATCCCAGTGTTGTACAGCTTCCTTCTTCACCTTTCCGATGCTGCCGCTCTCTCCGGCTCCCGGAGCCGAAGAAGCGGCTTCTTCGCGCAAAGACGATTGTACCACTCACAGTGCTCTCTTAGCGCCGCTTCTGCCGAAAGAAGCCCGGGAGCGGCTCTTAGCTCCGGAGAGCATCGTACCTTCGTCTTTAGCGTCTTTTGTGGTCTACATCCTAGCAGAAAGCTTTTCCACTCTGTCTGGCAAGGAAAACCTGCGGGAGCACAGAAAACATCTCCCATCGTCTTCTGGACGGTGCACGGACGTCTGCCAAGTGTTTGACAAGAAGGAAAGAAAAGTTGTCCAAAACAGCTTCCAATCGAATATTCATGTGATTGGAAACGTCAGGAAAGTGTAAGGTACTGTTTTCTATCAGTTGGCAAGCTGCGCACACAATCCCAGTGTTGTACAGCTTCCTTCTTCACCTTTCCGATGCTGCCGCTCTCTCCGGCTCCCGGAGCCGAAGAAGCGGCTTCTTCGCGCACAGACGATTGTACCGCTCACAGTGCTCGCTTAGCGCCGCTTCTGCCGAAAGAAGCCCGGGAGCGGCTCTTAGCTCCGGAGAGCATCGTACCTTCGTCTTTAGCGTCTTTTGTGGTCTACATCCTAGCAGAAAGCTTTTCCACTCTGTCTGGCAAGGAAAACCTGCGGGAGCACAGAAAACATCTCCCATCGTGTTCTGGACGTTGCACGGAGGTCTGCCAAGTGTTTGGCATGAAGAAATGAAAAGCTGTCCAAAACAGCTTCTTATCGAACATTCGTGTGATTGGAAACGTCAGGAAAGTGTAAGGTACTGTTTTCTATCAGTTGGCAAGCTGCGCACACAATCCCAGTGTTGTACAGCTTCCTTCTTCACCTTTCCGATGCTGCCGCTCTCTCCGGCTCCCGGAGCCGAAGAAGCGGCTTCTTCGCTCAAAGACGATTGTACCGCTCACAGTGCTCTCCTTAACGCGGCTTCTGCCGAAAGAAGCCCGGGAGCGGCTCTTAGCTCCGGAGAGCATCGTACCTTCGTCTTTAGCGTCTTTTGTGGTCTACATCCTAGCAGAAAGCTTTTCCACTCTGTCTGGCAAGGAAAACCTGCGGGAGCACAGAAAACATCTCCCATCGTGTTCTGGACGTTGCACGGAGGTCTGCCAAGTGTTTGACAAGAAGGAAAGAAAAGTTGTCCAAAACAGCTTCCAATCGAATATTCATGTGATTGGAAACGTCAGGAAAGTGTAAGGTACTGTTTTCTATCAGTTGGCAAGCTGCGCACACAATCCCAGTGTTGTACAGCTTCCTTCTTCACCTTTCCAATGCTGCCGCTCTCTCCGGCTCCCGGAGCCGAAGAAGCGGCTTCTTCGCGCACAGACGATTGTACCGCTCACAGTGCTCGCTTAGCGCCGCTTCTGCCGAAAGAAGCCCGGGAGCGGCTCTTAGCTCCGGAGAGCATCGTACCTTCGTCTTTAGCGTCTTTTGTGGTCTACATCCTAGCAGAAAGCTTTTCCACTCTGTCTGGCAAGGAAAACCTGCGGGAGCACAGAAAACATCTCCCATCGTGTTCTGGACGTTGCACGGAGGTCTGCCAAGTGTTTGGCATGAAGGAAAGAAAAGTTGTCCAAAACAGCTTCTTATCGAATATTCATGTGATTGGAAACGTCAGGAAAGTGTAAGGTACTGTTTTCTATCAATTGGCAAGCTGCGCACACAATCCCAGTGTTGTACAGCTTCCTTCTTCACCTTTCCGATGCTGCCGCTCTCTCCGGCTCCCGGAGCCGAAGAAGCGGCTTCTTCGCGCAAAGACGATTGTACCGCTCACAGTGCTCTCTTAGCGCCGCTTCTGCCGAAAGAAGCCCGGGAGCGGCTCTTAGCTCCGGAGAGCATCGTACCTTCGTCTTTAGCGTCTTTTGTGGTCTACATCCTAGCAGAAAGCTTTTCCACTCTGTCTGGCAAGGAAAACCTGCGGGAGCACAGAAAACATCTCCCAACGTGTTCTGGACGTTGCACGGACGACTGCCAAGTGTTTGACAAGAAGGAAAGAAAAGTTGTCCAAAACAGCTTCCAATCGAATATTCATGTGATTGGAAACGTCAGGAAAGTGTAAGGTACTGTTTTCTATCAGTTGGCAAGCTGCGCACACAATCCCAGTGTTGTACAGCTTCCTTCTTCACCTTTCCGATGCTGCCGCTCTCTCCGGCTCCCGGAGCCGAAGAAGCGGCTTCTTCGCGCAAAGACGATTGTACCGCTCACAGTGCTCGCTTAGCGCCGCTTCTGCCGAAAGAAGCCCGGGAGCGGCTCTTAGCTCCGGAGAGCATCGTACCTTCGTCTTTAGCGTCTTTTGTGGTCTACATCCTAGCAGGAAGCTTTTCCACTCTGTCTGGCAAGGAAAACCTGCGGGAGCACAGAAAACATCTCCCATCGTGTTCTGGACGTTGCACGGAGGTCTGCCAAGTGTTTGGCATGAAGAAATGAAAAGCTGTCCAAAACAGCTTCTTATCGAACATTCGTGTGATTGGAAACGTCAGGAAAGTGTATGGTACTGTTTTCTATCAGTTGGCAAGCTGCGCACACAATCCCAGTGTTGTACAGCTTCCTTCTTCACCTTTCCGATGCTGCCGCTCTCTCCGGCTCCCGGAGCCGAAGAAGCGGCTTCTTCGCGCAAAGACGATTGTACCGCTAACAGTGCTCTCCTTAACGCGGCTTCTGCCGAAAGAAGCCCGGGAGCGGCTCTTAGCTCCGGAGAGCATCGTACTTTCGTCTTTAGCGTCTTTTGTGGTCTACATCCTAGCAGAAAGCTTTTCCACTCTGTCTGGCAAGGAAAACCTGCGGGAGCACAGAAAATATCTCCCATCGTGTTCTGGACGTTGCACGGACGTCTGCCAAGTGTTTGACAAGAAGGAAAGAAAAGTTGTCCAAAACAGCTTCCAATCGAATATTCATGTGATTGGAAACGTCAGGAAAGTGTAAGGTACTGTTTTCTATCAGTTGGCAAGCTGCGCACACAATCCCAGTGTTGTACAGCTTCCTTCTTCACCTTTCCGATGCTGCCGCTCTCTCCGGCTCCCGGAGCCGAAGAAGCGGCTTCTTCGCGCAAAGACGATTGTACCGCTCACAGTGCTCGCTTATCGCCGCTTCTGCCGAAAGAAGCCCGGCAGCGGCTCTTAGCTCCGGAGAGCATCGTACCTTCGTCTTTAGCGTCTTTTGTGGTCTACATCCTAGCAGAAAGCTTTTCCACTCTGTCTGGCAAGGAAAACCTGCGGGAGCACAGAAAACATCTCCCATCGTGTTCTGGACGTTGCACGGAGGTCTGCCAAGTGTTTGGCATGAAGAAATGAAAAGCTGTCCAAAACAGCTTCTTATCGAACATTCGTGTGATTGGAAACGTCAGGAAAGTGTAAGGTACTGTTTTCTATCAGTTGGCAAGCTGCGCACACAATCCCAGTGTTGTACAGCTTCCTTCTTCACCTTTCCGATGCTGCCGCTCTCTCCGGCTCCCGGAGCCGAAGAAGCGGCTTCTTCGCGCACAGACGATTGTACCGCTCACAGTGCTCGCTTAGCGCCGCTTCTGCCGAAAGAAGCCCGGGAGCGGCTCTTAGCTCCGGAGAGCATCGTACCTTCGTCTTTAGCGTCTTTTGTGGTCTACATCCTAGCAGAAAGCTTTTCCACTCTGTCTGGCAAGGAAAACCTGCGGGAGCACAGAAAACATCTCCCATCGTGTTCTGGACGTTGCACGGAGGTCTGCCAAGTGTTTGGCATGAAGGAAAGAAAAGTTGTCCAAAACAGCTTCTTATCGAATATTCATGTGATTGGAAACGTCAGGAAAGTGTAAGGTACTGTTTTCTATCAATTGGCAAGCTGCGCACACAATCCCAGTGTTGTACAGCTTCCTTCTTCACCTTTCCGATGCTGCCGCTCTCTCCGGCTCCCGGAGCCGAAGAAGCGGCTTCTTCGCGCAAAGACGATTGTACCGCTCACAGTGCTCTCTTAGCGCCGCTTCTGCCGAAAGAAGCCCGGGAGCGGCTCTTAGCTCCGGAGAGCATCGTACCTTCGTCTTTAGCGTCTTTTGTGGTCTACATCCTAGCAGAAAGCTTTTCCACTCTGTCTGGCAAGGAAAACCTGCGGGAGCACAGAAAACATCTCCCATCGTGTTCTGGACGTTGCACGGAGGTCTGCCAAGTGTTTGGCAGGAAGAAATGAAAAGCTGTCCAAAACAGCTTCCAATCGAATATTCGTGTGATTGGAAACGTCAGGAAAGTGTAAGGTACTGTTTTCTATCAGTTGGCAAGCTGCGCACACAATCCCAGTGTTGTACAGCTTCCTTCTTCACCTTTCCGATGCTGCCGCTCTCTCCGGCTCCCGGAGCCGAAGAAGCGGCTTCTTCGCGCACAGACGATTGTACCGCTCACAGTGCTCTCTTAGCGCCGCTTCTGCCGAAAGAAGCCCGGCAGCGGCTCTTAGCTCCGGAGAGCATCGTACCTTCGTCTTTAGCGTCTTTTGTGGTCTACATCCTAGCAGAAAGCTTTTCCACTCTGTCTGGCAAGGAAAACCTGCGGGAGCACAGAAAACATCTCCCATCGTGTTCTGGACGTTGCACGGAGGTCTGCCAAGTGTTTGGCATGAAGAAATGAAAAGCTGTCCAAAACAGCTTCCAATCGAATATTCGTGTGATTGGAAACGTCAGGAAAGTGTAAGGTACTGTTTTCTATCAGTTGGCAAGCTGCGCACACAATCCCAGTGTTGTACAGCTTCCTTCTTCACCTTTCCGATGCTGCCGCTCTCTCCGGCTCCCGGAGCCGAAGAAGCGGCTTCTTCGCGCAAAGACGATTGTACCACTCACAGTGCTCTCTTAGCGCCGCTTCTGCCGAAAGAAGCCCGGGAGCGGCTCTTAGCTCCGGAGAGCATCGTACCTTCGTCTTTAGCGTCTTTTGTGGTCTACATCCTAGCAGAAAGCTTTTCCACTCTGTCTGGCAAGGAAAACCTGCGGGAGCACAGAAAACATCTCCCATCGTGTTCTGGACGTTGCACGGAGGTCTGCCAAGTGTTTGACAAGAAGGAAAGAAAAGTTGTCCAAAACAGCTTCCAATCGAATATTCATGTGATTGGAAAAGTCAGGAAAGTGTAAGGTACTGTTTTCTATCAGTTGGCAAGCTGCGCACACAATCCCAGTGTTGTACAGCTTCCTTCTTCACCTTTCCGATGCTGCCGCTCTCTCCGGCTCCCGGAGCCGAAGAAGCGGCTTCTTCGCGCACAGACGATTGTACCGCTCACAGTGCTCGCTTAGCGCCGCTTCTGCCGAAAGAAGCCCGGGAGCGGCTCTTAGCTCCGGAGAGCATCGTACCTTCGTCTTTAGCGTCTTTTGTGGTCTACATCCTAGCAGAAAGCTTTTCCACTCTGTCTGGCAAGGAAAACCTGCGGGAGCACAGAAAACATCTCCCATCGTGTTCTGGACGTTGCACGGAGGTCTGCCAAGTGTTTGGCATGAAGGAAAGAAAAGTTGTCCAAAACAGCTTCTTATCGAATATTCATGTGATTGGAAACGTCAGGAAAGTGTAAGGTACTGTTTTCTATCAATTGGCAAGCTGCGCACACAATCCCAGTGTTGTACAGCTTCCTTCTTCACCTTTCCGATGCTGCCGCTCTCTCCGGCTCCCGGAGCCGAAGAAGCGGCTTCTTCGCGCAAAGACGATTGTACCGCTCACAGTGCTCTCTTAGCGCCGCTTCTGCCGAAAGAAGCCCGGGAGCGGCTCTTAGCTCCGGAGAGCATCGTACCTTCGTCTTTAGCGTCTTTTGTGGTCTACATCCTAGCAGAAAGCTTTTCCACTCTGTCTGGCAAGGAACACCTGCGGGAGCACAGAAAACATCTCCCATCGTGTTCTGGACGTTGCACGGACGTCTGCCAAGTGTTTGGCATGAAGGAAAGAAAAGTTGTCCAAAACAGCTTCCAATCGAATATTCATGTGATTGGAAACGTCAGGAAAGTGTAAGGTACTGTTTTCTATCAGTTGGCAGGTTGCGCACACAATCCCAGTGTTGTACAGCTTCCTTCTTCACCTTTCCGATGCTGCCGCTCTCTCCGGCTCCCGGAGCCGAAGAAGCGGCTTCTTCGCGCACAGACGATTGTACCGCTCAAAGGGCTCTCTTAGCGCCGCTTCTGCCGAAAGAAGCCCGGGAGCGGCTCTTAGCTCCGGAGAGCATCGTACCTTCGTCTTTAGCGTCTTTTGTGGTCTACATCCTAGCAGAAAGCTTTTCCACTCTGTCTGGCAAGGAAAACCTGCGGGAGCACAGAAAACATCTCCCATCGTGTTCTGGACGTTGCACGGAGGTCTGCCAAGTGTTTGGCAGGAAGAAATGAAAAGCTGTCCAAAACAGCTTCCAATCGAATATTCGTGTGATTGGAAACGTCAGGAATGTGTAAGGTACTGTTTTCTATCAGTTGGCAAGCTGCGCACACAATCCCAGTGTTGTACAGCTTCCTTCTTCACCTTTCCGATGCTGCCGCTCTCTCCGGCTCCCGGAGCCGAAGAAGCGGCTTCTTCGCGCACAGACGATTGTACCGCTCACAGTGCTCTCTTAGCGCCGCTTCTGCCGAAAGAAGCCCGGCAGCGGCTCTTAGCTCCGGAGAGCATCGTACCTTCGTCTTTAGCGTCTTTTGTGGTCTACATCCTAGCAGAAAGCTTTTCCACTCTGTCTGGCAAGGAAAACCTGCGGGAGCACAGAAAACATCTCCCATCGTGTTCTGGACGTTGCACGGAGGTCTGCCAAGTGTTTGGCATGAAGAAATGAAAAGCTGTCCAAAACAGCTTCCAATCGAATATTCGTGTGATTGGAAACGTCAGGAAAGTGTAAGGTACTGTTTTCTATCAGTTGGCAAGCTGCGCACACAATCCCAGTGTTGTACAGCTTCCTTCTTCACCTTTCCGATGCTGCCGCTCTCTCCGGCTCCCGGAGCCGAAGAAGCGGCTTCTTCGCGCAAAGACGATTGTACCACTCACAGTGCTCTCTTAGCGCCGCTTCTGCCGAAAGAAGCCCGGGAGCGGCTCTTAGCTCCGGAGAGCATCGTACCTTCGTCTTTAGCGTCTTTTGTGGTCTACATCCTAGCAGAAAGCTTTTCCACTCTGTCTGGCAAGGAAAACCTGCGGGAGCACAGAAAACATCTCCCATCGTCTTCTGGACGGTGCACGGACGTCTGCCAAGTGTTTGACAAGAAGGAAAGAAAAGTTGTCCAAAACAGCTTCCAATCGAATATTCATGTGATTGGAAACGTCAGGAAAGTGTAAGGTACTGTTTTCTATCAGTTGGCAAGCTGCGCACACAATCCCAGTGTTGTACAGCTTCCTTCTTCACCTTTCCGATGCTGCCGCTCTCTCCGGCTCCCGGAGCCGAAGAAGCGGCTTCTTCGCGCACAGACGATTGTACCGCTCACAGTGCTCGCTTAGCGCCCCTTCTGCCGAAAGAAGCCCGGGAGCGGCTCTTAGCTCCGGAGAGCATCGTACCTTCGTCTTTAGCGTCTTTTGTGGTCTACATCCTAGCAGAAAGCTTTTCCACTCTGTCTGGCAAGGAAAACCTGCGGGAGCACAGAAAACATCTCCCATCGTGTTCTGGACGTTGCACGGAGGTCTGCCAAGTGTTTGGCATGAAGAAATGAAAAGCTGTCCAAAACAGCTTCTTATCGAACATTCGTGTGATTGGAAACGTCAGGAAAGTGTAAGGTACTGTTTTCTATCAGTTGGCAAGCTGCGCACACAATCCCAGTGTTGTACAGCTTCCTTCTTCACCTTTCCGATGCTGCCGCTCTCTCCGGCTCCCGGAGCCGAAGAAGCGGCTTCTTCGCTCAAAGACGATTGTACCGCTCACAGTGCTCTCCTTAACGCGGCTTCTGCCGAAAGAAGCCCGGGAGCGGCTCTTAGCTCCGGAGAGCATCGTACCTTCGTCTTTAGCGTCTTTTGTGGTCTACATCCTAGCAGAAAGCTTTTCCACTCTGTCTGGCAAGGAAAACCTGCGGGAGCACAGAAAACATCTCCCATCGTGTTCTGGACGTTGCACGGAGGTCTGCCAAGTGTTTGACAAGAAGGAAAGAAAAGTTGTCCAAAACAGCTTCCAATCGAATATTCATGTGATTGGAAACGTCAGGAAAGTGTAAGGTACTGTTTTCTATCAGTTGGCAAGCTGCGCACACAATCCCAGTGTTGTACAGCTTCCTTCTTCACCTTTCCGATGCTGCCGCTCTCTCCGGCTCCCGGAGCCGAAGAAGCGGCTTCTTCGCGCACAGACGATTGTACCGCTCACAGTGCTCGCTTAGCGCCGCTTCTGCCGAAAGAAGCCCGGGAGCGGCTCTTAGCTCCGGAGAGCATCGTACCTTCGTCTTTAGCGTCTTTTGTGGTCTACATCCTAGCAGAAAGCTTTTCCACTCTGTCTGGCAAGGAAAACCTGCGGGAGCACAGAAAACATCTCCCATCGTGTTCTGGACGTTGCACGGAGGTCTGCCAAGTGTTTGGCATGAAGGAAAGAAAAGTTGTCCAAAACAGCTTCTTATCGAATATTCATGTGATTGGAAACGTCAGGAAAGTGTAAGGTACTGTTTTCTATCAATTGGCAAGCTGCGCACACAATCCCAGTGTTGTACAGCTTCCTTCTTCACCTTTCCGATGCTGCCGCTCTCTCCGGCTCCCGGAGCCGAAGAAGCGGCTTCTTCGCGCAAAGACGATTGTACCGCTCACAGTGCTCTCTTAGCGCCGCTTCTGCCGAAAGAAGCCCGGGAGCGGCTCTTAGCTCCGGAGAGCATCGTACCTTCGTCTTTAGCGTCTTTTGTGGTCTACATCCTAGCAGAAAGCTTTTCCACTCTGTCTGGCAAGGAAAACCTGCGGGAGCACAGAAAACATCTCCCAACGTGTTCTGGACGTTGCACGGACGACTGCCAAGTGTTTGACAAGAAGGAAAGAAAAGTTGTCCAAAACAGCTTCCAATCGAATATTCATGTGATTGGAAACGTCAGGAAAGTGTAAGGTACTGTTTTCTATCAGTTGGCAAGCTGCGCACACAATCCCAGTGTTGTACAGCTTCCTTCTTCACCTTTCCGATGCTGCCGCTCTCTCCGGCTCCCGGAGCCGAAGAAGCGGCTTCTTCGCGCAAAGACGATTGTACCGCTCACAGTGCTCGCTTAGCGCCGCTTCTGCCGAAAGAAGCCCGGGAGCGGCTCTTAGCTCCGGAGAGCATCGTACCTTCGTCTTTAGCGTCTTTTGTGGTCTACATCCTAGCAGGAAGCTTTTCCACTCTGTCTGGCAAGGAAAACCTGCGGGAGCACAGAAAACATCTCCCATCGTGTTCTGGACGTTGCACGGAGGTCTGCCAAGTGTTTGGCATGAAGAAATGAAAAGCTGTCCAAAACAGCTTCTTATCGAACATTCGTGTGATTGGAAACGTCAGGAAAGTGTATGGTACTGTTTTCTATCAGTTGGCAAGCTGCGCACACAATCCCAGTGTTGTACAGCTTCCTTCTTCACCTTTCCGATGCTGCCGCTCTCTCCGGCTCCCGGAGCCGAAGAAGCGGCTTCTTCGCGCAAAGACGATTGTACCGCTAACAGTGCTCTCCTTAACGCGGCTTCTGCCGAAAGAAGCCCGGGAGCGGCTCTTAGCTCCGGAGAGCATCGTACCTTCGTCTTTAGCGTCTTTTGTGGTCTACATCCTAGCAGAAAGCTTTTCCACTCTGTCTGGCAAGGAAAACCTGCGGGAGCACAGAAAACATCTCCCATCGTGTTCTGGACGTTGCACGGAGGTCTGCCAAGTGTTTGACAAGAAGGAAAGAAAAGTTGTCCAAAACAGCTTCCAATCGAATATTCATGTGATTGGAAACGTCAGGAAAGTGTAAGGTACTGTTTTCTATCAGTTGGCAAGCTGCGCACACAATCCCAGTGTTGTACAGCTTCCTTCTTCACCTTTCCGATGCTGCCGCTCTCTCCGGCTCCCGGAGCCGAAGAAGCGGCTTCTTCGCGCAAAGACGATTGTACCGCTCACAGTGCTCGCTTATCGCCGCTTCTGCCGAAAGAAGCCCGGCAGCGGCTCTTAGCTCCGGAGAGCATCGTACCTTCGTCTTTAGCGTCTTTTGTGGTCTACATCCTAGCAGAAAGCTTTTCCACTCTGTCTGGCAAGGAAAACCTGCGGGAGCACAGAAAACATCTCCCATCGTGTTCTGGACGTTGCACGGAGGTCTGCCAAGTGTTTGGCATGAAGGAAAGAAAAGTTGTCCAAAACAGCTTCTTATCGAATATTCATGTGATTGGAAACGTCAGGAAAGTGTAAGGTACTGTTTTCTATCAGTTGGCAAGCTGCGCACACAATCCCAGTGTTGTACAGCTTCCTTCTTCACCTTTCCGATGCTGCCGCTCTCTCCGGCTCCCGGAGCCGAAGAAGCGGCTTCTTCGCGCAAAGACGATTGTACCGCTCACAGTGCTCTCCTTAACGCGGCTTCTGCCGAAAGAAGCCCGGGAGCGGCTCTTAGCTCCGGAGAGCATCGTACCTTCGTCTTTAGAGTCTTTTGTGGTCTACATCCTAGCAGAAAGCTTTTCCACTCTGTCTGGCAAGGAAAACCTGCGGGAGCACAGAAAACATCTCCCATCGTGTTCTGGACGTTGCACGGAGGTCTGCCAAGTGTTTGACAAGAAGGAAAGAAAAGTTGTCCAAAACAGCTTCCAATCGAATATTCATGTGATTGGAAACGTCAGGAAAGTGTAAGGTACTCTTTTCTATCAGTTGGCAAGCTGCGCACACAATCCCAGTGTTGTACAGCTTCCTTCTTCACCTTTCCGATGCTGCCGCTCTCTCCGGCTCCCGGAGCCGAAGAAGCGGCTTCTTCGCGCAAAGACGATTGTACCGCTCACAGTGCTCGCTTATCGCCGCTTCTGCCGAAAGAAGCCCGGGAGCGGCTCTTAGCTCCGGAGAGCATCGTACCTTCGTCTTTAGCGTCTTTTGTGGTCTACATCCTAGCAGAAAGCTTTTCCACTCTGTCTGGCAAGGAAAACCTGCGGGAGCACAGAAAACATCTCCCATCGTCTTCTGGACGTTGCACGGAGGTCTGCCAAGTGTTTGGCATGAAGAAATGAAAAGCTGTCCAAAACAGCTTCCAATCGAATATTCATGTGATTGGAAACGTCAGGAATGTGTAAGGTACTGTTTTCTATCAGTTGGCAAGCTGCGCACACAATCCCAGTGTTGTACAGCTTCCTTCTTCACCTTTCCGATGCTGCCGCTCTCTCCGGCTCCCGGAGCCGAAGAAGCGGCTTCTTCGCGCAAAGACGATTGTACCGCTCACAGTGCTCTCATAGCGCGGCTTCTGCCGAAAGAAGCCCGGGAGCGGCTCTTAGCTCCGGAGAGCATCGTACCGTCGTATTTAGCGTCTTTTGTGGTCTACATCCTAGCAGAAAGCTTTTCCACTCTGTCTGGCAAGGAAAACCTGCGGGAGCACAGAAAACATCTCCCATCGTGTTCTGGACGTTGCACGGAGGTCTGCCAAGTGTTTGACAAGAAGGAAAGAAAAGTTGTCCAAAACAGCTTCCAATCGAATATTCATGTGATTGGAAACGTCAGGAAAGTGTAAGGTACTCTTTTCTATCAGTTGGCAAGCTGCGCACACAATCCCAGTGTTGTACAGCTTCCTTCTTCACCTTTCCGATGCTGCCGCTCTCTCCGGCTCCCGCAGCCGAAGAAGCGGCTTCTTCGCGCAAAGACGATTGTACCGCTCACAGTTCTCTCCTTAACGCGGCTTCTGCCGAAAGAAGCCCGGGAGCGGCTCTTAGCTCCGGAGAGCATCGTACCTTCGTCTTTAGCGTCTTTTGTGGTCTACATCCTAGCAGAAAGCTTTTCCACTCTGTCTGGCAAGGAAAACCTGCGGGAGCACAGAAAACATCTCCCATCGTGTTCTGGACGTTGCACGGACGTCTGCCAAGTGTTTGGCAGGAAGAAATGAAAAGCTGTCCAAAACAGCTTCCAATCGAATATTCGTGTGATTGGAAACGTCAGGAATGTGTAAGGTACTGTTTTCTATCAGTTGGCAAGCTGCGCACACAATCCCAGTGTTGTACAGCTTCCTTCTTCACCTTTCCGATGCTGCCGCTCTCTCCGGCTCCCGGAGCCGAAGAAGCGGCTTCTTCGCGCACAGACGATTGTACCGCTCACAGTGCTCGCTTAGCGCCGCTTCTGCCGAAAGAAGCCCGGGAGCGGCTCTTAGCTCCGGAGAGCATCGTACCTTCGTCTTTAGCGTCTTTTGTGGTCTACATCCTAGCAGAAAGCTTTTCCACTCTGTCTGGCAAGGAAAACCTGCGGGAGCACAGAAAACATCTCCCATCGTCTTCTGGACGTTGCACGGAGGTCTGCCAAGTGTTTGGCATGAAGAAATGAAAAGCTGTCCAAAACAGCTTCCAATCGAATATTCATGTGATTGGAAACGTCAGGAATGTGTAAGGTACTGTTTTCTATCAGTTGGCAAGCTGCGCACACAATCCCAGTGTTGTACAGCTTCCTTCTTCACCTTTCCGATGCTGCCGCTCTCTCCGGCTCCCGGAGCCGAAGAAGCGGCTTCTTCGCGCAAAGACGATTGTACCGCTCACAGTGCTCTCTTAGCGCCGCTTCTGCCGAAAGAAGCCCGGGAGCGGCTCTTAGCTCCGGAGAGCATCGTACCTTCGTCTTTAGCGTCTTTTGTGGTCTACATCCTAGCAGAAAGCTTTTCCACTCTGTCTGGCAAGGAAAACCTGCGGGAGCACAGAAAACATCTCCCATCGTGTTCTGGACGTTGCACGGAGGTCTGCCAAGTGTTTGACAAGAAGGAAAGAAAAGTTGTCCAAAACAGCTTCCAATCGAATATTCATGTGATTGGAAACGTCAGGAAAGTGTAAGGTACTGTTTTCTATCAGTTGGCAAGCTGCGCACACAATCCCAGTGTTGTACAGCTTCCTTCTTCACCTTTCCGATGCTGCCGCTCTCTCCGGCTCCCGGAGCCGAAGAAGCGGCTTCTTCGCTCAAAGACGATTGTACCGCTCACAGTGCTCTCCTTAACGCGGCTTCTGCCGAAAGAAGCCCGGGAGCGGCTCTTAGCTCCGGAGAGCATCGTACCTTCGTCTTTAGCGTCTTTTGTGGTCTACATCCTAGCAGAAAGCTTTTCCACTCTGTCTGGCAAGGAAAACCTGCGGGAGCACAGAAAACATCTCCCATCGTGTTCTGGACGTTGCACGGAGGTCTGCCAAGTGTTTGGCATGAAGAAATGAAAAGCTGTCCAAAACAGCTTCTTATCGAACATTCGTGTGATTGGAAACGTCAGGAAAGTGTAAGGTACTGTTTTCTATCAGTTGGCAAGCTGCGCACACAATCCCAGTGTTGTACAGCTTCCTTCTTCACCTTTCCGATGCTGCCGCTCTCTCCGGCTCCCGGAGCCGAAGAAGCGGCTTCTTCGCTCAAAGACGATTGTACCGCTCACAGTTCTCTCCTTAACGCGGCTTCTGCCGAAAGAAGCCCGGGAGCGGCTCTTAGCTCCGGAGAGCATCGTACCTTCGTCTTTAGCGTCTTTTGTGGTCTACATCCTAGCAGAAAGCTTTTCCACTCTGTCTGGCAAGGAAAACCTGCGGGAGCACAGAAAACATCTCCCATCGTGTTCTGGACGTTGCACGGAGGTCTGCCAAGTGTTTGACAAGAAGGAAAGAAAAGTTGTCCAAAACAGCTTCCAATCGAATATTCATGTGATTGGAAACGTCAGGAAAGTGTAAGGTACTGTTTTCTATCAGTTGGCAAGCTGCGCACACAATCCCAGTGTTGTACAGCTTCCTTCTTCACCTTTCCGATGCTGCCGCTCTCTCCGGCTCCCGGAGCCGAAGAAGCGGCTTCTTCGCGCACAGACGATTGTACCGCTCACAGTGCTCGCTTAGCGCCGCTTCTGCCGAAAGAAGCCCGGGAGCGGCTCTTAGCTCCGGAGAGCATCGTACCTTCGTCTTTAGCGTCTTTTGTGGTCTACATCCTAGCAGAAAGCTTTTCCACTCTGTCTGGCAAGGAAAACCTGCGGGAGCACAGAAAACATCTCCCATCGTGTTCTGGACGTTGCACGGAGGTCTGCCAAGTGTTTGGCAGGAAGGAAAGAAAAGTTGTCCAAAACAGCTTCTTATCGAATATTCATGTGATTGGAAACGTCAGGAAAGTGTAAGGTACTGTTTTCTATCAATTGGCAAGCTGCGCACACAATCCCAGTGTTGTACAGCTTCCTTCTTCACCTTTCCGATGCTGCCGCTCTCTCCGGCTCCCGGAGCCGAAGAAGCGGCTTCTTCGCGCAAAGACGATTGTACCGCTCACAGTGCTCTCTTAGCGCCGCTTCTGCCGAAAGAAGCCCGGGAGCGGCTCTTAGCTCCGGAGAGCATCGTACCTTCGTCTTTAGCGTCTTTTGTGGTCTACATCCTAGCAGAAAGCTTTTCCACTCTGTCTGGCAAGGAAAACCTGCGGGAGCACAGAAAACATCTCCCAACGTGTTCTGGACATTGCACGGACGACTGCCAAGTGTTTGACAAGAAGGAAAGAAAAGTTGTCCAAAACAGCTTCCAATCGAATATTCATGTGATTGGAAACGTCAGGAAAGTGTAAGGTACTGTTTTCTATCAGTTGGCAAGCTGCGCACACAATCCCAGTGTTGTACAGCTTCCTTCTTCACCTTTCCGATGCTGCCGCTCTCTCCGGCTCCCGGAGCCGAAGAAGCGGCTTCTTCGCGCAAAGACGATTGTACCGCTCACAGTGCTCGCTTAGCGCCGCTTCTGCCGAAAGAAGCCCGGGAGCGGCTCTTAGCTCCGGAGAGCATCGTACCTTCGTCTTTAGCGTCTTTTGTGGTCTACATCCTAGCAGGAAGCTTTTCCACTCTGTCTGGCAAGGAAAACCTGCGGGAGCACAGAAAACATCTCCCATCGTGTTCTGGACGTTGCACGGAGGTCTGCCAAGTGTTTGGCATGAAGAAATGAAAAGCTGTCCAAAACAGCTTCTTATCGAACATTCGTGTGATTGGAAACGTCAGGAAAGTGTATGGTACTGTTTTCTATCAGTTGGCAAGCTGCGCACACAATCCCAGTGTTGTACAGCTTCCTTCTTCACCTTTCCGATGCTGCCGCTCTCTCCGGCTCCCGGAGCCGAAGAAGCGGCTTCTTCGCGCAAAGACGATTGTACCGCTAACAGTGCTCTCCTTAACGCGGCTTCTGCCGAAAGAAGCCCGGGAGCGGCTCTTAGCTCCGGAGAGCATCGTACCTTCGTCTTTAGCGTCTTTTGTGGTCTACATCCTAGCAGAAAGCTTTTCCACTCTGTCTGGCAAGGAAAACCTGCGGGAGCACAGAAAACATCTCCCATCGTGTTCTGGACGTTGCACGGAGGTCTGCCAAGTGTTTGACAAGAAGGAAAGAAAAGTTGTCCAAAACAGCTTCCAATCGAATATTCATGTGATTGGAAACGTCAGGAAAGTGTAAGGTACTGTTTTCTATCAGTTGGCAAGCTGCGCACACAATCCCAGTGTTGTACAGCTTCCTTCTTCACCTTTCCGATGCTGCCGCTCTCTCCGGCTCCCGGAGCCGAAGAAGCGGCTTCTTCGCGCAAAGACGATTGTACCGCTCACAGTGCTCTCCTTAACGCCGCTTCTGCCGAAAGAAGCCCGGCAGCGGCTCTTAGCTCCGGAGAGCATCGTACCTTCGTCTTTAGCGTCTTTTGTGGTCTAGATCCTAGCAGAAAGCTTTTCCACTCTGTCTGGCAAGGAAAACCTGCGGGAGCACAGAAAACATCTCCCATCGTGTTCTGGACGTTGCACGGAGGTCTGCCAAGTGTTTGGCATGAAGGAAAGAAAAGTTGTCCAAAACAGCTTCTTATCGAATATTCATGTGATTGGAAACGTCAGGAAAGTGTAAGGTACTGTTTTCTATCAGTTGGCAAGCTGCGCACACAATCCCAGTGTTGTACAGCTTCCTTCTTCACCTTTCCGATGCTGCCGCTCTCTCCGGCTCCCGGAGCCGAAGAAGCGGCTTCTTCGCGCAAAGACGATTGTACCGCTCACAGTGCTCTCCTTAACGCGGCTTCTGCCGAAAGAAGCCCGGGAGCGGCTCTTAGCTCCGGAGAGCATCGTACCTTCGTCTTTAGAGTCTTTTGTGGTCTACATCCTAGCAGAAAGCTTTTCCACTCTGTCTGGCAAGGAAAACCTGCGGGAGCACAGAAAACATCTCCCATCGTGTTCTGGACGTTGCACGGAGGTCTGCCAAGTGTTTGACAAGAAGGAAAGAAAAGTTGTCCAAAACAGCTTCCAATCGAATATTCATGTGATTGGAAACGTCAGGAAAGTGTAAGGTACTCTTTTCTATCAGTTGGCAAGCTGCGCACACAATCCCAGTGTTGTACAGCTTCCTTCTTCACCTTTCCGATGCTGCCGCTCTCTCCGGCTCCCGGAGCCGAAGAAGCGGCTTCTTCGCGCAAAGACGATTGTACCGCTCACAGTGCTCGCTTATCGCCGCTTCTGCCGAAAGAAGCCCGGGAGCGGCTCTTAGCTCCGGAGAGCATCGTACCTTCGTCTTTAGCGTCTTTTGTGGTCTACATCCTAGCAGAAAGCTTTTCCACTCTGTCTGGCAAGGAAAACCTGCGGGAGCACAGAAAACATCTCCCATCGTGGTCTGGACGGTGCACGGAGGTCTGCCAAGTGTTTGGCATGAAGGAAAGAAAAGTTGTCCAAAACAGCTTCTTATCGAATATTCATGTGATTGGAAACGTCAGGAAAGTGTAAGGTACTGTTTTCTATCAGTTGGCAAGCTGCGCACACAATCCCAGTGTTGTACAGCTTCCTTCTTCACCTTTCCGATGCTGCCACTCTCTCCGGCTCCCGGAGCCGAAGAAGCGGCTTCTTCGCGCACAGACGATTGTACCGTTCACAGTGCTCTCTTAGCGCCGCTTCTGCCGAAAGAAGCCCGGCAGCGGCTCTTAGCTCCGGAGAGCATCGTACCTTCGTCTTTAGCGTCTTTTGTGGTCTACATCCTAGCAGAAAGCTTTTCCACTCTGTCTGGCAAGGAAAACCTGCGGGAGCACAGAAAACATCTCCCATCGTCTTCTGGACGTTGCACGGAGGTCTGCCAAGTGTTTGGCATGAAGAAATGAAAAGCTGTCCAAAACAGCTTCCAATCGAATATTCATGTGATTGGAAACGTCAGGAAAGTGTAAGGTACTGTTTTCTATCAGTTGGCAAGCTGCGCACACAATCCCAGTGTTGTACAGCTTCCTTCTTCACCTTTCCGATGCTGCCGCTCTCTCCGGCTCCCGCAGCCGAAGAAGCGGCTTCTTCGCGCAAAGACGATTGTACCGCTCACAGTTCTCTCCTTAACGCGGCTTCTGCCGAAAGAAGCCCGGGAGCGGCTCTTAGCTCCGGAGAGCATCGTACCTTCGTCTTTAGCGTCTTTTGTGGTCTACATCCTAGCAGAAAGCTTTTCCACTCTGTCTGGCAAGGAAAACCTGCGGGAGCACAGAAAACATCTCCCATCGTGTTCTGGACGTTGCACGGACGTCTGCCAAGTGTTTGACAAGAAGGAAAGAAAAGCTGTCCAAAACAGCTTCCAATCGAATATTCATGTGATTGGAAACGTCAGGAAAGTGTAAGGTACTGTTTTCTATCAGTTGGCAAGCTGCGCACACAATCCCAGTGTTGTACAGCTTCCTTCTTCACCTTTCCGATGCTGCCGCTCTCTCCGGCTCCCGGAGCCGAAGAAGCGGCTTCTTCGCGCAAAGACGATTGTACCGCTCACAGTGCTCTCCTTAACGCGGCTTCTGCCGAAAGAAGCCCGGGAGCGGCTCTTAGCTCCGGAGAGCATCGTACCTTCGTCTTTAGCGTCTTTTGTGGTCTACATCCTAGCAGAAAGCTTTTCCACTCTGTCTGGCAAGGAAAACCTGCGGGAGCACAGAAAACATCTCCCATCGTCTTCTGGACAATGCACGGACGTCTGCCAAGTGTTTGGCAGGAAGAAATGAAAAGCTGTCCAAAACAGCTTCCAATCGAATATTCGTGTGATTGGAAACGTCAGGAATGTGTAAGGTACTGTTTTCTATCAGTTGGCAAGCTGCGCACACAATCCCAGTGTTGTACAGCTTCCTTCTTCACCTTTCCGATGCTGCCGCTCTCTCCGGCTCCCGGAGCCGAAGAAGCGGCTTCTTCGCGCACAGACGATTGTACCGCTCACAGTGCTCGCTTAGCGCCGCTTCTGCCGAAAGAAGCCCGGGAGCGGCTCTTAGCTCCGGAGAGCATCGTACCTTCGTCTTTAGCGTCTTTTGTGGTCTACATCCTAGCAGAAAGCTTTTCCACTCTGTCTGGCAAGGAAAACCTGCGGGAGCACAGAAAACATCTCCCATCGTCTTCTGGACGTTGCACGGAGGTCTGCCAAGTGTTTGGCATGAAGAAATGAAAAGCTGTCCAAAACAGCTTCCAATCGAATATTCATGTGATTGGAAACGTCAGGAATGTGTAAGGTACTGTTTTCTATCAGTTGGCAAGCTGCGCACACAATCCCAGTGTTGTACAGCTTCCTTCTTCACCTTTCCGATGCTGCCGCTCTCTCCGGCTCCCGGAGCCGAAGAAGCGGCTTCTTCGCGCAAAGACGATTGTACCGCTCACAGTGCTCTCTTAGCGCCGCTTCTGCCGAAAGAAGCCCGGGAGCGGCTCTTAGCTCCGGAGAGCATCGTACCTTCGTCTTTAGCGTCTTTTGTGGTCTACATCCTAGCAGAAAGCTTTTCCACTCTGTCTGGCAAGGAAAACCTGCGGGAGCACAGAAAACATCTCCCATCGTGTTCTGGACGTTGCACGGAGGTCTGCCAAGTGTTTGACAAGAAGGAAAGAAAAGTTGTCCAAAACAGCTTCCAATCGAATATTCATGTGATTGGAAACGTCAGGAAAGTGTAAGGTACTGTTTTCTATCAGTTGGCAAGCTGCGCACACAATCCCAGTGTTGTACAGCTTCCTTCTTCACCTTTCCGATGCTGCCGCTCTCTCCGGCTCCCGGAGCCGAAGAAGCGGCTTCTTCGCTCAAAGACGATTGTACCGCTCACAGTGCTCTCCTTAACGCGGCTTCTGCCGAAAGAAGCCCGGGAGCGGCTCTTAGCTCCGGAGAGCATCGTACCTTCGTCTTTAGCGTCTTTTGTGGTCTACATCCTAGCAGAAAGCTTTTCCACTCTGTCTGGCAAGGAAAACCTGCGGGAGCACAGAAAACATCTCCCATCGTGTTCTGGACGTTGCACGGACGTCTGCCAAGTGTTTGACAAGAAGGAAAGAAAAGTTGTCCAAAACAGCTTCCAATCGAATATTCATGTGATTGGAAACGTCAGGAAAGTGTAAGGTACTGTTTTCTATCAGTTGGCAAGCTGCGCACACAATCCCAGTGTTGTACAGCTTCCTTCTTCACCTTTCCGATGCTGCCGCTCTCTCCGGCTCCCGGAGCCGAAGAAGCGGCTTCTTCGCGCACAGACGATTGTACCGCTCACAGTGCTCGCTTAGCGCCGCTTCTGCCGAAAGAAGCCCGGGAGCGGCTCTTAGCTCCGGAGAGCATCGTACCTTCGTCTTTAGCGTCTTTTGTGGTCTACATCCTAGCAGAAAGCTTTTCCACTCTGTCTGGCAAGGAAAACCTGCGGGAGCACAGAAAACATCTCCCATCGTGTTCTGGACGTTGCACGGAGGTCTGCCAAGTGTTTGGCATGAAGGAAAGAAAAGTTGTCCAAAACAGCTTCTTATCGAATATTCATGTGATTGGAAACGTCAGGAAAGTGTAAGGTACTGTTTTCTATCAATTGGCAAGCTGCGCACACAATCCCAGTGTTGTACAGCTTCCTTCTTCACCTTTCCGATGCTGCCGCTCTCTCCGGCTCCCGGAGCCGAAGAAGCGGCTTCTTCGCGCAAAGACGATTGTACCGCTCACAGTGCTCGCTTATCGCCGCTTCTGCCGAAAGAAGCCCGGGAGCGGCTCTTAGCTCCGGAGAGCATCGTACCTTCGTCTTTAGCGTCTTTTGTGGTCTACATCCTAGCAGAAAGCTTTTCCACTCTGTCTGGCAAGGAAAACCTGCGGGAGCACAGAAAACATCTCCCATCGTCTTCTGGACGTTGCACGGAGGTCTGCCAAGTGTTTGGCATGAAGGAAAGAAAAGTTGTCCAAAACAGCTTCTTATCGAATATTCATGTGATTGGAAACGTCAGGAAAGTGTAAGGTACTGTTTTCTATCAATTGGCAAGCTGCGCACACAATCCCAGTGTTGTACAGCTTCCTTCTTCACCTTTCCGATGCTGCCGCTCTCTCCGGCTCCCGGAGCCGAAGAAGCGGCTTCTTCGCGCAAAGACGATTGTACCGCTCACAGTGCTCTCTTAGCGCCGCTTCTGCCGAAAGAAGCCCGGGAGCGGCTCTTAGCTCCGGAGAGCATCGTACCTTCGTCTTTAGAGTCTTTTGTGGTCTACATCCTAGCAGAAAGCTTTTCCACTCTGTCTGGCAAGGAACACCTGCGGGAGCACAGAAAACATCTCCCATCGTGTTCTGGACGTTGCACGGACGTCTGCCAAGTGTTTGGCATGAAGGAAAGAAAAGTTGTCCAAAACAGCTTCCAATCGAATATTCATGTGATTGGAAACGTCAGGAAAGTGTAAGGTACTGTTTTCTATCAGTTGGCAAGTTGCGCACACAAACCCAGTGTTGTACAGCTTCCTTCTTCACCTTTCCGATGCTGCCGCTCTCTCCGGCTCCCGGAGCCGAAGAAGCGGCTTCTTCGCGCACAGACGATTGTACCGCTCACAGGGCTCTCTTAGCGCCGCTTCTGCCGAAAGAAGCCCGGGAGCGGCTCTTAGCTCCGGAGAGCATCGTACCTTCGTCTTTAGCGTCTTTTGTGGTCTACATCCTAGCAGAAAGCTTTTCCACTCTGTCTGGCAAGGAAAACCTGCGGGAGCACAGAAAACATCTCCCATCGTGTTCTGGACGTTGCACGGAGGTCTGCCAAGTGTTTGGCATGAAGAAATGAAAAGCTGTCCAAAACAGCTTCCAATCGAATATTCGTGTGATTGGAAACGTCAGGAAAGTGTAAGGTACTGTTTTCTATCAGTTGGCAAGCTGCGCACACAATCCCAGTGTTGTACAGCTTCCTTCTTCACCTTTCCGATGCTGCCGCTCTCTCCGGCTCCCGGAGCCGAAGAAGCGGCTTCTTCGCGCAAAGACGATTGTACCGCTCACAGTGCTCTCTTAGCGCCGCTTCTGCCGAAAGAAGCCCGGGAGAGGCTCTTAGCTCCGGAGAGCATCGTACCTTCGTCTTTAGCGTCTTTTGTGGTCTACATCCTAGCAGAAAGCTTTTCCACTCTGTCTGGCAAGGAAAACCTGCGGGAGCACAGAAAACATCTCCCATCGTGTTCTGGACGTTGCACGGAGGTCTGCCAAGTGTTTGACAAGAAGGAAAGAAAAGTTGTCCAAAACAGCTTCCAATCGAATATTCATGTGATTGGAAACGTCAGGAAAGTGTAAGGTACTGTTTTCTATCAGTTGGCAAGCTGCGCACACAATCCCAGTGTTGTACAGCTTCCTTCTTCACCTTTCCGATGCTGCCGCTCTCTCCGGCTCCCGGAGCCGAAGAAGCGGCTTCTTCGCGCACAGACGATTGTACCGCTCACAGTGCTCGCTTAGCGCCGCTTCTGCCGAAAGAAGCCCGGGAGCGGCTCTTAGCTCCGGAGAGCATCGTACCTTCGTCTTTAGCGTCTTTTGTGGTCTACATCCTAGCAGAAAGCTTTTCCACTCTGTCTGGCAAGGAAAACCTGCGGGAGCACAGAAAACATCTCCCATCGTGTTCTGGACGTTGCACGGAGGTCTGCCAAGTGTTTGACAAGAAGGAAAGAAAAGTTGTCCAAAACAGCTTCCAATCGAATATTCATGTGATTGGAAACGTCAGGAAAGTGTAAGGTACTGTTTTCTATCAGTTGGCAAGCTGCGCACACAATCCCAGTGTTGTACAGCTTCCTTCTTCACCTTTCCGATGCTGCCGCTCTCTCCGGCTCCCGGAGCCGAAGAAGCGGCTTCTTCGCGCACAGACGATTGTACCGCTCACTGTGCTCGCTTAGCGCCGCTTCTGCCGAAAGAAGCCCGGGAGCGGCTCTTAGCTCCGGAGAGCATCGTACCTTCGTCTTTAGCGTCTTTTGTGGTCTACATCCTAGCAGAAAGCTTTTCCACTCTGTCTGGCAAGGAAAACCTGCGGGAGCACAGAAAACATCTCCCATCGTGTTCTGGACGTTGCACGGAGGTCTGCCAAGTGTTTGGCATGAAGGAAAGAAAAGTTGTCCAAAACAGCTTCTTATCGAATATTCATGTGATTGGAAACGTCAGGAAAGTGTAAGGTACTGTTTTCTATCAATTGGCAAGCTGCGCACACAATCCCAGTGTTGTACAGCTTCCTTCTTCACCTTTCCGATGCTGCCGCTCTCTCCGGCTCCCGGAGCCGAAGAAGCGGCTTCTTCGCGCAAAGACGATTGTACCGCTCACAGTGCTCTCTTAGCGCCGCTTCTGCCGAAAGAAGCCCGGGAGCGGCTCTTAGCTCCGGAGAGCATCGTACCTTCGTCTTTAGCGTCTTTTGTGGTCTACATCCTAGCAGAAAGCTTTTCCACTCTGTCTGGCAAGGAAAACCTGCGGGAGCACAGAAAACATCTCCCATCGTGTTCTGGACGTTGCACGGACGACTGCCAAGTGTTTGACAAGAAGGAAAGAAAAGTTGTCCAAAACAGCTTCCAATCGAATATTCATGTGATTGGAAACGTCAGGAAAGTGTAAGGTACTGTTTTCTATCAGTTGGCAAGCTGCGCACACAATCCCAGTGTTGTACAGCTTCCTTCTTCACCTTTCCGATGCTGCCGCTCTCTCCGGCTCCCGGAGCCGAAGAAGCGGCTTCTTCGCGCAAAGACGATTGTACCGCTCACAGTGCTCGCTGAGCGCCGCTTCTGCCGAAAGAAGCCCGGGAGCGGCTCTTAGCTCCGGAGAGCATCGTACCTTCGTCTTTAGCGTCTTTTGTGGTCTACATCCTAGCAGAAAGCTTTTCCACTCTGTCTGGCAAGGAAAACCTGCGGGAGCACAGAAAACATCTCCCATCGTGTTCTGGACGTTGCACGGAGGTCTGCCAAGTGTTTGGCATGAAGAAATGAAAAGCTGTCCAAAACAGCTTCTTATCGAACATTCGTGTGATTGGAAACGTCAGGAAAGTGTAAGGTACTGTTTTCTATCAGTTGGCAAGCTGCGCACACAATCCCAGTGTTGTACAGCTTCCTTCTTCACCTTTCCGATGCTGCCGCTCTCTCCGGCTCCCGGAGCCGAAGAAGCGGCTTCTTCGCGCACAGACGATTGTACCGCTAACAGTGCTCTCCTTAACGCGGCTTCTGCCGAAAGAAGCCCGGGAGCGGCTCTTAGCTCCGGAGAGCATCGTACCTTCGTCTTTAGCGTCTTTTGTGGTCTACATCCTAGCAGAAAGCTTTTCCACTCTGTCTGGCAAGGAAAACCTGCGGGAGCACAGAAAACATCTCCCATCGTGTTCTGGACGTTGCACGGAGGTCTGCCAAGTGTTTGACAAGAAGGAAAGAAAAGTTGTCCAAAACAGCTTCCAATCGAATATTCATGTGATTGGAAACGTCAGGAAAGTGTAAGGTACTGTTTTCTATCAGTTGGCAAGCTGCGCACACAATCCCAGTGTTGTACAGCTTCCTTCTTCACCTTTCCGATGCTGCCGCTCTCTCCGGCTCCCGGAGCCGAAGAAGCGGCTTCTTCGCGCAAAGACGATTGTACCGCTCACAGTGCTCGCTTATCGCCGCTTCTGCCGAAAGAAGCCCGGGAGCGGCTCTTAGCTCCGGAGAGCATCGTACCTTCGTCTTTAGCGTCTTTTGTGGTCTACATCCTAGCAGAAAGCTTTTCCACTCTGTCTGGCAAGGAAAACCTGCGGGAGCACAGAAAACATCTCCCATCGTGTTCTGGACGTTGCACGGAGGTCTGCCAAGTGTTTGGCATGAACAAAAGAAAAGTTGTCCAAAACAGCTTCTTATCGAATATTCATGTGATTGGAAACGTCAGGAAAGTGTAAGGTACTGTTTTCTATCAATTGGCAAGCTGCGCACACAATCCCAGTGTTGTACAGCTTCCTTCTTCACCTTTCCGATGCTGCCGCTCTCTCCGGCTCCCGGAGCCGAAGAAGCGGCTTCTTCGCGCAAAGACGATTGTACCGCTCACAGTGCTCTCTTAGCGCCGCTTCTGCCGAAAGAAGCCCGGGAGCGGCTCTTAGCTCCGGAGAGCATCGTACCTTCGTCTTTAGCGTCTTTTGTGGTCTACATCCTAGCAGAAAGCTTTTCCACTCTGTCTGGCAAGGAAAACCTGCGGGAGCACAGAAAACATCTCCCAACGTGTTCTGGACGTTGCACGGACGACTGCCAAGTGTTTGACAAGAAGGAAAGAAAAGTTGTCCAAAACAGCTTCCAATCGAATATTCATGTGATTGGAAACGTCAGGAAAGTGTAAGGTACTGTTTTCTATCAGTTGGCAAGCTGCGCACACAATCCCAGTGTTGTACAGCTTCCTTCTTCACCTTTCCGATGCTGCCGCTCTCTCCGGCTCCCGGAGCCGAAGAAGCAGCTTCTTCGCGCAAAGACGATTGTACCGCTCACAGTGCTCGCTTAGCGCCGCTTCTGCCGAAAGAAGCCCGGGAGCGGCTCTTAGCTCCGGAGAGCATCGTACCTTCGTCTTTAGCGTCTTTTGTGGTCTACATCCTAGCAGAAAGCTTTTCCACTCTGTCTGGCAAGGAAAACCTGCGGGAGCACAGAAAACATCTCCCATCGTGTTCTGGACGTTGCACGGAGGTCTGCCAAGTGTTTGACAAGAAGGAAAGAAAAGTTGTCCAAAACAGCTTCCAATCGAATATTCATGTGATTGGAAACGTCAGGAAAGTGTAAGGTACTGTTTTCTATCAGTTGGCAAGCTGCGCACACAATCCCAGTGTTGTACAGCTTCCTTCTTCACCTTTCCGATGCTGCCGCTCTCTCCGGCTCCCGGAGCCGAAGAAGCGGCTTCTTCGCGCAAAGACGATTGTACCGCTCACAGTGCTCTCTTAGCGCCGCTTCTGCCGAAAGAAGCCCGGGAGCGGCTCTTAGCTCCGGAGAGCATCGTACCTTCGTCTTTAGAGTCTTTTGTGGTCTACATCCTAGCAGAAAGCTTTTCCACTCTGTCTGGCAAGGAACACCTGCGGGAGCACAGAAAACATCTCCCATCGTGTTCTGGACGTTGCACGGACGTCTGCCAAGTGTTTGGCATGAAGGAAAGAAAAGTTGTCCAAAACAGCTTCCAATCGAATATTCATGTGATTGGAAACGTCAGGAAAGTGTAAGGTACTGTTTTCTATCAGTTGGCAAGTTGCGCACACAAACCCAGTGTTGTACAGCTTCCTTCTTCACCTTTCCGATGCTGCCGCTCTCTCCGGCTCCCGGAGCCGAAGAAGCGGCTTCTTCGCGCACAGACGATTGTACCGCTCACAGGGCTCTCTTAGCGCCGCTTCTGCCGAAAGAAGCCCGGGAGCGGCTCTTAGCTCCGGAGAGCATCGTACCTTCGTCTTTAGCGTCTTTTGTGGTCTACATCCTAGCAGAAAGCTTTTCCACTCTGTCTGGCAAGGAAAACCTGCGGGAGCACAGAAAACATCTCCCATCGTGTTCTGGACGTTGCACGGAGGTCTGCCAAGTGTTTGGCATGAAGAAATGAAAAGCTGTCCAAAACAGCTTCCAATCGAATATTCGTGTGATTGGAAACGTCAGGAAAGTGTAAGGTACTGTTTTCTATCAGTTGGCAAGCTGCGCACACAATCCCAGTGTTGTACAGCTTCCTTCTTCACCTTTCCGATGCTGCCGCTCTCTCCGGCTCCCGGAGCCGAAGAAGCGGCTTCTTCGCGCAAAGACGATTGTACCGCTCACAGTGCTCTCTTAGCGCCGCTTCTGCCGAAAGAAGCCCGGGAGAGGCTCTTAGCTCCGGAGAGCATCGTACCTTCGTCTTTAGCGTCTTTTGTGGTCTACATCCTAGCAGAAAGCTTTTCCACTCTGTCTGGCAAGGAAAACCTGCGGGAGCACAGAAAACATCTCCCATCGTGTTCTGGACGTTGCACGGAGGTCTGCCAAGTGTTTGACAAGAAGGAAAGAAAAGTTGTCCAAAACAGCTTCCAATCGAATATTCATGTGATTGGAAACGTCAGGAAAGTGTAAGGTACTGTTTTCTATCAGTTGGCAAGCTGCGCACACAATCCCAGTGTTGTACAGCTTCCTTCTTCACCTTTCCGATGCTGCCGCTCTCTCCGGCTCCCGGAGCCGAAGAAGCGGCTTCTTCGCGCACAGACGATTGTACCGCTCACAGTGCTCGCTTAGCGCCGCTTCTGCCGAAAGAAGCCCGGGAGCGGCTCTTAGCTCCGGAGAGCATCGTACCTTCGTCTTTAGCGTCTTTTGTGGTCTACATCCTAGCAGAAAGCTTTTCCACTCTGTCTGGCAAGGAAAACCTGCGGGAGCACAGAAAACATCTCCCATCGTGTTCTGGACGTTGCACGGAGGTCTGCCAAGTGTTTGACAAGAAGGAAAGAAAAGTTGTCCAAAACAGCTTCCAATCGAATATTCATGTGATTGGAAACGTCAGGAAAGTGTAAGGTACTGTTTTCTATCAGTTGGCAAGCTGCGCACACAATCCCAGTGTTGTACAGCTTCCTTCTTCACCTTTCCGATGCTGCCGCTCTCTCCGGCTCCCGGAGCCGAAGAAGCGGCTTCTTCGCGCACAGACGATTGTACCGCTCACTGTGCTCGCTTAGCGCCGCTTCTGCCGAAAGAAGCCCGGGAGCGGCTCTTAGCTCCGGAGAGCATCGTACCTTCGTCTTTAGCGTCTTTTGTGGTCTACATCCTAGCAGAAAGCTTTTCCACTCTGTCTGGCAAGGAAAACCTGCGGGAGCACAGAAAACATCTCCCATCGTGTTCTGGACGTTGCACGGAGGTCTGCCAAGTGTTTGGCATGAAGGAAAGAAAAGTTGTCCAAAACAGCTTCTTATCGAATATTCATGTGATTGGAAACGTCAGGAAAGTGTAAGGTACTGTTTTCTATCAATTGGCAAGCTGCGCACACAATCCCAGTGTTGTACAGCTTCCTTCTTCACCTTTCCGATGCTGCCGCTCTCTCCGGCTCCCGGAGCCGAAGAAGCGGCTTCTTCGCGCAAAGACGATTGTACCGCTCACAGTGCTCTCTTAGCGCCGCTTCTGCCGAAAGAAGCCCGGGAGAGGCTCTTAGCTCCGGAGAGCATCGTACCTTCGTCTTTAGCGTCTTTTGTGGTCTACATCCTAGCAGAAAGCTTTTCCACTCTGTCTGGCAAGGAAAACCTGCGGGAGCACAGAAAACATCTCCCAACGTGTTCTGGACGTTGCACGGACGACTGCCAAGTGTTTGACAAGAAGGAAAGAAAAGTTGTCCAAAACAGCTTCCAATCGAATATTCATGTGATTGGAAACGTCAGGAAAGTGTAAGGTACTGTTTTCTATCAGTTGGCAAGCTGCGCACACAATCCCAGTGTTGTACAGCTTCCTTCTTCACCTTTCCGATGCTGCCGCTCTCTCCGGCTCCCGGAGCCGAAGAAGCGGCTTCTTCGCGCAAAGACGATTGTACCGCTCACAGTGCTCGCTGAGCGCCGCTTCTGCCGAAAGAAGCCCGGGAGCGGCTCTTAGCTCCGGAGAGCATCGTACCTTCGTCTTTAGCGTCTTTTGTGGTCTACATCCTAGCAGAAAGCTTTTCCACTCTGTCTGGCAAGGAAAACCTGCGGGAGCACAGAAAACATCTCCCATCGTGTTCTGGACGTTGCACGGAGGTCTGCCAAGTGTTTGGCATGAAGAAATGAAAAGCTGTCCAAAACAGCTTCTTATCGAACATTCGTGTGATTGGAAACGTCAGGAAAGTGTAAGGTACTGTTTTCTATCAGTTGGCAAGCTGCGCACACAATCCCAGTGTTGTACAGCTTCCTTCTTCACCTTTCCGATGCTGCCGCTCTCTCCGGCTCCCGGAGCCGAAGAAGCGGCTTCTTCGCGCACAGACGATTGTACCGCTAACAGTGCTCTCCTTAACGCGGCTTCTGCCGAAAGAAGCCCGGGAGCGGCTCTTAGCTCCGGAGAGCATCGTACCTTCGTCTTTAGCGTCTTTTGTGGTCTACATCCTAGCAGAAAGCTTTTCCACTCTGTCTGGCAAGGAAAACCTGCGGGAGCACAGAAAACATCTCCCATCGTGTTCTGGACGTTGCACGGAGGTCTGCCAAGTGTTTGACAAGAAGGAAAGAAAAGTTGTCCAAAACAGCTTCCAATCGAATATTCATGTGATTGGAAACGTCAGGAAAGTGTAAGGTACTGTTTTCTATCAGTTGGCAAGCTGCGCACACAATCCCAGTGTTGTACAGCTTCCTTCTTCACCTTTCCGATGCTGCCGCTCTCTCCGGCTCCCGGAGCCGAAGAAGCGGCTTCTTCGCGCAAAGACGATTGTACCGCTCACAGTGCTCGCTTATCGCCGCTTCTGCCGAAAGAAGCCCGGGAGCGGCTCTTAGCTCCGGAGAGCATCGTACCTTCGTCTTTAGCGTCTTTTGTGGTCTACATCCTAGCAGAAAGCTTTTCCACTCTGTCTGGCAAGGAAAACCTGCGGGAGCACAGAAAACATCTCCCATCGTGTTCTGGACGTTGCACGGAGGTCTGCCAAGTGTTTGGCATGAACAAAAGAAAAGTTGTCCAAAACAGCTTCTTATCGAATATTCATGTGATTGGAAACGTCAGGAAAGTGTAAGGTACTGTTTTCTATCAATTGGCAAGCTGCGCACACAATCCCAGTGTTGTACAGCTTCCTTCTTCACCTTTCCGATGCTGCCGCTCTCTCCGGCTCCCGGAGCCGAAGAAGCGGCTTCTTCGCGCAAAGACGATTGTACCGCTCACAGTGCTCTCTTAGCGCCGCTTCTGCCGAAAGAAGCCCGGGAGCGGCTCTTAGCTCCGGAGAGCATCGTACCTTCGTCTTTAGCGTCTTTTGTGGTCTACATCCTAGCAGAAAGCTTTTCCACTCTGTCTGGCAAGGAAAACCTGCGGGAGCACAGAAAACATCTCCCAACGTGTTCTGGACGTTGCACGGACGACTGCCAAGTGTTTGACAAGAAGGAAAGAAAAGTTGTCCAAAACAGCTTCCAATCGAATATTCATGTGATTGGAAACGTCAGGAAAGTGTAAGGTACTGTTTTCTATCAGTTGGCAAGCTGCGCACACAATCCCAGTGTTGTACAGCTTCCTTCTTCACCTTTCCGATGCTGCCGCTCTCTCCGGCTCCCGGAGCCGAAGAAGCAGCTTCTTCGCGCAAAGACGATTGTACCGCTCACAGTGCTCGCTTAGCGCCGCTTCTGCCGAAAGAAGCCCGGGAGCGGCTCTTAGCTCCGGAGAGCATCGTACCTTCGTCTTTAGCGTCTTTTGTGGTCTACATCCTAGCAGAAAGCTTTTCCACTCTGTCTGGCAAGGAAAACCTGCGGGAGCACAGAAAACATCTCCCATCGTGTTCTGGACGTTGCACGGAGGTCTGCCAAGTGTTTGACAAGAAGGAAAGAAAAGTTGTCCAAAACAGCTTCCAATCGAATATTCATGTGATTGGAAACGTCAGGAAAGTGTAAGGTACTGTTTTCTATCAGTTGGCAAGCTGCGCACACAATCCCAGTGTTGTACAGCTTCCTTCTTCACCTTTCCGATGCTGCCGCTCTCTCCGGCTCCCGGAGCCGAAGAAGCGGCTTCTTCGCGCAAAGACGATTGTACCGCTAACAGTGCTCTCCTTAACGCGGCTTCTGCCGAAAGAAGCCCGGGAGCGGCTCTTAGCTCCAGAGAGCATCGTACCTTCGTCTTTAGCGTCTTTTGTGGTCTACATCCTAGCAGAAAGCTTTTCCACTCTGTCTGGCAAGGAAAACCTGCGGGAGCACAGAAAACATCTCCCATCGTGTTCTGGACGTTGCACGGAGGTCTGCCAAGTGTTTGGCATGAAGGAAAGAAAAGTTGTCCAAAACAGCTTCCAATCGAATATTCATGTGATTGGAAACGTCAGGAAAGTGTAAGGTACTGTTTTCTATCAGTTGGCAAGCTGCGCACACAATCCCAGTGTTGTACAGCTTCCTTCTTCACCTTTCCGATGCTGCCGCTCTCTCCGGCTCCCGGAGCCGAAGAAGCGGCTTCTTCGCGCAAAGACGATTGTACCGCTCACAGTGCTCTCCTTAACGTGGCTTCTGCCGAAAGAAGCCCGGGAGCGGCTCTTAGCTCCGGAGAGCATCGTACCTTCGTCTTTAGAGTCTTTTGTGGTCTACATCCTAGCAGAAAGCTTTTCCACTCTGTCTGGCAAGGAAAACCTGCGGGAGCACAGAAAACATCTCCCATCGTGTTCTGGACGTTGCACGGAGGTCTGCCAAGTGTTTGACAAGAAGGAAAGAAAAGTTGTCCAAAACAGCTTCCAATCGAATATTCATGTGATTGGAAACGTCAGGAAAGTGTAAGGTACTGTTTTCTATCAGTTGGCAAGCTGCGCACACAATCCCAGTGTTGTACAGCTTCCTTCTTCACCTTTCCGATGCTGCCGCTCTCTCCGGCTCCCGGAGCCGAAGAAGCGGCTTCTTCGCGCAAAGACGATTGTACCGCTCACAGTGCTCGCTTAGCGCCGCTTCTGCCGAAAGAAGCCCGGGAGCGGCTCTTAGCTCCGGAGAGCATCGTACCTTCGTCTTTAGCGTCTTTTGTGGTCTACATCCTAGCAGAAAGCTTTTCCACTCTGTCTGGCAAGGAAAACCTGCGGGAGCACAGAAAACATCTCCCATCGTGGTCTGGACGGTGCACGGAGGTCTGCCAAGTGTTTGGCATGAAGGAAAGAAAAGTTGTCCAAAACAGCTTCTTATCGAATATTCATGTGATTGGAAACGTCAGGAAAGTGTAAGGTACTGTTTTCTATCAGTTGGCAAGCTGCGCACACAATCCCAGTGTTGTACAGCTTCCTTCTTCACCTTTCCGATGCTGCCACTCTCTCCGGCTCCCGGAGCCGAAGAAGCGGCTTCTTCGCGCACAGACGATTGTACCGTTCACAGTGCTCTCTTAGCGCCGCTTCTGCCGAAAGAAGCCCGGGAGCGGCTCTTAGCTCCGGAGAGCATCGTACCTTCGTCTTTAGCGTCTTTTGTGGTCTACATCCTAGCAGAAAGCTTTTCCACTCTGTCTGGCAAGGAAAACCTGCTCGAGCACAGAAAACATCTCCCATCGTGTTCTGGACGTTGCAGGGAGGTCTGCCAAGTGTTTGACAAGAAGGAAAGAAAAGTTGTCCAAAACAGCTTCCAATCGAATATTCATGTGATTGGAAACGTCAGGAAAGTGTAAGGTACTGTTTTCTATCAGTTGGCAAGCTGCGCACACAATCCCAGTGTTGTACAGCTTCCTTCTTCACCTTTCCGATGCTGCCGCTCTCTCCGGCTCCCGGAGCCGAAGAAGCGGCTTCTTCGCGCAAAGACGATTGTACCGCTCACAGTGCTCTCTTAGCGCCGCTTCTGCCGAAAGAAGCCCGGGAGCGGCTCTTAGCTCCGGAGAGCATCGTACCTTCGTCTTTAGCGTCTTTTGTGGTCTACATCCTAGCAGAAAGCTTTTCCACTCTGTCTGGCAAGGAAAACCTGCGGGAGCACAGAAAACATCTCCCAACGTGTTCTGGACGTTGCACGGACGACTGCCAAGTGTTTGACAAGAAGGAAAGAAAAGTTGTCCAAAACAGCTTCCAATCGAATATTCATGTGATTGGAAACGTCAGGAAAGTGTAAGGTACTGTTTTCTATCAGTTGGCAAGCTGCGCACACAATCCCAGTGTTGTACAGCTTCCTTCTTCACCTTTCCGATGCTGCCGCTCTCTCCGGCTCCCGGAGCCGAAGAAGCGGCTTCTTCGCGCAAAGACGATTGTACCGCTCACAGTGCTCGCTGAGCGCCGCTTCTGCCGAAAGAAGCCCGGGAGCGGCTCTTAGCTCCGGAGAGCATCGTACCTTCATCTTTAGCGTCTTTTGTGGTCTACATCCTAGCAGAAAGCTTTTCCACTCTGTCTGGCAAGGAAAACCTGCGGGAGCACAGAAAACATCTCCCATCGTCTTCTGGACGTTGCACGGAGGTCTGCCAAGTGTTTGGCATGAAGAAATGAAAAGCTGTCCAAAACAGCTTCTTATCGAACATTCGTGTGATTGGAAACGTCAGGAAAGTGTAAGGTACTGTTTTCTATCAGTTGGCAAGCTGCGCACACAATCCCAGTGTTGTACAGCTTCCTTCTTCACCTTTCCGATGCTGCCGCTCTCTCCGGCTCCCGGAGCCGAAGAAGCGGCTTCTTCGCGCAAAGACGATTGTACCGCTAACAGTGCTCTCCTTAACGCGGCTTCTGCCGAAAGAAGCCCGGGAGCGGCTCTTAGCTCCGGAGAGCATCGTACCTTCGTCTTTAGCGTCTTTTGTGGTCTACATCCTAGCAGAAAGCTTTTCCACTCTGTCTGGCAAGGAAAACCTGCTCGAGCACAGAAAACATCTCCCATCGTGTTCTGGACGTTGCACGGAGGTCTGCCAAGTGTTTGACAAGAAGGAAAGAAAAGTTGTCCAAAACAGCTTCCAATCGAATATTCATGTGATTGGAAACGTCAGGAAAGTGTAAGGTACTGTTTTCTATCAGTTGGCAAGCTGCGCACACAATCCCAGTGTTGTACAGCTTCCTTCTTCACCTTTCCGATGCTGCCGCTCTCTCCGGCTCCCGGAGCCGAAGAAGCGGCTTCTTCGCGCAAAGACGATTGTACCGCTCACAGTGCTCGCTTATCGCCGCTTCTGCCGAAAGAAGCCCGGGAGCGGCTCTTAGCTCCGGAGAGCATCGTACCTTCGTCTTTAGCGTCTTTTGTGGTCTACATCCTAGCAGAAAGCTTTTCCACTCTGTCTGGCAAGGAAAACCTGCGGGAGCACAGAAAACATCTCCCATCGTGTTCTGGACGTTGCACGGAGGTCTGCCAAGTGTTTGGCATGAAGGAAAGAAAAGTTGTCCAAAACAGCTTCTTATCGAATATTCATGTGATTGGAAACGTCAGGAAAGTGTAAGGTACTGTTTTCTATCAATTGGCAAGCTGCGCACACAATCCCAGTGTTGTACAGCTTCCTTCTTCACCTTTCCGATGCTGCCGCTCTCTCCGGCTCCCGGAGCCGAAGAAGCGGCTTCTTCGCGCAAAGACGATTGTACCGCTCACAGTGCTCTCTTAGCGCCGCTTCTGCCGAAAGAAGCCCGGGAGCGGCTCTTAGCTCCGGAGAGCATCGTACCTTCGTCTTTAGCGTCTTTTGTGGTCTACATCCTAGCAGAAAGCTTTTCCACTCTGTCTGGCAAGGAAAACCTGCGGGAGCACAGAAAACATCTCCCAACGTGTTCTGGACGTTGCACGGACGACTGCCAAGTGTTTGACAAGAAGGAAAGAAAAGTTGTCCAAAACAGCTTCCAATCGAATATTCATGTGATTGGAAACGTCAGGAAAGTGTAAGGTACTGTTTTCTATCAGTTGGCAAGCTGCGCACACAATCCCAGTGTTGTACAGCTTCCTTCTTCACCTTTCCGATGCTGCCGCTCTCTCCGGCTCCCGGAGCCGAAGAAGCGGCTTCTTCGCGCAAAGACGATTGTACCGCTCACAGTGCTCGCTTAGCGCCGCTTCTGCCGAAAGAAGCCCGGCAGCGGCTCTTAGCTCCGGAGAGCATCGTACCTTCGTCTTTAGCGTCTTTTGTGGTCTACATCCTAGCAGAAAGCTTTTCCACTCTGTCTGGCAAGGAAAACCTGCGGGAGCACAGAAAACATCTCCCATCGTGTTCTGGACGTTGCACGGAGGTCTGCCAAGTGTTTGGCATGAAGAAATGAAAAGCTGTCCAAAACAGCTTCTTATCGAACATTCGTGTGATTGGAAACGTCAGGAAAGTGTAAGGTACTGTTTTCTATCAGTTGGCAAGCTGCGCACACAATCCCAGTGTTGTACAGCTTCCTTCTTCACCTTTCCGATGCTGCCGCTCTCTCCGGCTCCCGGAGCCGAAGAAGCGGCTTCTTCACGCAAAGACGATTGTACCGCTCACAGTGCTCTCCTTAACGCGGCTTCTGCCGAAAGAAGCCCGGGAGCGGCTCTTAGCTCCGGAGAGCATCGTACCTTCGTCTTTAGCGTCTTTTGTGGTCTACATCCTAGCAGAAAGCTTTTCCACTCTGTCTGGCAAGGAAAACCTGCGGGAGCACAGAAAACATCTCCCATCGTGTTCTGGACGTTGCACGGAGGTCTGCCAAGTGTTTGACAAGAAGGAAAGAAAAGTTGTCCAAAACAGCTTCCAATCGAATATTCATGTGATTGGAAACGTCAGGAAAGTGTAAGGTACTGTTTTCTATCAGTTGGCAAGCTGCGCACACAATCCCAGTGTTGTACAGCTTCCTTCTTCACCTTTCCGATGCTGCCGCTCTCTCCGGCTCCCGGAGCCGAAGAAGCGGCTTCTTCGCGCAAAGACAATTGTACCGCTCACAGTGCTCGCTTATCGTCGCTTCTGCCGAAAGAAGCCCGGGAGCGGCTCTTAGCTCCGGAGAGCATCGTACCTTCGTCTTTAGCGTCTTTTGTGGTCTACATCCTAGCAGAAAGCTTTTCCACTCTGTCTGGCAAGGAAAACCTGCGGGAGCACAGAAAACATCTCCCATCGTGTTCTGGACGTTGCACGGAGGTCTGCCAAGTGTTTGGCATGAAGGAAAGAAAAGTTGTCCAAAACAGCTTCTTATCGAATATTCATGTGATTGGAAACGTCAGGAAAGTGTAAGGTACTGTTTTCTATCAGTTGGCAAGCTGCGCACACAATCCCAGTGTTGTACAGCTTCCTTCTTCACCTTTCCGATGCTGCCGCTCTCTCCGGCTCCCGGAGCCGAAGAAGCGGCTTCTTCGCGCAAAGACGATTGTACCGCTCACAGTGCTCTCCTTAACGTGGCTTCTGCCGAAAGAAGCCCGGGAGCGGCTCTTAGCTCCGGAGAGCATCGTACCTTCGTCTTTAGAGTCTTTTGTGGTCTACATCCTAGCAGAAAGCTTTTCCACTCTGTCTGGCAAGGAAAACCTGCGGGAGCACAGAAAACATCTCCCATCGTGTTCTGGACGTTGCACGGACGTCTGCCAAGTGTTTGGCAGGAAGAAATGAAAAGCTGTCCAAAACAGCTTCCAATCGAATATTCGTGTGATTGGAAACGTCAGGAATGTGTAAGGTACTGTTTTCTATCAGTTGGCAAGCTGCGCACACAATCCCAGTGTTGTACAGCTTCCTTCTTCACCTTTCCGATGCTGCCGCTCTCTCCGGCTCCCGGAGCCGAAGAAGCGGCTTCTTCGCGCACAGACGATTGTACCGCTCACAGTGCTCTCTTAGCGCCGCTTCTGCCGAAAGAAGCCCGGGAGCGGCTCTTAGCTCCGGAGAGCATCGTACCTTCGTCTTTAGCGTCTTTTGTGGTCTACATCCTAGCAGAAAGCTTTTCCACTCTGTCTGGCAAGGAAAACCTGCGGGAGCACAGAAAACATCTCCCATCGTGTTCTGGACGTTGCACGGAGGTCTGCCAAGTGTTTGGCATGAAGAAATGAAAAGCTGTCCAAAACAGCTTCCAATCGAATATTCGTGTGATTGGAAACGTCAGGAATGTGTAAGGTACTGTTTTCTATCAGTTGGCAAGCTGCGCACACAATCCCAGTGTTGTACAGCTTCCTTCTTCACCTTTCCGATGCTGCCGCTCTCTCCGGCTCCCGGAGCCGAAGAAGCGGCTTCTTCGCGCAAAGACGATTGTACCGCTCACAGTTCTCTCCTTAACGCGGCTTCTGCCGAAAGAAGCCCGGGAGCGGCTCTTAGCTCCGGAGAGCATCGTACCTTCGTCTTTAGCGTCTTTTGTGGTCTACATCCTAGCAGAAAGCTTTTCCACTCTGTCTGGCAAGGAAAACCTGCGGGAGCACAGAGAACATCTCCCATCGTGTTCTGGACGTTGCACGGAGGTCTGCCAAGTGTTTGACAAGAAGGAAAGAAAAGTTGTCCAAAACAGCTTCCAATCGAATATTCATGTGATTGGAAACGTCAGGAAAGTGTAAGGTACTGTTTTCTATCAGTTGGCAAGCTGCGCACACAATCCCAGTGTTGTACAGCTTCCTTCTTCACCTTTCCGATGCTGCCGCTCTCTCCGGCTCCCGGAGCCGAAGAAGCGGCTTCTTCGCTCAAAGACGATTGTACCGCTCACAGTGCTCTCTTAGCGCCGCTTCTGCCGAAAGAAGCCCGGGAGCGGCTCTTAGCTCCGGAGAGCATCGTACCTTCGTCTTTAGCGTCTTTTGTGGTCTACATCCTAGCAGAAAGCTTTTCCACTCTGTCTGGCAAGGAAAACCTGCGGGAGCACAGAAAACATCTCCCATCGTGTTCTGGACGTTGCACGGAGGTCTGCCAAGTGTTTGGCAGGAAGAAATGAAAAGCTGTCCAAAACAGCTTCCAATCGAATATTCGTGTGATTGGAAACGTCAGGAATGTGTAAGGTACTGTTTTCTATCAGTTGGCAAGCTGCGCACACAATCCCTGTGTTGTACAGCTTCCTTCTTCACCTTTCCGATGCTGCCGCTCTCTCCGGCTCCCGGAGCCGAAGAAGCGGCTTCTTCGCGCAAAGACGATTGTACCGCTCACAGTTCTCTCCTTAACGCGGCTTCTGCCGAAAGAAGCCCGGGAGCGGCTCTTAGCTCCGGAGAGCATCGTACCTTCGTCTTTAGCGTCTTTTGTGGTCTACATCCTAGCAGAAAGCTTTTCCACTCTGTCTGGCAAGGAAAACCTGCGGGAGCACAGAAAACATCTCCCATCGTCTTCTGGAAGTTGCACGGAGGTCTGCCAAGTGTTTGGCAGGAAGAAATGAAAAGCTGTCCAAAACAGCTTCCAATCGAATATTCGTGTGATTGGAAACGTCAGGAATGTGTAAGGTACTGTTTTCTATCAGTTGGCAAGCTGCGCACACAATCCCAGTGTTGTACAGCTTCCTTCTTCACCTTTCCGATGCTGCCGCTCTCTCCGGCTCCCGGAGCCGAAGAAGCGGCTTCTTCGCGCACAGACGATTGTACCGCTCACAGTGCTCTCTTAGCGCCGCTTCTGCCGAAAGAAGCCCGGGAGCGGCTCTTAGCTCCGGAGAGCATCGTACCTTCGTCTTTAGCGTCTTTTGTGGTCTACATCCTAGCAGAAAGCTTTTCCACTCTGTCTGGCAAGGAAAACCTGCGGGAGCACAGAAAACATCTCCCATCGTGTTCTGGACGTTGCACGGAGGTCTGCCAAGTGTTTGACAAGAAGGAAAGAAAAGTTGTCCAAAACAGCTTCCAATCGAATATTCATGTGATTGGAAACGTCAGGAAAGTGTAAGGTACTGTTTTCTATCAGTTGGCAAGCTGCGCACACAATCCCAGTGTTGTACAGCTTCCTTCTTCACCTTTCCGATGCTGCCGCTCTCTCCGGCTCCCGGAGCCGAAGAAGCGGCTTCTTCGCGCACAGACGATTGTACCGCTCACAGTGCTCTCTTAGCGCCGCTTCTGCCGAAAGAAGCCCGGGAGCGGCTCTTAGCTCCGGAGAGCATCGTACCTTCGTCTTTAGCGTCTTTTGTGGTCTACATCCTAGCAGAAAGCTTTTCCACTCTGTCTGGCAAGGAAAACCTGCGGGAGCACAGAAAACATCTCCCATCGTGTTCTGGACGTTGCACGGAGGTCTGCCAAGTGTTTGGCATGAAGAAATGAAAAGCTGTCCAAAACAGCTTCCAATCGAATATTCGTGTGATTGGAAACGTCAGGAATGTGTAAGGTACTGTTTTCTATCAGTTGGCAAGCTGCGCACACAATCCCAGTGTTGTACAGCTTCCTTCTTCACCTTTCCGATGCTGCCGCTCTCTCCGGCTCCCGGAGCCGAAGAAGCGGCTTCTTCGCGCAAAGACGATTGTACCGCTCACAGTGCTCTCTTAGCGCCGCTTCTGCCGAAAGAAGCCCGGGAGCGGCTCTTAGCTCCGGAGAGCATCGTACCTTCGTCTTTAGCGTCTTTTGTGGTCTACATCCTAGCAGAAAGCTTTTCCACTCTGTCTGGCAAGGAAAACCTGCGGGAGCACAGAAAACATCTCCCATCGTGTTCTGGACGTTGCACGGAGGTCTGCCAAGTGTTTGACAAGAAGGAAAGAAAAGTTGTCCAAAACAGCTTCCAATCGAATATTCATGTGATTGGAAACGTCAGGAAAGTGTAAGGTACTGTTTTCTATCAGTTGGCAAGCTGCGCACACAATCCCAGTGTTGTACAGCTTCCTTCTTCACCTTTCCGATGCTGCCGCTCTCTCCGGCTCCCGGAGCCGAAGAAGCGGCTTCTTCGCGCAAAGACGATTGTACCGCTCACAGTTCTCTCCTTAACGCGGCTTCTGCCGAAAGAAGCCCGGGAGCGGCTCTTAGCTCCGGAGAGCATCGTACCTTCGTCTTTAGCGTCTTTTGTGGTCTACATCCTAGCAGAAAGCTTTTCCACTCTGTCTGGCAAGGAAAACCTGCGGGAGCACAGAAAACATCTCCCATCGTGTTCTGGACGTTGCACGGACGTCTGCCAAGTGTTTGGCAGGAAGAAATGAAAAGCTGTCCAAAACAGCTTCCAATCGAATATTCGTGTGATTGGAAACGTCAGGAATGTGTAAGGTACTGTTTTCTATCAGTTGGCAAGCTGCGCACACAATCCCAGTGTTGTACAGCTTCCTTCTTCACCTTTCCGATGCTGCCGCTCTCTCCGGCTCCCGGAGCCGAAGAAGCGGCTTCTTCGCGCACAGACGATTGTACCGCTCACAGTGCTCTCTTAGCGCCGCTTCTGCCGAAAGAAGCCCGGGAGCGGCTCTTAGCTCCGGAGAGCATCGTACCTTCGTCTTTAGAGTCTTTTGTGGTCTACATCCTAGCAGAAAGCTTTTCCACTCTGTCTGGCAAGGAAAACCTGCGGGAGCACAGAAAACATCTCCCATCGTGTTCTGGACGTTGCACGGAGGTCTGCCAAGTGTTTGGCAGGAAGAAATGAAAAGCTGTCCAAAACAGGTTCCAATCGAATATTCGTGTGATTGGAAACGTCAGGAATGTGTAAGGTACTGTTTTCTATCAGTTGGCAAGCTGCGCACACAATCCCAGTGTTGTACAGCTTCCTTCTTCACCTTTCCGATGCTGCCGCTCTCTCCGGCTCCCGGAGCCGAAGAAGCGGCTTCTTCGCGCAAAGACGATTGTACCGCTCACAGTGCTCGCTTAGCGCCGCTTCTGCCGAAAGAAGCCCGGGAGCGGCTCTTAGCTCCGGAGAGCATCGTACCTTCGTCTTTAGCGTCTTTTGTGGTCTACATCCTAGCAGAAAGCTTTTCCACTCTGTCTGGCAAGGAAAACCTGCGGGAGCACAGAAAACATCTCCCATCGTGTTCTGGACGTTGCACGGAGGTCTGCCAAGTGTTTGGCATGAAGAAATGAAAAGCTGTCCAAAACAGCTTCTTATCGAACATTCGTGTTATTGGAAACGTCAGGAAAGTGTAAGGTACTGTTTTCTATCAGTTGGCAAGCTGCGCACACAATCCCTGTGTTGTACAGCTTCCTTCTTCACCTTTCCGATGCTGCCGCTCTCTCCGGCTCCCGGAGCCGAAGAAGCGGCTTCTTCGCGCAAAGACGATTGTACCGCTCACAGTGCTCTCCTTAACGCGGCTTCTGCCGAAAGAAGCCCGGGAGCGGCTCTTAGCTCCGGAGAGCATCGTACCTTCGTCTTTAGCGTCTTTTGTGGTCTACATCCTAGCAGAAAGCTTTTCCACTCTGTCTGGCAAGGAAAACCTGCGGGAGCACAGAAAACATCTCCCATCGTGTTCTGGACGTTGCACGGAGGTCTGCCAAGTGTTTGGCAGGAAGAAATGAAAAGCTGTCCAAAACAGCTTCCAATCGAATATTCGTGTGATTGGAAACGTCAGGAATGTGTAAGGTACTGTTTTCTATCAGTTGGCAAGCTGCGCACACAATCCCAGTGTTGTACAGCTTCCTTCTTCACCTTTCCGATGCTGCCGCTCTCTCCGGCTCCCGGAGCCGAAGAAGCGGCTTCTTCGCGCACAGACGATTGTACCGCTCACAGTGCTCTCTTAGCGCCGCTTCTGCCGAAAGAAGCCCGGGAGCGGCTCTTAGCTCCGGAGAGCATCGTACCTTCGTCTTTAGCGTCTTTTGTGGTCTACATCCTAGCAGAAAGCTTTTCCACTCTGTCTGGCAAGGAAAACCTGCGGGAGCACAGAAAACATCTCCCATCGTGTTCTGGACGTTGCACGGAGGTCTGCCAAGTGTTTGGCATGAAGAAATGAAAAGCTGTCCAAAACAGCTTCCAATCGAATATTCGTGTGATTGGAAACGTCAGGAATGTGTAAGGTACTGTTTTCTATCAGTTGGCAAGCTGCGCACACAATCCCAGTGTTGTACAGCTTCCTTCTTCACCTTTCCGATGCTGCCGCTCTCTCCGGCTCCCGGAGCCGAAGAAGCGGCTTCTTCGCGCAAAGACGATTGTACCGCTCACAGTGCTCTCTTAGCGCCGCTTCTGCCGAAAGAAGCCCGGGAGCGGCTCTTAGCTCCGGAGAGCATCGTACCTTCGTCTTTAGCGTCTTTTGTGGTCTACATCCTAGCAGAAAGCTTTTCCACTCTGTCTGGCAAGGAAAACCTGCGGGAGCACAGAAAACATCTCCCATCGTGTTCTGGACGGTGCACGGAGGTCTGCCAAGTGTTTGGCATGAAGAAATGAAAAGTTGTCCAAAACAGCTTCCAATCGAATATTCATGTGATTGGAAACGTCAGGAAAGTGTAAGGTACTGTTTTCTATCAGTTGGCAAGCTGCGCACACAATCCCAGTGTTGTACAGCTTCCTTCTTCACCTTTCCGATGCTGCCGCTCTCTCCGGCTCCCGGAGCCGAAGAAGCGGCTTCTTCGCGCAAAGACGATTGTACCGCTCACAGTGCTCTCTTAGCGCCGCTTCTGCCGAAAGAAGCCCGGCAGCGGCTCTTAGCTCCGGAGAGCATCGTACCTTCGTCTTTAGCGTCTTTTGTGGTCTACATCCTAGCAGAAAGCTTTTCCACTCTGTCTGGCAAGGAACACCTGCGGGAGCACAGAAAACATCTCCCATCGTGTTCTGGACGTTGCACGGACGTCTGCCAAGTGTTTGGCATGAAGGAAAGAAAAGTTGTCCAAAACAGCTTCCAATCGAATATTCATGTGATTGGAAACGTCAGGAAAGTGTAAGGTACTGTTTTCTATCAGTTGGCAAGTTGCGCACACAATCCCAGTGTTGTACAGCTTCCTTCTTCACCTTTCCGATGCTGCCGCTCTCTCCGGCTCCCGGAGCCGAAGAAGCGGCTTCTTCGCGCACAGACGATTGTACCGCTCACAGGGCTCTCTTAGCGCCGCTTCTGCCGAAAGAAGCCCGGGAGCGGCTCTTAGCTCCGGAGAGCATCGTACCTTCGTCTTTAGAGTCTTTTGTGGTCTACATCCTAGCAGAAAGCTTTTCCACTCTGTCTGGCAAGGAAAACCTGCGGGAGCACAGAAAACATCTCCCATCGTGTTCTGGACGTTGCACGGAGGTCTGCCAAGTGTTTGACAAGAAGGAAAGAAAAGTTGTCCAAAACAGCTTCCAATCGAATATTCATGTGATTGGAAACGTCAGGAAAGTGTAAGGTACTGTTTTCTATCAGTTGGCAAGCTGCGCACACAATCCCAGTGTTGTACAGCTTCCTTCTTCACCTTTCCGATGCTGCCGCTCTCTCCGGCTCCCGGAGCCGAAGAAGCGGCTTCTTCGCGCAAAGACGATTGTACCGCTCACAGTGCTCGCTTATCGCCGCTTCTGCCGAAAGAAGCCCGGGAGCGGCTCTTAGCTCCGGAGAGCATCGTACCTTCGTCTTTAGCGTCTTTTGTGGTCTACATCCTAGCAGAAAGCTTTTCCACTCTGTCTGGCAAGGAAAACCTGCGGGAGCACAGAAAACATCTCCCATCGTGTTCTGGACGTTGCACGGAGGTCTGCCAAGTGTTTGGCATGAAGAAATGAAAAGCTGTCCAAAACAGCTTCCAATCGAATATTCATGTGATTGGAAACGTCAGGAAAGTGTAAGGTACTGTTTTCTATCAGTTGGCAAGCTGCGCACACAATCCCAGTGTTGTACAGCTTCCTTCTTCACCTTTCCGATGCTGCCGCTCTCTCCGGCTCCCGGAGCCGAAGAAGCGGCTTCTTCGCGCAAAGACGATTGTACCGCTCACAGTGCTCTCTTAGCGCTGCTTCTGCCGAAAGAAGCCCGGGAGCGGCTCTTAGCTCCGGAGAGCATCGTACCGTCGTCTTTAGCGTCTTTTGTGGTCTACATCCTAGCAGAAAGCTTTTCCACTCTGTCTGGCAAGGAAAACCTGCGGGAGCACAGAAAACATCTCCCAACGTGTTCTGGACGTTGCACGGACGACTGCCAAGTGTTTGACAAGAAGGAAAGAAAAGTTGTCCAAAACAGCTTCCAATCGAATATTCATGTGATTGGAAACGTCAGGAATGTGTAAGGTACTGTTTTCTATCAGTTGGCAAGCTGCGCACACAATCCCAGTGTTGTACAGCTTCCTTCTTCACCTTTCCGATGCTGCCGCTCTCTCCGGCTCCCGGAGCCGAAGAAGCGGCTTCTTCGCGCAAAGACGATTGTACCGCTCACAGTGCTCGCTTAGCGCCGCTTCTGCCGAAAGAAGCCCGGGAGCGGCTCTTAGCTCCGGAGAGCATCGTACCTTCGTCTTTAGCGTCTTTTGTGGTCTACATCCTAGCAGAAAGCTTTTCCACTCTGTCTGGCAAGGAAAACCTGCGGGAGCACAGAAAACATCTCCCATCGTGTTCTGGACGTTGCACGGAGGTCTGCCAAGTGTTTGGCATGAAGAAATGAAAAGCTGTCCAAAACAGCTTCCAATCGAATATTCGTGTGATTGGAAACGTCAGGAAAGTGTAAGGTACTGTTTTCTATCAGTTGGCAAGCTGCGCACACAATCCCAGTGTTGTACAGCTTCCTTCTTCACCTTTCCGATGCTGCCGCTCTCTCCGGCTCCCGGAGCCGAAGAAGCGGCTTCTTCGCGCAAAGACGATTGTACCGCTCACAGTGCTCTCTTAGCGCCGCTTCTGCCGAAAGAAGCCCGGGAGAGGCTCTTAGCTCCGGAGAGCATCGTACCTTCGTCTTTAGCGTCTTTTGTGGTCTACATCCTAGCAGAAAGCTTTTCCACTCTGTCTGGCAAGGAAAACCTGCGGGAGCACAGAAAACATCTCCCATCGTGTTCTGGACGTTGCACGGAGGTCTGCCAAGTGTTTGACAAGAAGGAAAGAAAAGTTGTCCAAAACAGCTTCCAATCGAATATTCATGTGATTGGAAACGTCAGGAAAGTGTAAGGTACTGTTTTCTATCAGTTGGCAAGCTGCGCACACAATCCCAGTGTTGTACAGCTTCCTTCTTCACCTTTCCGATGCTGCCGCTCTCTCCGGCTCCCGGAGCCGAAGAAGCGGCTTCTTCGCGCACAGACGATTGTACCGCTCACAGTGCTCGCTTAGCGCCGCTTCTGCCGAAAGAAGCCCGGGAGCGGCTCTTAGCTCCGGAGAGCATCGTACCTTCGTCTTTAGCGTCTTTTGTGGTCTACATCCTAGCAGAAAGCTTTTCCACTCTGTCTGGCAAGGAAAACCTGCGGGAGCACAGAAAACATCTCCCATCGTGTTCTGGACGTTGCACGGAGGTCTGCCAAGTGTTTGACAAGAAGGAAAGAAAAGTTGTCCAAAACAGCTTCCAATCGAATATTCATGTGATTGGAAACGTCAGGAAAGTGTAAGGTACTGTTTTCTATCAGTTGGCAAGCTGCGCACACAATCCCAGTGTTGTACAGCTTCCTTCTTCACCTTTCCGATGCTGCCGCTCTCTCCGGCTCCCGGAGCCGAAGAAGCGGCTTCTTCGCGCACAGACGATTGTACCGCTCACTGTGCTCGCTTAGCGCCGCTTCTGCCGAAAGAAGCCCGGGAGCGGCTCTTAGCTCCGGAGAGCATCGTACCTTCGTCTTTAGCGTCTTTTGTGGTCTACATCCTAGCAGAAAGCTTTTCCACTCTGTCTGGCAAGGAAAACCTGCGGGAGCACAGAAAACATCTCCCATCGTGTTCTGGACGTTGCACGGAGGTCTGCCAAGTGTTTGGCATGAAGGAAATAAAAGTTGTCCAAAACAGCTTCTTATCGAATATTCATGTGATTGGAAACGTCAGGAAAGTGTAAGGTACTGTTTTCTATCAATTGGCAAGCTGCGCACACAATCCCAGTGTTGTACAGCTTCCTTCTTCACCTTTCCGATGCTGCCGCTCTCTCCGGCTCCCGGAGCCGAAGAAGCGGCTTCTTCGCGCAAAGACGATTGTACCGCTCACAGTGCTCTCTTAGCGCCGCTTCTGCCGAAAGAAGCCCGGGAGCGGCTCTTAGCTCCGGAGAGCATCGTACCTTCGTCTTTAGCGTCTTTTGTGGTCTACATCCTAGCAGAAAGCTTTTCCACTCTGTCTGGCAAGGAAAACCTGCGGGAGCACAGAAAACATCTCCCAACGTGTTCTGGACGTTGCACGGACGACTGCCAAGTGTTTGACAAGAAGGAAAGAAAAGTTGTCCAAAACAGCTTCCAATCGAATATTCATGTGATTGGAAACGTCAGGAAAGTGTAAGGTACTGTTTTCTATCAGTTGGCAAGCTGCGCACACAATCCCAGTGTTGTACAGCTTCCTTCTTCACCTTTCCGATGCTGCCGCTCTCTCCGGCTCCCGGAGCCGAAGAAGCGGCTTCTTCGCGCAAAGACGATTGTACCGCTCACAGTGCTCGCTGAGCGCCGCTTCTGCCGAAAGAAGCCCGGGAGCGGCTCTTAGCTCCGGAGAGCATCGTACCTTCGTCTTTAGCGTCTTTTGTGGTCTACATCCTAGCAGAAAGCTTTTCCACTCTGTCTGGCAAGGAAAACCTGCGGGAGCACAGAAAACATCTCCCATCGTGTTCTGGACGTTGCACGGAGGTCTGCCAAGTGTTTGGCATGAAGAAATGAAAAGCTGTCCAAAACAGCTTCTTATCGAACATTCGTGTGATTGGAAACGTCAGGAAAGTGTAAGGTACTGTTTTCTATCAGTTGGCAAGCTGCGCACACAATCCCAGTGTTGTACAGCTTCCTTCTTCACCTTTCCGATGCTGCCGCTCTCTCCGGCTCCCGGAGCCGAAGAAGCGGCTTCTTCGCGCACAGACGATTGTACCGCTATCAGTGCTCTCCTTAACGCGGCTTCTGCCGAAAGAAGCCCGGGAGCGGCTCTTAGCTCCGGAGAGCATCGTACCTTCGTCTTTAGCGTCTTTTGTGGTCTACATCCTAGCAGAAAGCTTTTCCACTCTGTCTGGCAAGGAAAACCTGCGGGAGCACAGAAAACATCTCCCATCGTGTTCTGGACGTTGCACGGAGGTCTGCCAAGTGTTTGACAAGAAGGAAAGAAAAGTTGTCCAAAACAGCTTCCAATCGAATATTCATGTGATTGGAAACGTCAGGAAAGTGTAAGGTACTGTTTTCTATCAGTTGGCAAGCTGCGCACACAATCCCAGTGTTGTACAGCTTCCTTCTTCACCTTTCCGATGCTGCCGCTCTCTCCGGCTCCCGGAGCCGAAGAAGCGGCTTCTTCGCGCAAAGACGATTGTACCGCTCACAGTGCTCGCTTATCGCCGCTTCTGCCGAAAGAAGCCCGGGAGCGGCTCTTAGCTCCGGAGAGCATCGTACCTTCGTCTTTAGCGTCTTTTGTGGTCTACATCCTAGCAGAAAGCTTTTCCACTCTGTCTGGCAAGGAAAACCTGCGGGAGCACAGAAAACATCTCCCATCGTGTTCTGGACGTTGCACGGAGGTCTGCCAAGTGTTTGGCATGAACAAAAGAAAAGTTGTCCAAAACAGCTTCTTATCGAATATTCATGTGATTGGAAACGTCAGGAAAGTGTAAGGTACTGTTTTCTATCAATTGGCAAGCTGCGCACACAATCCCAGTGTTGTACAGCTTCCTTCTTCACCTTTCCGATGCTGCCGCTCTCTCCGGCTCCCGGAGCCGAAGAAGCGGCTTCTTCGCGCAAAGACGATTGTACCGCTCACAGTGCTCTCTTAGCGCCGCTTCTGCCGAAAGAAGCCCGGGAGCGGCTCTTAGCTCCGGAGAGCATCGTACCTTCGTCTTTAGCGTCTTTTGTGGTCTACATCCTAGCAGAAAGCTTTTCCACTCTGTCTGGCAAGGAAAACCTGCGGGAGCACAGAAAACATCTCCCAACGTGTTCTGGACGTTGCACGGACGACTGCCAAGTGTTTGACAAGAAGGAAAGAAAAGTTGTCCAAAACAGCTTCCAATCGAATATTCATGTGATTGGAAACGTCAGGAAAGTGTAAGGTACTGTTTTCTATCAGTTGGCAAGCTGCGCACACAATCCCAGTGTTGTACAGCTTCCTTCTTCACCTTTCCGATGCTGCCGCTCTCTCCGGCTCCCGGAGCCGAAGAAGCAGCTTCTTCGCGCAAAGACGATTGTACCGCTCACAGTGCTCGCTTAGCGCCGCTTCTGCCGAAAGAAGCCCGGGAGCGGCTCTTAGCTCCGGAGAGCATCGTACCTTCGTCTTTAGCGTCTTTTGTGGTCTACATCCTAGCAGAAAGCTTTTCCACTCTGTCTGGCAAGGAAAACCTGCGGGAGCACAGAAAACATCTCCCATCGTGTTCTGGACGTTGCACGGAGGTCTGCCAAGTGTTTGACAAGAAGGAAAGAAAAGTTGTCCAAAACAGCTTCCAATCGAATATTCATGTGATTGGAAACGTCAGGAAAGTGTAAGGTACTGTTTTCTATCAGTTGGCAAGCTGCGCACACAATCCCAGTGTTGTACAGCTTCCTTCTTCACCTTTCCGATGCTGCCGCTCTCTCCGGCTCCCGGAGCCGAAGAAGCGGCTTCTTCGCGCAAAGACGATTGTACCGCTAACAGTGCTCTCCTTAACGCGGCTTCTGCCGAAAGAAGCCCGGGAGCGGCTCTTAGCTCCGGAGAGCATCGTACCTTCGTCTTTAGCGTCTTTTGTGGTCTACATCCTAGCAGAAAGCTTTTCCACTCTGTCTGGCAAGGAAAACCTGCGGGAGCACAGAAAACATCTCCCATCGTGTTCTGGACGTTGCACGGAGGTCTGCCAAGTGTTTGGCATGAAGGAAAGAAAAGTTGTCCAAAACAGCTTCCAATCGAATATTCATGTGATTGGAAACGTCAGGAAAGTGTAAGGTACTGTTTTCTATCAGTTGGCAAGCTGCGCACACAATCCCAGTGTTGTACAGCTTCCTTCTTCACCTTTCCGATGCTGCCGCTCTCTCCGGCTCCCGGAGCCGAAGAAGCGGCTTCTTCGCGCAAAGACGATTGTACCGCTCACAGTGCTCTCCTTAACGTGGCTTCTGCCGAAAGAAGCCCGGGAGCGGCTCTTAGCTCCGGAGAGCATCGTACCTTCGTCTTTAGAGTCTTTTGTGGTCTACATCCTAGCAGAAAGCTTTTCCACTCTGTCTGGCAAGGAAAACCTGCGGGAGCACAGAAAACATCTCCCATCGTGTTCTGGACGTTGCACGGAGGTCTGCCAAGTGTTTGACAAGAAGGAAAGAAAAGTTGTCCAAAACAGCTTCCAATCGAATATTCATGTGATTGGAAACGTCAGGAAAGTGTAAGGTACTGTTTTCTATCAGTTGGCAAGCTGCGCACACAATCCCAGTGTTGTACAGCTTCCTTCTTCACCTTTCCGATGCTGCCGCTCTCTCCGGCTCCCGGAGCCGAAGAAGCGGCTTCTTCGCGCAAAGACGATTGTACCGCTCACAGTGCTCGCTTAGCGCCGCTTCTGCCGAAAGAAGCCCGGGAGCGGCTCTTAGCTCCGGAGAGCATCGTACCTTCGTCTTTAGCGTCTTTTGTGGTCTACATCCTAGCAGAAAGCTTTTCCACTCTGTCTGGCAAGGAAAACCTGCGGGAGCACAGAAAACATCTCCCATCGTGGTCTGGACGGTGCACGGAGGTCTGCCAAGTGTTTGGCATGAAGGAAAGAAAAGTTGTCCAAAACAGCTTCTTATCGAATATTCATGTGATTGGAAACGTCAGGAAAGTGTAAGGTACTGTTTTCTATCAGTTGGCAAGCTGCGCACACAATCCCAGTGTTGTACAGCTTCCTTCTTCACCTTTCCGATGCTGCCACTCTCTCCGGCTCCCGGAGCCGAAGAAGCGGCTTCTTCGCGCACAGACGATTGTACCGTTCACAGTGCTCTCTTAGCGCCGCTTCTGCCGAAAGAAGCCCGGGAGCGGCTCTTAGCTCCGGAGAGCATCGTACCTTCGTCTTTAGCGTCTTTTGTGGTCTACATCCTAGCAGAAAGCTTTTCCACTCTGTCTGGCAAGGAAAACCTGCTCGAGCACAGAAAACATCTCCCATCGTGTTCTGGACGTTGCAGGGAGGTCTGCCAAGTGTTTGACAAGAAGGAAAGAAAAGTTGTCCAAAACAGCTTCCAATCGAATATTCATGTGATTGGAAACGTCAGGAAAGTGTAAGGTACTGTTTTCTATCAGTTGGCAAGCTGCGCACACAATCCCAGTGTTGTACAGCTTCCTTCTTCACCTTTCCGATGCTGCCGCTCTCTCCGGCTCCCGGAGCCGAAGAAGCGGCTTCTTCGCGCAAAGACGATTGTACCGCTCACAGTGCTCTCTTAGCGCCGCTTCTGCCGAAAGAAGCCCGGGAGCGGCTCTTAGCTCCGGAGAGCATCGTACCTTCGTCTTTAGCGTCTTTTGTGGTCTACATCCTAGCAGAAAGCTTTTCCACTCTGTCTGGCAAGGAAAACCTGCGGGAGCACAGAAAACATCTCCCAACGTGTTCTGGACGTTGCACGGACGACTGCCAAGTGTTTGACAAGAAGGAAAGAAAAGTTGTCCAAAACAGCTTCCAATCGAATATTCATGTGATTGGAAACGTCAGGAAAGTGTAAGGTACTGTTTTCTATCAGTTGGCAAGCTGCGCACACAATCCCAGTGTTGTACAGCTTCCTTCTTCACCTTTCCGATGCTGCCGCTCTCTCCGGCTCCCGGAGCCGAAGAAGCGGCTTCTTCGCGCAAAGACGATTGTACCGCTCACAGTGCTCGCTGAGCGCCGCTTCTGCCGAAAGAAGCCCGGGAGCGGCTCTTAGCTCCGGAGAGCATCGTACCTTCATCTTTAGCGTCTTTTGTGGTCTACATCCTAGCAGAAAGCTTTTCCACTCTGTCTGGCAAGGAAAACCTGCGGGAGCACAGAAAACATCTCCCATCGTCTTCTGGACGTTGCACGGAGGTCTGCCAAGTGTTTGGCATGAAGAAATGAAAAGCTGTCCAAAACAGCTTCTTATCGAACATTCGTGTGATTGGAAACGTCAGGAAAGTGTAAGGTACTGTTTTCTATCAGTTGGCAAGCTGCGCACACAATCCCAGTGTTGTACAGCTTCCTTCTTCACCTTTCCGATGCTGCCGCTCTCTCCGGCTCCCGGAGCCGAAGAAGCGGCTTCTTCGCGCAAAGACGATTGTACCGCTAACAGTGCTCTCCTTAACGCGGCTTCTGCCGAAAGAAGCCCGGGAGCGGCTCTTAGCTCCGGAGAGCATCGTACCTTCGTCTTTAGCGTCTTTTGTGGTCTACATCCTAGCAGAAAGCTTTTCCACTCTGTCTGGCAAGGAAAACCTGCTCGAGCACAGAAAACATCTCCCATCGTGTTCTGGACGTTGCACGGAGGTCTGCCAAGTGTTTGACAAGAAGGAAAGAAAAGTTGTCCAAAACAGCTTCCAATCGAATATTCATGTGATTGGAAACGTCAGGAAAGTGTAAGGTACTGTTTTCTATCAGTTGGCAAGCTGCGCACACAATCCCAGTGTTGTACAGCTTCCTTCTTCACCTTTCCGATGCTGCCGCTCTCTCCGGCTCCCGGAGCCGAAGAAGCGGCTTCTTCGCGCAAAGACGATTGTACCGCTCACAGTGCTCGCTTATCGCCGCTTCTGCCGAAAGAAGCCCGGGAGCGGCTCTTAGCTCCGGAGAGCATCGTACCTTCGTCTTTAGCGTCTTTTGTGGTCTACATCCTAGCAGAAAGCTTTTCCACTCTGTCTGGCAAGGAAAACCTGCGGGAGCACAGAAAACATCTCCCATCGTGTTCTGGACGTTGCACGGAGGTCTGCCAAGTGTTTGGCATGAAGGAAAGAAAAGTTGTCCAAAACAGCTTCTTATCGAATATTCATGTGATTGGAAACGTCAGGAAAGTGTAAGGTACTGTTTTCTATCAATTGGCAAGCTGCGCACACAATCCCAGTGTTGTACAGCTTCCTTCTTCACCTTTCCGATGCTGCCGCTCTCTCCGGCTCCCGGAGCCGAAGAAGCGGCTTCTTCGCGCAAAGACGATTGTACCGCTCACAGTGCTCTCTTAGCGCCGCTTCTGCCGAAAGAAGCCCGGGAGCGGCTCTTAGCTCCGGAGAGCATCGTACCTTCGTCTTTAGCGTCTTTTGTGGTCTACATCCTAGCAGAAAGCTTTTCCACTCTGTCTGGCAAGGAAAACCTGCGGGAGCACAGAAAACATCTCCCAACGTGTTCTGGACGTTGCACGGACGACTGCCAAGTGTTTGACAAGAAGGAAAGAAAAGTTGTCCAAAACAGCTTCCAATCGAATATTCATGTGATTGGAAACGTCAGGAAAGTGTAAGGTACTGTTTTCTATCAGTTGGCAAGCTGCGCACACAATCCCAGTGTTGTACAGCTTCCTTCTTCACCTTTCCGATGCTGCCGCTCTCTCCGGCTCCCGGAGCCGAAGAAGCGGCTTCTTCGCGCAAAGACGATTGTACCGCTCACAGTGCTCGCTTAGCGCCGCTTCTGCCGAAAGAAGCCCGGCAGCGGCTCTTAGCTCCGGAGAGCATCGTACCTTCGTCTTTAGCGTCTTTTGTGGTCTACATCCTAGCAGAAAGCTTTTCCACTCTGTCTGGCAAGGAAAACCTGCGGGAGCACAGAAAACATCTCCCATCGTGTTCTGGACGTTGCACGGAGGTCTGCCAAGTGTTTGGCATGAAGAAATGAAAAGCTGTCCAAAACAGCTTCTTATCGAACATTCGTGTGATTGGAAACGTCAGGAAAGTGTAAGGTACTGTTTTCTATCAGTTGGCAAGCTGCGCACACAATCCCAGTGTTGTACAGCTTCCTTCTTCACCTTTCCGATGCTGCCGCTCTCTCCGGCTCCCGGAGCCGAAGAAGCGGCTTCTTCACGCAAAGACGATTGTACCGCTCACAGTGCTCTCCTTAACGCGGCTTCTGCCGAAAGAAGCCCGGGAGCGGCTCTTAGCTCCGGAGAGCATCGTACCTTCGTCTTTAGCGTCTTTTGTGGTCTACATCCTAGCAGAAAGCTTTTCCACTCTGTCTGGCAAGGAAAACCTGCGGGAGCACAGAAAACATCTCCCATCGTGTTCTGGACGTTGCACGGAGGTCTGCCAAGTGTTTGACAAGAAGGAAAGAAAAGTTGTCCAAAACAGCTTCCAATCGAATATTCATGTGATTGGAAACGTCAGGAAAGTGTAAGGTACTGTTTTCTATCAGTTGGCAAGCTGCGCACACAATCCCAGTGTTGTACAGCTTCCTTCTTCACCTTTCCGATGCTGCCGCTCTCTCCGGCTCCCGGAGCCGAAGAAGCGGCTTCTTCGCGCAAAGACGATTGTACTGCTCACAGTGCTCGCTTATCGTCGCTTCTGCCGAAAGAAGCCCGGGAGCGGCTCTTAGCTCCGGAGAGCATCGTACCTTCGTCTTTAGCGTCTTTTGTGGTCTACATCCTAGCAGAAAGCTTTTCCACTCTGTCTGGCAAGGAAAACCTGCGGGAGCACAGAAAACATCTCCCATCGTGTTCTGGACGTTGCACGGAGGTCTGCCAAGTGTTTGGCATGAAGGAAAGAAAAGTTGTCCAAAACAGCTTCTTATCGAATATTCATGTGATTGGAAACGTCAGGAAAGTGTAAGGTACTGTTTTCTATCAGTTGGCAAGCTGCGCACACAATCCCAGTGTTGTACAGCTTCCTTCTTCACCTTTCCGATGCTGCCGCTCTCTCCGGCTCCCGGAGCCGAAGAAGCGGCTTCTTCGCGCAAAGACGATTGTACCGCTCACAGTGCTCTCCTTAACGTGGCTTCTGCCGAAAGAAGCCCGGGAGCGGCTCTTAGCTCCGGAGAGCATCGCACCTTCGTCTTTAGAGTCTTTTGTGGTCTACATCCTAGCAGAAAGCTTTTCCACTCTGTCTGGCAAGGAAAACCTGCGGGAGCACAGAAAACATCTCCCATCGTGTTCTGGACGTTGCACGGACGTCTGCCAAGTGTTTGGCAGGAAGAAATGAAAAGCTGTCCAAAACAGCTTCCAATCGAATATTCGTGTGATTGGAAACGTCAGGAATGTGTAAGGTACTGTTTTCTATCAGTTGGCAAGCTGCGCACACAATCCCAGTGTTGTACAGCTTCCTTCTTCACCTTTCCGATGCTGCCGCTCTCTCCGGCTCCCGGAGCCGAAGAAGCGGCTTCTTCGCGCACAGACGATTGTACCGCTCACAGTGCTCTCTTAGCGCCGCTTCTGCCGAAAGAAGCCCGGGAGCGGCTCTTAGCTCCGGAGAGCATCGTACCTTCGTCTTTAGCGTCTTTTGTGGTCTACATCCTAGCAGAAAGCTTTTCCACTCTGTCTGGCAAGGAAAACCTGCGGGAGCACAGAAAACATCTCCCATCGTGTTCTGGACGTTGCACGGAGGTCTGCCAAGTGTTTGGCATGAAGAAATGAAAAGCTGTCCAAAACAGCTTCCAATCGAATATTCGTGTGATTGGAAACGTCAGGAATGTGTAAGGTACTGTTTTCTATCAGTTGGCAAGCTGCGCACACAATCCCAGTGTTGTACAGCTTCCTTCTTCACCTTTCCGATGCTGCCGCTCTCTCCGGCTCCCGCAGCCGAAAAAGCGGCTTCTTCGCGCAAAGACGATTGTACCGCTCACAGTTCTCTCCTTAATGCGGCTTCTGCCGAAAGAAGCCCGGGAGCGGCTCTTAGCTCCGGAGAGCATCGTACCTTCGTCTTTAGCGTCTTTTGTGGTCTACATCCTAGCAGAAAGCTTTTCCACTCTGTCTGGCAAGGAAAACCTGCGGGAGCACAGAGAACATCTCCCATCGTGTTCTGGACGTTGCACGGAGGTCTGCCAAGTGTTTGACAAGAAGGAAAGAAAAGTTGTCCAAAACAGCTTCCAATCGAATATTCATGTGATTGGAAACGTCAGGAAAGTGTAAGGTACTGTTTTCTATCAGTTGGCAAGCTGCGCACACAATCCCAGTGTTGTACAGCTTCCTTCTTCACCTTTCCGATGCTGCCGCTCTCTCCGGCTCCCGGAGCCGAAGAAGCGGCTTCTTCGCTCAAAGACGATTGTACCGCTCACAGTGCTCGCTTAGCGCCGCTTCTGCCGAAAGAAGCCCGGGAGCGGCTCTTAGCTCCGGAGAGCATCGTACCTTCGTCTTTAGCGTCTTTTGTGGTCTACATCCTAGCAGAAAGCTTTTCCACTCTGTCTGGCAAGGAAAACCTGCGGGAGCACAGAAAACATCTCCCATCGTGTTCTGGACGTTGCACGGAGGTCTGCCAAGTGTTTGGCAGGAAGAAATGAAAAGCTGTCCAAAACAGCTTCCAATCGAATATTCGTGTGATTGGAAACGTCAGGAATGTGTAAGGTACTGTTTTCTATCAGTTGGCAAGCTGCGCACACAATCCCTGTGTTGTACAGCTTCCTTCTTCACCTTTCCGATGCTGCCGCTCTCTCCGGCTCCCGGAGCCGAAGAAGCGGCTTCTTCGCGCAAAGACGATTGTACCGCTCACAGTTCTCTCCTTAACGCGGCTTCTGCCGAAAGAAGCCCGGGAGCGGCTCTTAGCTCCGGAGAGCATCGTACCTTCGTCTTTAGCGTCTTTTGTGGTCTACATCCTAGCAGAAAGCTTTTCCACTCTGTCTGGCAAGGAAAACCTGCGGGAGCACAGAAAACATCTCCCATCGTCTTCTGGAAGTTGCACGGAGGTCTGCCAAGTGTTTGGCAGGAAGAAATGAAAAGCTGTCCAAAACAGCTTCCAATCGAATATTCGTGTGATTGGAAACGTCAGGAATGTGTAAGGTACTGTTTTCTATCAGTTGGCAAGCTGCGCACACAATCCCAGTGTTGTACAGCTTCCTTCTTCACCTTTCCGATGCTGCCGCTCTCTCCGGCTCCCGGAGCCGAAGAAGCGGCTTCTTCGCGCACAGACGATTGTACCGCTCACAGTGCTCTCTTAGCGCCGCTTCTGCCGAAAGAAGCCCGGGAGCGGCTCTTAGCTCCGGAGAGCATCGTACCTTCGTCTTTAGCGTCTTTTGTGGTCTACATCCTAGCAGAAAGCTTTTCCACTCTGTCTGGCAAGGAAAACCTGCGGGAGCACAGAAAACATCTCCCATCGTGTTCTGGACGTTGCACGGACGTCTGCCAAGTGTTTGACAAGAAGGAAAGAAAAGTTGTCCAAAACAGCTTCCAATCGAATATTCATGTGATTGGAAACGTCAGGAAAGTGTAAGGTACTGTTTTCTATCAGTTGGCAAGCTGCGCACACAATCCCAGTGTTGTACAGCTTCCTTCTTCACCTTTCCGATGCTGCCGCTCTCTCCGGCTCCCGGAGCCGAAGAAGCGGCTTCTTCGCGCAAAGACGATTGTACCGCTCACAGTGCTCTCTTAGCGCCGCTTCTGCCGAAAGAAGCCCGGGAGCGGCTCTTAGCTCCGGAGAGCATCGTACCTTCGTCTTTAGCGTCTTTTGTGGTCTACATCCTAGCAGAAAGCTTTTCCACTCTGTCTGGCAAGGAAAACCTGCGGGAGCACAGAAAACATCTCCCATCGTGTTCTGGACGTTGCACGGAGGTCTGCCAAGTGTTTGGCATGAAGAAATGAAAAGCTGTCCAAAACAGCTTCCAATCGAATATTCGTGTGATTGGAAACGTCAGGAATGTGTAAGGTACTGTTTTCTATCAGTTGGCAAGCTGCGCACACAATCCCAGTGTTGTACAGCTTCCTTCTTCACCTTTCCGATGCTGCCGCTCTCTCCGGCTCCCGGAGCCGAAGAAGCGGCTTCTTCGCGCAAAGACGATTGTACCGCTCACAGTGCTCTCTTAGCGCCGCTTCTGCCGAAAGAAGCCCGGGAGCGGCTCTTAGCTCCGGAGAGCATCGTACCTTCGTCTTTAGCGTCTTTTGTGGTCTACATCCTAGCAGAAAGCTTTTCCACTCTGTCTGGCAAGGAAAACCTGCGGGAGCACAGAAAACATCTCCCATCGTGTTCTGGACGTTGCACGGAGGTCTGCCAAGTGTTTGACAAGAAGGAAAGAAAAGTTGTCCAAAACAGCTTCCAATCGAATATTCATGTGATTGGAAACGTCAGGAAAGTGTAAGGTACTGTTTTCTATCAGTTGGCAAGCTGCGCACACAATCCCAGTGTTGTACAGCTTCCTTCTTCACCTTTCCGATGCTGCCGCTCTCTCCGGCTCCCGGAGCCGAAGAAGCGGCTTCTTCGCGCAAAGACGATTGTACCGCTCACAGTTCTCTCCTTAACGCGGCTTCTGCCGAAAGAAGCCCGGGAGCGGCTCTTAGCTCCGGAGAGCATCGTACCTTCGTCTTTAGCGTCTTTTGTGGTCTACATCCTAGCAGAAAGCTTTTCCACTCTGTCTGGCAAGGAAAACCTGCGGGAGCACAGAAAACATCTCCCATCGTGTTCTGGACGTTGCACGGACGTCTGCCAAGTGTTTGGCAGGAAGAAATGAAAAGCTGTCCAAAACAGCTTCCAATCGAATATTCGTGTGATTGGAAACGTCAGGAATGTGTAAGGTACTGTTTTCTATCAGTTGGCAAGCTGCGCACACAATCCCAGTGTTGTACAGCTTCCTTCTTCACCTTTCCGATGCTGCCGCTCTCTCCGGCTCCCGGAGCCGAAGAAGCGGCTTCTTCGCGCACAGACGATTGTACCGCTCACAGTGCTCTCTTAGCGCCGCTTCTGCCGAAAGAAGCCCGGGAGCGGCTCTTAGCTCCGGAGAGCATCGTACCTTCGTCTTTAGAGTCTTTTGTGGTCTACATCCTAGCAGAAAGCTTTTCCACTCTGTCTGGCAAGGAAAACCTGCGGGAGCACAGAAAACATCTCCCATCGTGTTCTGGACGTTGCACGGAGGTCTGCCAAGTGTTTGGCAGGAAGAAATGAAAAGCTGTCCAAAACAGGTTCCAATCGAATATTCGTGTGATTGGAAACGTCAGGAATGTGTAAGGTACTGTTTTCTATCAGTTGGCAAGCTGCGCACACAATCCCAGTGTTGTACAGCTTCCTTCTTCACCTTTCCGATGCTGCCGCTCTCTCCGGCTCCCGGAGCCGAAGAAGCGGCTTCTTCGCGCAAAGACGATTGTACCGCTCACAGTGCTCGCTTAGCGCCGCTTCTGCCGAAAGAAGCCCGGGAGCGGCTCTTAGCTCCGGAGAGCATCGTACCTTCGTCTTTAGCGTCTTTTGTGGTCTACATCCTAGCAGAAAGCTTTTCCACTCTGTCTGGCAAGGAAAACCTGCGGGAGCACAGAAAACATCTCCCATCGTGTTCTGGACGTTGCACGGAGGTCTGCCAAGTGTTTGGCATGAAGAAATGAAAAGCTGTCCAAAACAGCTTCTTATCGAACATTCGTGTTATTGGAAACGTCAGGAAAGTGTAAGGTACTGTTTTCTATCAGTTGGCAAGCTGCGCACACAATCCCTGTGTTGTACAGCTTCCTTCTTCACCTTTCCGATGCTGCCGCTCTCTCCGGCTCCCGGAGCCGAAGAAGCGGCTTCTTCGCGCAAAGACGATTGTACCGCTCACAGTGCTCTCCTTAACGCGGCTTCTGCCGAAAGAAGCCCGGGAGCGGCTCTTAGCTCCGGAGAGCATCGTACCTTCGTCTTTAGCGTCTTTTGTGGTCTACATCCTAGCAGAAAGCTTTTCCACTCTGTCTGGCAAGGAAAACCTGCGGGAGCACAGAAAACATCTCCCATCGTGTTCTGGACGTTGCACGGAGGTCTGCCAAGTGTTTGGCAGGAAGAAATGAAAAGCTGTCCAAAACAGCTTCCAATCGAATATTCGTGTGATTGGAAACGTCAGGAATGTGTAAGGTACTGTTTTCTATCAGTTGGCAAGCTGCGCACACAATCCCAGTGTTGTACAGCTTCCTTCTTCACCTTTCCGATGCTGCCGCTCTCTCCGGCTCCCGGAGCCGAAGAAGCGGCTTCTTCGCGCACAGACGATTGTACCGCTCACAGTGCTCTCTTAGCGCCGCTTCTGCCGAAAGAAGCCCGGGAGCGGCTCTTAGCTCCGGAGAGCATCGTACCTTCGTCTTTAGCGTCTTTTGTGGTCTACATCCTAGCAGAAAGCTTTTCCACTCTGTCTGGCAAGGAAAACCTGCGGGAGCACAGAAAACATCTCCCATCGTGTTCTGGACGTTGCACGGAGGTCTGCCAAGTGTTTGGCATGAAGAAATGAAAAGCTGTCCAAAACAGCTTCCAATCGAATATTCGTGTGATTGGAAACGTCAGGAATGTGTAAGGTACTGTTTTCTATCAGTTGGCAAGCTGCGCACACAATCCCAGTGTTGTACAGCTTCCTTCTTCACCTTTCCGATGCTGCCGCTCTCTCCGGCTCCCGGAGCCGAAGAAGCGGCTTCTTCGCGCAAAGACGATTGTACCGCTCACAGTGCTCTCTTAGCGCCGCTTCTGCCGAAAGAAGCCCGGGAGCGGCTCTTAGCTCCGGAGAGCATCGTACCTTCGTCTTTAGCGTCTTTTGTGGTCTACATCCTAGCAGAAAGCTTTTCCACTCTGTCTGGCAAGGAAAACCTGCGGGAGCACAGAAAACATCTCCCATCGTGTTCTGGACGGTGCACGGAGGTCTGCCAAGTGTTTGGCATGAAGAAATGAAAAGTTGTCCAAAACAGCTTCCAATCGAATATTCATGTGATTGGAAACGTCAGGAAAGTGTAAGGTACTGTTTTCTATCAGTTGGCAAGCTGCGCACACAATCCCAGTGTTGTACAGCTTCCTTCTTCACCTTTCCGATGCTGCCGCTCTCTCCGGCTCCCGGAGCCGAAGAAGCGGCTTCTTCGCGCAAAGACGATTGTACCGCTCACAGTGCTCTCTTAGCGCCGCTTCTGCCGAAAGAAGCCCGGCAGCGGCTCTTAGCTCCGGAGAGCATCGTACCTTCGTCTTTAGCGTCTTTTGTGGTCTACATCCTAGCAGAAAGCTTTTCCACTCTGTCTGGCAAGGAACACCTGCGGGAGCACAGAAAACATCTCCCATCGTGTTCTGGACGTTGCACGGACGTCTGCCAAGTGTTTGGCATGAAGGAAAGAAAAGTTGTCCAAAACAGCTTCCAATCGAATATTCATGTGATTGGAAACGTCAGGAAAGTGTAAGGTACTGTTTTCTATCAGTTGGCAAGTTGCGCACACAATCCCAGTGTTGTACAGCTTCCTTCTTCACCTTTCCGATGCTGCCGCTCTCTCCGGCTCCCGGAGCCGAAGAAGCGGCTTCTTCGCGCACAGACGATTGTACCGCTCACAGGGCTCTCTTAGCGCCGCTTCTGCCGAAAGAAGCCCGGGAGCGGCTCTTAGCTCCGGAGAGCATCGTACCTTCGTCTTTAGAGTCTTTTGTGGTCTACATCCTAGCAGAAAGCTTTTCCACTCTGTCTGGCAAGGAAAACCTGCGGGAGCACAGAAAACATCTCCCATCGTGTTCTGGACGTTGCACGGAGGTCTGCCAAGTGTTTGACAAGAAGGAAAGAAAAGTTGTCCAAAACAGCTTCCAATCGAATATTCATGTGATTGGAAACGTCAGGAAAGTGTAAGGTACTGTTTTCTATCAGTTGGCAAGCTGCGCACACAATCCCAGTGTTGTACAGCTTCCTTCTTCACCTTTCCGATGCTGCCGCTCTCTCCGGCTCCCGGAGCCGAAGAAGCGGCTTCTTCGCGCAAAGACGATTGTACCGCTCACAGTGCTCGCTTATCGCCGCTTCTGCCGAAAGAAGCCCGGGAGCGGCTCTTAGCTCCGGAGAGCATCGTACCTTCGTCTTTAGCGTCTTTTGTGGTCTACATCCTAGCAGAAAGCTTTTCCACTCTGTCTGGCAAGGAAAACCTGCGGGAGCACAGAAAACATCTCCCATCGTGTTCTGGACGTTGCACGGAGGTCTGCCAAGTGTTTGGCATGAAGAAATGAAAAGCTGTCCAAAACAGCTTCCAATCGAATATTCATGTGATTGGAAACGTCAGGAAAGTGTAAGGTACTGTTTTCTATCAGTTGGCAAGCTGCGCACACAATCCCAGTGTTGTACAGCTTCCTTCTTCACCTTTCCGATGCTGCCGCTCTCTCCGGCTCCCGGAGCCGAAGAAGCGGCTTCTTCGCGCAAAGACGATTGTACCGCTCACAGTGCTCTCTTAGCGCTGCTTCTGCCGAAAGAAGCCCGGGAGCGGCTCTTAGCTCCGGAGAGCATCGTACCGTCGTCTTTAGCGTCTTTTGTGGTCTACATCCTAGCAGAAAGCTTTTCCACTCTGTCTGGCAAGGAAAACCTGCGGGAGCACAGAAAACATCTCCCAACGTGTTCTGGACGTTGCACGGACGACTGCCAAGTGTTTGACAAGAAGGAAAGAAAAGTTGTCCAAACCAGCTTCCAATCGAATATTCATGTGATTGGAAACGTCAGGAAAGTGTAAGGTACTGTTTTCTATCAGTTGGCAAGCTGCGCACACAATCCCAGTGTTGTACAGCTTCCTTCTTCACCTTTCCGATGCTGCCGCTCTCTCCGGCTCCCGGAGCCGAAGAAGCGGCTTCTTCGCGCAAAGACGATTGTACCGCTCACAGTGCTCGCTTAGCGCCGCTTCTGCCGAAAGAAGCCCGGGAGCGGCTCTTAGCTCCGGAGAGCATCGTACCTTCGTCTTTAGCGTCTTTTGTGGTCTACATCCTAGCAGAAAGCTTTTCCACTCTGTCTGGCAAGGAAAACCTGCTCGAGCACAGAAAACATCTCCCATCGTGTTCTGGACGTTGCACGGACGTCTGCCAAGTGTTTGGCATGAAGGAAAGAAAAGTTGTCCAAAACAGCTTCCAATCGAATATTCATGTGATTGGAAACGTCAGGAAAGTGTAAGGTACTGTTTTCTATCAGTTGGCAAGCTGCGCACACAATCCCAGTGTTGTACAGCTTCCTTCTTCACCTTTCCGATGCTGCCGCTCTCTCCGGCTCCCGGAGCCGAAGAAGCGGCTTCTTCGCGCAAAGACGATTGTACCGCTCACAGTGCTCTCCTTAACGCGGCTTCTGCCGAAAGAAGCCCGGGAGCGGCTCTTAGCTCCGGAGAGCATCGTACCTTCGTCTTTAGAGTCTTTTGTGGTCTACATCCTAGCAGAAAGCTTTTCCACTCTGTCTGGCAAGGAAAACCTGCGGGAGCACAGAAAACATCTCCCATCGTGTTCTGGACGTTGCACGGAGGTCTGCCAAGTGTTTGACAAGAAGGAAAGAAAAGTTGTCCAAAACAGCTTCCAATCGAATATTCATGTGATTGGAAACGTCAGGAAAGTGTAAGGTACTGTTTTCTATCAGTTGGCAAGCTGCGCACACAATCCCAGTGTTGTACAGCTTCCTTCTTCACCTTTCCGATGCTGCCGCTCTCTCCGGCTCCCGGAGCCGAAGAAGCGGCTTCTTCGCGCAAAGACGATTGTACCGCTCACAGTGCTCTCCTTAACGCGGCTTCTGCCGAAAGAAGCCCGGGAGCGGCTCTTAGCTCCGGAGAGCATCGTACCTTCGTCTTTAGCGTCTTTTGTGGTCTACATCCTAGCAGAAAGCTTTTCCACTCTGTCTGGCAAGGAAAACCTGCGGGAGCACAGAAAACATCTCCCATCGTGTTCTGGACGTTGCACGGAGGTCTGCCAAGTGTTTGGCATGAAGAAATGAAAAGCTGTCCAAAACAGCTTCCAATCGAATATTCGTGTGATTGGAAACGTCAGGAATGTGTAAGGTACTGTTTTCTATCAGTTGGCAAGCTGCGCACACAATCCCAGTGTTGTACAGCTTCCTTCTTCACCTTTCCGATGCTGCCGCTCTCTCCGGCTCCCGGAGCCGAAGAAGCGGCTTCTTCGCGCACAGACGATTGTACCGCTCACAGTGCTCGCTTAGCGCCGCTTCTGCCGAAAGAAGCCCGGGAGCGGCTCTTAGCTCCGGAGAGCATCGTACCTTCGTCTTTAGCGTCTTTTGTGGTCTACATCCTAGCAGAAAGCTTTTCCACTCTGTCTGGCAAGGAAAACCTGCGGGAGCACAGAAAACATCTCCCATCGTGTTCTGGACGTTGCACGGAGGTCTGCCAAGTGTTTGGCATGAAGAAATGAAAAGCTGTCCAAAACAGCTTCTTATCGAATATTCGTGTGATTGGAAACGTCAGGAATGTGTAAGGTACTGTTTTCTATCAGTTGGCAAGCTGCGCACACAATCCCAGTGTTGTACAGCTTCCTTCTTCACCTTTCCGATGCTGCCGCTCTCTCCGGCTCCCGGAGCCGAAGAAGCGGCTTCTTCGCGCAAAGACGATTGTACCGCTCACAGTGCTCTCATAGCGCGGCTTCTGCCGAAAGAAGCCCGGGAGCGGCTCTTAGCTCCGGAGAGCATCGTACCGTCGTCTTTAGCGTCTTTTGTGGTCTACATCCTAGCAGAAAGCTTTTCCACTCTGTCTGGCAAGGAAAACCTGCGGGAGCACAGAAAACATCTCCCATCGTGTTCTGGACGTTGCACGGAGGTCTGCCAAGTGTTTGACAAGAAGGAAAGAAAAGTTGTCCAAAACAGCTTCCAATCGAATATTCATGTGATTGGAAACGTCAGGAAAGTGTAAGGTACTGTTTTCTATCAGTTGGCAAGCTGCGCACACAATCCCAGTGTTGTACATCTTCCTTCTTCACCTTTCCGATGCTGCCGCTCTCTCCGGCTCCCGGAGCCGAAGAAGCGGCTTCTTCGCGCAAAGACGATTGTACCGCTCACAGTTCTCTCCTTAACGCGGCTTCTGCCGAAAGAAGCCCGGGAGCGGCTCTTAGCTCCGGAGAGCATCGTACCTTCGTCTTTAGCGTCTTTTGTGGTCTACATCCTAGCAGAAAGCTTTTCCACTCTGTCTGGCAAGGAAAACCTGCGGGAGCACAGAAAACATCTCCCATCGTGTTCTGGACGTTGCACGGACGTCTGCCAAGTGTTTGGCAGGAAGAAATGAAAAGCTGTCCAAAACAGCTTCCAATCGAATATTCGTGTGATTGGAAACGTCAGGAATGTGTAAGGTACTGTTTTCTATCAGTTGGCAAGCTGCGCACACAATCCCAGTGTTGTACAGCTTCCTTCTTCACCTTTCCGATGCTGCCGCTCTCTCCGGCTCCCGGAGCCGAAGAAGCGGCTTCTTCGCGCAAAGACGATTGTACCGCTCACAGTGCTCGCTTAGCGCCGCTTCTGCCGAAAGAAGCCCGGGAGCGGCTCTTAGCTCCGGAGAGCATCGTACCTTCGTCTTTAGCGTCTTTTGTGGTCTACATCCTAGCAGAAAGCTTTTCCACTCTGTCTGGCAAGGAAAACCTGCGGGAGCACAGAAAACATCTCCCATCGTGTTCTGGACGTTGCACGGAGGTCTGCCAAGTGTTTGGCATGAAGAAATGAAAAGCTGTCCAAAACAGCTTCTTATCGAATATTCGTGTGATTGGAAACGTCAGGAATGTGTAAGGTACTGTTTTCTATCAGTTGGCAAGCTGCGCACACAATCCCAGTGTTGTACAGCTTCCTTCTTCACCTTTCCGATGCTGCCGCTCTCTCCGGCTCCCGGAGCCGAAGAAGCGGCTTCTTCGCGCAAAGACGATTGTACCGCTCACAGTGCTCGCTTAGCGCCGCTTCTGCCGAAAGAAGCCCGGGAGCGGCTCTTAGCTCCGGAGAGCATCGTACCTTCGTCTTTAGCGTCTTTTGTGGTCTACATCCTAGCAGAAAGCTTTTCCACTCTGTCTGGCAAGGAAAACCTGCGGGAGCACAGAAAACATCTCCCATCGTGTTCTGGACGTTGCACGGAGGTCTGCCAAGTTTTTGGCATGAAGAAATGAAAAGCTGTCCAAAACAGCTTCTTATCGAACATTCGTGTTATTGGAAACGTCAGGAAAGTGTAAGGTACTGTTTTCTATCAGTTGGCAAGCTGCGCACACAATCCCTGTGTTGTACAGCTTCCTTCTTCACCTTTCCGATGCTGCCGCTCTCTCCGGCTCCCGGAGCCGAAGAAGCGGCTTCTTCGCGCAAAGACGATTGTACCGCTCACAGTGCTCTCCTTAACGCGGCTTCTGCCGAAAGAAGCCCGGGAGCGGCTCTTAGCTCCGGAGAGCATCGTACCTTCGTCTTTAGCGTCTTTTGTGGTCTACATCCTAGCAGAAAGCTTTTCCACTCTGTCTGGCAAGGAAAACCTGCGGGAGCACAGAAAACATCTCCCATCGTGTTCTGGACGTTGCACGGAGGTCTGCCAAGTGTTTGGCAGGAAGAAATGAAAAGCTGTCCAAAACAGCTTCCAATCGAATATTCGTGTGATTGGAAACGTCAGGAATGTGTAAGGTACTGTTTTCTATCAGTTGGCAAGCTGCGCACACAATCCCAGTGTTGTACAGCTTCCTTCTTCACCTTTCCGATGCTGCCGCTCTCTCCGGCTCCCGGAGCCGAAGAAGCGGCTTCTTCGCGCACAGACGATTGTACCGCTCACAGTGCTCTCTTAGCGCCGCTTCTGCCGAAAGAAGCCCGGGAGCGGCTCTTAGCTCCGGAGAGCATCGTACCTTCGTCTTTAGCGTCTTTTGTGGTCTACATCCTAGCAGAAAGCTTTTCCACTCTGTCTGGCAAGGAAAACCTGCGGGAGCACAGAAAACATCTCCCATCGTGTTCTGGACGTTGCACGGAGGTCTGCCAAGTGTTTGGCAGGAAGAAATGAAAAGCTGTCCAAAACAGCTTCCAATCGAATATTCGTGTGATTGGAAACGTCAGGAATGTGTAAGGTACTGTTTTCTATCAGTTGGCAAGCTGCGCACACAATCCCAGTGTTGTACAGCTTCCTTCTTCACCTTTCCGATGCTGCCGCTCTCTCCGGCTCCCGGAGCCGAAGAAGCGGCTTCTTCGCGCACAGACGATTGTACCGCTCACAGTGCTCTCTTAGCGCCGCTTCTGCCGAAAGAAGCCCGGGAGCGGCTCTTAGCTCCGGAGAGCATCGTACCTTCGTCTTTAGCGTCTTTTGTGGTCTACATCCTAGCAGAAAGCTTTTCCACTCTGTCTGGCAAGGAAAACCTGCGGGAGCACAGAAAACATCTCCCATCGTGTTCTGGACGTTGCACGGAGGTCTGCCAAGTGTTTGACAAGAAGGAAAGAAAAGTTGTCCAAAACAGCTTCCAATCGAATATTCATGTGATTGGAAACGTCAGGAAAGTGTAAGGTACTGTTTTCTATCAGTTGGCAAGCTGCGCACACAATCCCAGTGTTGTACAGCTTCCTTCTTCACCTTTCCGATGCTGCCGCTCTCTCCGGCTCCCGGAGCCGAAGAAGCGGCTTCTTCGCGCAAAGACGATTGTACCGCTCACAGTGCTCTCTTAGCGCCGCTTCTGCCGAAAGAAGCCCGGCAGCGGCTCTTAGCTCCGGAGAGCATCGTACCTTCGTCTTTAGCGTCTTTTGTGGTCTACATCCTAGCAGAAAGCTTTTCCACTCTGTCTGGCAAGGAACACCTGCGGGAGCACAGAAAACATCTCCCATCGTGTTCTGGACGTTGCACGGACGTCTGCCAAGTGTTTGGCATGAAGGAAAGAAAAGTTGTCCAAAACAGCTTCCAATCGAATATTCATGTGATTGGAAACGTCAGGAAAGTGTAAGGTACTGTTTTCTATCAGTTGGCAAGTTGCGCACACAATCCCAGTGTTGTACAGCTTCCTTCTTCACCTTTCCGATGCTGCCGCTCTCTCCGGCTCCCGGAGCCGAAGAAGCGGCTTCTTCGCGCACAGACGATTGTACCGCTCACAGGGCTCTCTTAGCGCCGCTTTAGCCGAAAGAAGCCCGGGAGCGGCTCTTAGCTCCGGAGAGCATCGTACCTTCGTCTTTAGCGTCTTTTGTGGTCTACATCCTAGCAGAAAGCTTTTCCACTCTGTCTGGCAAGGAAAACCTGCGGGAGCACAGAAAACATCTCCCATCGTGTTCTGGACGTTGCACGGAGGTCTGCCAAGTGTTTGGCATGAACAAAAGAAAAGTTGTCCAAAACAGCTTCTTATCGAATATTCATGTGATTGGAAACGTCAGGAAAGTGTAAGGTACTGTTTTCTATCAGTTGGCAAGCTGCGCACACAATCCCAGTGTTGTACAGCTTCCTTCTTCACCTTTCCGATGCTGCCGCTCTCTCCGGCTCCCGGAGCCGAAGAAGCGGCTTCTTCGCGCAAAGACGATTGTACCGCTCACAGTGCTCTCTTAGCGCCGCTTCTGCCGAAAGAAGCCCTGGAGCGGCTCTTAGCTCCGGAGAGCATCGTACCTTCGTCTTTAGCGTCTTTTGTGGTCTACATCCTAGCAGAAAGCTTTTCCACTCTGTCTGGCAAGGAAAACCTGCGGGAGCACAGAAAACATCTCCCAACGTGTTCTGGACGTTGCACGGACGACTGCCAAGTGTTTGACAAGAAGGAAAGAAAAGTTGTCCAAAACAGCTTCCAATCGAATATTCATGTGATTGGAAACGTCAGGAAAGTGTAAGGTACTGTTTTCTATCAGTTGGCAAGCTGCGCACACAATCCCAGTGTTGTACAGCTTCCTTCTTCACCTTTCCGATGCTGCCGCTCTCTCCGGCTCCCGGAGCCGAAGAAGCGGCTTCTTCGCGCAAAGACGATTGTACCGCTCACAGTGCTCGCTTAGCGCCGCTTCTGCCGAAAGAAGCCCGGGAGCGGCTCTTAGCTCCGGAGAGCATCGTACCTTCGTCTTTAGCGTCTTTTGTGGTCTACATCCTAGCAGAAAGCTTTTCCACTCTGTCTGGCAAGGAAAACCTGCGGGAGCACAGAAAACATCTCCCATCGTCTTCTGGACGTTGCACGGAGGTCTGCCAAGTGTTTGGCATGAAGAAATGAAAAGCTGTCCAAAACAGCTTCTTATCGAACATTCGTGTGATAGGAAACGTCAGGAAAGTGTAAGGTACTGTTTTCTATCAGTTGGCAAGCTGCGCACACAATCCCAGTGTTGTACAGCTTCCTTCTTCACCTTTCCGATGCTGCCGCTCTCTCCGGCTCCCGGAGCCGAAGAAGCGGCTTCTTCGCGCAAAGACGATTGTACCGCTCACAGTGCTCTCCTTAACGCGGCTTCTGCCGAAAGAAGCCCGGGAGCGGCTCTTAGCTCCGGAGAGCATCGTACCTTCGTCTTTAGCGTCTTTTGTGGTCTACATCCTAGCAGAAAGCTTTTCCACTCTGTCTGGCAAGGAAAACCTGCGGGAGCACAGAAAACATCTCCCATCGTGTTCTGGACGTTGCACGGAGGTCTGCCAAGTGTTTGACAAGAAGGAAAGAAAAGTTGTCCAAAACAGCTTCCAATCGAATATTCATGTGATTGGAAACGTCAGGAAAGTGTAAGGTACTGTTTTCTATCAGTTGGCAAGCTGCGCACACAATCCCAGTGTTGTACAGCTTCCTTCTTCACCTTTCCGATGCTGCCGCTCTCTCCGGCTCCCGGAGCCGAAGAAGCGGCTTCTTCGCGCAAAGACGATTGTACCGCTCACAGTGCTCGCTTATCGCCGCTTCTGCCGAAAGAAGCCCGGGAGCGGCTCTTAGCTCCGGAGAGCATCGTACCTTCGTCTTTAGCGTCTTTTGTGGTCTACATCCTAGCAGAAAGCTTTTCCACTCTGTCTGGCAAGGAAAACCTGCGGGAGCACAGAAAACATCTCCCATCGTGTTCTGGACGTTGCACGGAGGTCTGCCAAGTGTTTGGCATGAAGGAAAGAAAAGTTGTCCAAAACAGCTTCTTATCGAATATTCATGTGATTGGAAACGTCAGGAAAGTGTAAGGTACTGTTTTCTATCAGTTGGCAAGCTGCGCACACAATCCCAGTGTTGTACAGCTTCCTTCTTCACCTTTCCGATGCTGCCGCTCTCTCCGGCTCCCGGAGCCGAAGAAGCGGCTTCTTCGCGCAAAGACGATTGTACCGCTCACAGTGCTCTCCTTAACGCGGCTTCTGCCGAAAGAAGCCCGGGAGCGGCTCTTAGCTCCGGAGAGCATCGTACCTTCGTCTTTAGAGTCTTTTGTGGTCTACATCCTAGCAGAAAGCTTTTCCACTCTGTCTGGCAAGGAAAACCTGCGGGAGCACAGAAAACATCTCCCATCGTGTTCTGGACGTTGCACGGAGGTCTGCCAAGTGTTTGACAAGAAGGAAAGAAAAGTTGTCCAAAACAGCTTCCAATCGAATATTCATGTGATTGGAAACGTCAGGAAAGTGTAAGGTACTGTTTTCTATCAGTTGGCAAGCTGCGCACACAATCCCAGTGTTGTACAGCTTCCTTCTTCACCTTTCCGATGCTGACGCTCTCTCCGGCTCCTGGAGCCGAAGAAGCGGCTTCTTCGCTCAAAGACGATTGTACCGCTCACAGTGCTCGCTTAGCGCGGCTTCTGCCGAAAGAAGCCCGGGAGCGGCTCTTAGCTCCGGAGAGCATCGTACCTTCGTCTTTAGCGTCTTTTGTGGTCTACATCCTAGCAGAAAGCTTTTCCACTCTGTCTGGCAAGGAAAACCTGCGGGAGCACAGAAAACATCTCCCATCGTGTTCTGGACGTTGCACGGAGGTCTGCCAAGTGTTTGGCATGAAGAAATGAAAAGCTGTCCAAAACAGCTTCCAATCGAATATTCGTGTGATTGGAAACGTCAGGAATGTGTAAGGTACTGTTTTCTATCAGTTGGCAAGCTGCGCACACAATCCCAGTGTTGTACAGCTTCCTTCTTCACCTTTCCGATGCTGCCGCTCTCTCCGGCTCCCGGAGCCGAAGAAGCGGCTTCTTCGCGCAAAGACGATTGTACCGCTCACAGTGCTCTCTTAGCGCCGCTTCTGCCGAAAGAAGCCCGGGAGCGGCTCTTAGCTCCGGAGAGCATCGTACCGTCGTCTTTAGCGTCTTTTGTGGTCTACATCCTAGCAGAAAGCTTTTCCACTCTGTCTGGCAAGGAAAACCTGCGGGAGCACAGAAAACATCTCCCATCGTGTTCTGGACGTTGCACGGAGGTCTGCCAAGTGTTTGACAAGAAGGAAAGAAAAGTTGTCCAAAACAGCTTCCAATCGAATATTCATGTGATTGGAAACGTCAGGAAAGTGTAAGGTACTGTTTTCTATCAGTTGGCAAGCTGCGCACACAATCCCAGTGTTGTACAGCTTCCTTCTTCACCTTTCCGATGCTGCCGCTCTCTCCGGCTCCCGGAGCCGAAGAAGCGGCTTCTTCGCGCAAAGACGATTGTACCGCTCACAGTGCTCTCCTTAACGCGGCTTCTGCCGAAAGAAGCCCGGGAGCGGCTCTTAGCTCCGGAGAGCATCGTACCTTCGTCTTTAGCGTCTTTTGTGGTCTACATCCTAGCAGAAAGCTTTTCCACTCTGTCTGGCAAGGAAAACCTGCGGGAGCACAGAAAACATCTCCCATCGTGTTCTGGACGTTGCACGGAGGTCTGCCAAGTGTTTGGCAGGAAGAAATGAAAAGCTGTCCAAAACAGCTTCCAATCGAATATTCGTGTGATTGGAAACGTCAGGAATGTGTAAGGTACTGTTTTCTATCAGTTGGCAAGCTGCGCACACAATCCCAGTGTTGTACAGCTTCCTTCTTCACCTTTCCGATGCTGCCGCTCTCTCCGGCTCCCGGAGCCGAAGAAGCGGCTTCTTCGCGCACAGACGATTGTACCGCTCACAGTGCTCGCTTAGCGCCGCTTCTGCCGAAAGAAGCCCGGGAGCGGCTCTTAGCTCCGGAGAGCATCGTACCTTCGTCTTTAGCGTCTTTTGTGGTCTACATCCTAGCAGAAAGCTTTTCCACTCTGTCTGGCAAGGAAAACCTGCGGGAGCACAGAAAACATCTCCCATCGTGTTCTGGACGTTGCACGGAGGTCTGCCAAGTGTTTGGCATGAAGAAATGAAAAGCTGTCCAAAACAGCTTCTTATCGAATATTCGTGTGATTGGAAACGTCAGGAAAGTGTAAGGTACTGTTTTCTATCAGTTGGCAAGCTGCGCACACAATCCCAGTGTTGTACAGCTTCCTTCTTCACCTTTCCGATGCTGCCGCTCTCTCCGGCTCCCGGAGCCGAAGAAGCGGCTTCTTCGCGCAAAGACGATTGTACCGCTCACAGTGCTCTCATAGCGCGGCTTCTGCCGAAAGAAGCCCGGGAGCGGCTCTTAGCTCCGGAGAGCATCGTACCGTCGTCTTTAGCGTCTTTTGTGGTCTACATCCTAGCAGAAAGCTTTTCCACTCTGTCTGGCAAGGAAAACCTGCGGGAGCACAGAAAACATCTCCCATCGTGTTCTGGACGTTGCACGGAGGTCTGCCAAGTGTTTGACAAGAAGGAAAGAAAAGCTGTCCAAAACAGCTTCCAATCGAATATTCATGTGATTGGAAACGTCAGGAAAGTGTAAGGTACTGTTTTCTATCAGTTGGCAAGCTGCGCACACAATCCCAGTGTTGTACAGCTTCCTTCTTCACCTTTCCGATGCTGCCGCTCTCTCCGGCTCCCGGAGCCGAAGAAGCGGCTTCTTCGCGCAAAGACGATTGTACCGCTCACAGTGCTCGCTTATCGCCGCTTCTGCCGAAAGAAGCCCGGGAGCGGCTCTTAGCTCCGGAGAGCATCGTACCTTCGTCTTTAGCGTCTTTTGTGGTCTAGATCCTAGCAGAAAGCTTTTCCACTGTGTCTGGCAAGGAAAACCTGCGGGAGCACAGAAAACATCTCCCATCGTGTTCTGGACGTTGCACGGAGGTCTGCCAAGTGTTTGGCAGGAAGAAATGAAAAGCTGTCCAAAACAGCTTCCAATCGAATATTCGTGTGATTGGAAACGTCAGGAATGTGTAAGGTACTGTTTTCTATCAGTTGGCAAGCTGCGCACACAATCCCAGTGTTGTACAGCTTCCTTCTTCACCTTTCCGATGCTGCCGCTCTCTCCGGCTCCCGGAGCCGAAGAAGCGGCTTCTTCGCGCACAGACGATTGTACCGCTCACAGTGCTCTCTTAGCGCCGCTTCTGCCGAAAGAAGCCCGGCAGCGGCTCTTAGCTCCGGAGAGCATCGTACCTTCGTCTTTAGCGTCTTTTGTGGTCTACATCCTAGCAGAAAGCTTTTCCACTCTGTCTGGCAAGGAAAACCTGCGGGAGCACAGAAAACATCTCCCATCGTGTTCTGGACGTTGCACGGAGGTCTGCCAAGTGTTTGGCATGAAGAAATGAAAAGCTGTCCAAAACAGCTTCCAATCGAATATTCGTGTGATTGGAAACGTCAGGAATGTGTAAGGTACTGTTTTCTATCAGTTGGCAAGCTGCGCACACAATCCCAGTGTTGTACAGCTTCCTTCTTCACCTTTCCGATGCTGCCGCTCTCTCCGGCTCCCGGAGCCGAAGAAGCGGCTTCTTCGCGCAAAGACGATTGTACCGCTCACAGTGCTCTCTTAGCGCCGCTTCTGCCGAAAGAAGCCCGGCAGCGGCTCTTAGCTCCGGAGAGCATCGTACCTTCGTCTTTAGCGTCTTTTGTGGTCTACATCCTAGCAGAAAGCTTTTCCACTCTGTCTGGCAAGGAAAACCTGCGGGAGCACAGAAAACATCTCCCATCGTGTTCTGGACGTTGCACGGAGGTCTGCCAAGTGTTTGACAAGAAGGAAAGAAAAGTTGTCCAAAACAGCTTCCAATCGAACATTCATGTGATTGGAAACGTCAGGAAAGTGTAAGGTACTGTTTTCTATCAGTTGGCAAGCTGCGCACACAATCCCAGTGTTGTACAGCTTCCTTCTTCACCTTTCCGATGCTGCCGCTCTCTCCGGCTCCCGGAGCCGAAGAAGCGGCTTCTTCGCGCAAAGACGATTGTACCGCTCACAGTGCTCTCCTTAACGCGGCTTCTGCCGAAAGAAGCCCGGGAGCGGCTCTTAGCTCCGGAGAGCATCGTACCTTCGTCTTTAGCGTCTTTTGTGGTCTACATCCTAGCAGAAAGCTTTTCCACTCTGTCTGGCAAGGAAAACCTGCGGGAGCACAGAAAACATCTCCCATCGTGTTCTGGACGTTGCACGGACGTCTGCCAAGTGTTTGGCAGGAAGAAATGAAAAGCTGTCCAAAACAGCTTCCAATCGAATATTCGTGTGATTGGAAACGTCAGGAATGTGTAAGGTACTGTTTTCTATCAGTTGGCAAGCTGCGCACACAATCCCAGTGTTGTACAGCTTCCTTCTTCACCTTTCCGATGCTGCCGCTCTCTCCGGCTCCCGGAGCCGAAGAAGCGGCTTCTTCGCGCACAGACGATTGTACCGCTCACAGTGCTCGCTTAGCGCCGCTTCTGCCGAAAGAAGCCCGGGAGCGGCTCTTAGCTCCGGAGAGCATCGTACCTTCGTCTTTAGCGTCTTTTGTGGTCTACATCCTAGCAGAAAGCTTTTCCACTCTGTCTGGCAAGGAAAACCTGCGGGAGCACAGAAAACATCTCCCATCGTGTTCTGGACGTTGCACGGAGGTCTGCCAAGTGTTTGGCATGAAGAAATGAAAAGCTGTCCAAAACAGGTTCCAATCGAATATTCGTGTGATTGGAAACGTCAGGAAAGTGTAAGGTACTGTTTTCTATCAGTTGGCAAGCTGCGCACACAATCCCAGTGTTGTACAGCTTCCTTCTTCACCTTTCCGATGCTGCCGCTCTCTCCGGCTCCCGGAGCCGAAGAAGCGGCTTCTTCGCGCACAGACGATTGTACCGCTCTCAGTGCTCTCTTAGCGCCGCTTCTGCCGAAAGAAACCCGGGAGCGGCTCTTAGCTCCGGAGAGCATCGTACCTTCGTCTTTAGCGTCTTTTGTGGTCTACATCCTAGCAGAAAGCTTTTCCACTCTGTCTGGCAAGGAAAACCTGCGGGAGCACAGAAAACATCTCCCATCGTGTTCTGGACGTTGCACGGAGGTCTGCCAAGTGTTTGACAAGAAGGAAAGAAAAGTTGTCCAAAACAGCTTCCAATCGAATATTCATGTGATTGGAAACGTCAGGAAAGTGTAAGGTACTGTTTTCTATCAGTTGGCAAGCTGCGCACACAATCCCAGTGTTGTACAGCTTCCTTCTTCACCTTTCCGATGCTGCCGCTCTCTCCGGCTCCCGGAGCCGAAGAAGCGGCTTCTTCGCGCAAAGACGATTGTACCGCTCACAGTGCTCTCTTAGCGCCGCTTCTGCCGAAAGAAGCCCGGCAGCGGCTCTTAGCTCCGGAGAGCATCGTACCTTCGTCTTTAGCGTCTTTTGTGGTCTACATCCTAGCAGAAAGCTTTTCCACTCTGTCTGGCAAGGAACACCTGCGGGAGCACAGAAAACATCTCCCATCGTGTTCTGGACGTTGCACGGACGTCTGCCAAGTGTTTGGCATGAAGGAAAGAAAAGTTGTCCAAAACAGCTTCCAATCGAATATTCATGTGATTGGAAACGTCAGGAAAGTGTAAGGTACTGTTTTCTATCAGTTGGCAAGTTGCGCACACAATCCCAGTGTTGTACAGCTTCCTTCTTCACCTTTCCGATGCTGCCGCTCTCTCCGGCTCCCGGAGCCGAAGAAGCGGCTTCTTCGCGCAAAGACGATTGTACCGCTCACAGTGCTCTCCTTAACGCGGCTTCTGCCGAAAGAAGCCCGGGAGCGGCTCTTAGCTCCGGAGAGCATCGTACCTTCGTCTTTAGAGTCTTTTGTGGTCTACATCCTAGCAGAAAGCTTTTCCACTCTGTCTGGCAAGGAAAACCTGCGGGAGCACAGAAAACATCTCCCATCGTGTTCTGGACGTTGCACGGAGGTCTGCCAAGTGTTTGACAAGAAGGAAAGAAAAGTTGTCCAAAACAGCTTCCAATCGAATATTCATGTGATTGGAAACGTCAGGAAAGTGTAAGGTACTGTTTTCTATCAGTTGGCAAGCTGCGCACACAATCCCAGTGTTGTACAGCTTCCTTCTTCACCTTTCCGATGCTGCCGCTCTCTCCGGCTCCCGGAGCCGAAGAAGCGGCTTCTTCGCGCACAGACGATTGTACCGCTCACAGTGCTCGCTTATCGCCGCTTCTGCCGAAAGAAGCCCGGGAGCGGCTCTTAGCTCCGGAGAGCATCGTACCTTCGTCTTTAGCGTCTTTTGTGGTCTACATCCTAGCAGAAAGCTTTTCCACTCTGTCTGGCAAGGAAAACCTGCGGGAGCACAGAAAACATCTCCCATCGTGTTCTGGACGTTGCACGGAGGTCTGCCAAGTGTTTGGCATGAAGAAATGAAAAGCTGTCCAAAACAGGTTCCAATCGAATATTCGTGTGATTGGAAACGTCAGGAATGTGTAAGGTACTGTTTTCTATCAGTTGGCAAGCTGCGCACACAATCCCAGTGTTGTACAGCTTCCTTCTTCACCTTTCCGATGCTGCCGCTCTCTCCGGCTCCCGGAGCCGAAGAAGCGGCTTCTTCGCGCACAGACGATTGTACCGCTCACAGTGCTCTCTTAGCGCCGCTTCTGCCGAAAGAAGCCCGGGAGCGGCTCTTAGCTCCGGAGAGCATCGTACCTTCGTCTTTAGCGTCTTTTGTGGTCTACATCCTAGCAGAAAGCTTTTCCACTCTGTCTGGCAAGGAAAACCTGCGGGAGCACAGAAAACATCTCCCATCGTGTTCTGGACGTTGCACGGAGGTCTGCCAAGTGTTTGACAAGAAGGAAAGAAAAGTTGTCCAAAACAGCTTCCAATCGAATATTCATGTGATTGGAAACGTCAGGAAAGTGTAAGGTACTGTTTTCTATCAGTTGGCAAGCTGCGCACACAATCCCAGTGTTGTACAGCTTCCTTCTTCACCTTTCCGATGCTGCCGCTCTCTCCGGCTCCCGGAGCCGAAGAAGCGGCTTCTTCGCGCAAAGACGATTGTACCGCTCACAGTGCTCTCTTAGCGCCGCTTCTGCCGAAAGAAGCCCGGCAGCGGCTCTTAGCTCCGGAGAGCATCGTACCTTCGTCTTTAGCGTCTTTTGTGGTCTACATCCTAGCAGAAAGCTTTTCCACTCTGTCTGGCAAGGAAAACCTGCGGGAGCACAGAAAACATCTCCCATCGTGTTCTGGACGTTGCACGGAGGTCTGCCAAGTGTTTGACAAGAAGGAAAGAAAAGTTATCCAAAACAGCTTCCAATCGAATATTCATGTGATTGGAAACGTCAGGAAAGTGTAAGGTACTGTTTTCTATCAGTTGGCAAGCTGCGCACACAATCCCAGTGTTGTACAGCTTCCTTCTTCACCTTTCCGATGCTGCCGCTCTCTCCGGCTCCCGGAGCCGAAGAAGCGGCTTCTTCGCGCAAAGACGATTGTACCGCTCACAGTGCTCTCCTTAACGCGGCTTCTGCCGAAAGAAGCCCGGGAGCGGCTCTTAGCTCCGGAGAGCATCGTACCTTCGTCTTTAGCGTCTTTTGTGGTCTACATCCTAGCAGAAAGCTTTTCCACTCTGTCTGGCAAGGAAAACCTGCGGGAGCACAGAAAACATCTCCCATCGTGTTCTGGACGTTGCACGGACGTCTGCCAAGTGTTTGGCAGGAAGAAATGAAAAGCTGTCCAAAACAGCTTCCAATCGAATATTCGTGTGATTGGAAACGTCAGGAATGTGTAAGGTACTGTTTTCTATCAGTTGGCAAGCTGCGCACACAATCCCAGTGTTGTACAGCTTCCTTCTTCACCTTTCCGATGCTGCCGCTCTCTCCGGCTCCCGGAGCCGAAGAAGCGGCTTCTTCGCGCAAAGACGATTGTACCGCTCACAGTGCTCTCCTTAACGCGGCTTCTGCCGAAAGAAGCCCGGGAGCGGCTCTTAGCTCCGGAGAGCATCGTACCTTCGTCTTTAGAGTCTTTTGTGGTCTACATCCTAGCAGAAAGCTTTTCCACTCTGTCTGGCAAGGAAAACCTGCGGGAGCACAGAAAACATCTCCCATCGTGTTCTGGACGTTGCACGGAGGTCTGCCAAGTGTTTGACAAGAAGGAAAGAAAAGTTGTCCAAAACAGCTTCCAATCGAATATTCATGTGATTGGAAACGTCAGGAAAGTGTAAGGTACTGTTTTCTATCAGTTGGCAAGCTGCGCACACAATCCCAGTGTTGTACAGCTTCCTTCTTCACCTTTCCGATGCTGCCGCTCTCTCCGGCTCCCGGAGCCGAAGAAGCGGCTTCTTCGCGCAAAGACGATTGTACCGCTCACAGTGCTCGCTTATCGCCGCTTCTGCCGAAAGAAGCCCGGGAGCGGCTCTTAGCTCCGGAGAGCATCGTACCTTCGTCTTTAGCGTCTTTTGTGGTCTAGATCCTAGCAGAAAGCTTTTCCACTGTGTCTGGCAAGGAAAACCTGCGGGAGCACAGAAAACATCTCCCATCGTGTTCTGGACGTTGCACGGAGGTCTGCCAAGTGTTTGGCAGGAAGAAATGAAAAGCTGTCCAAAACAGCTTCCAATCGAATATTCGTGTGATTGGAAACGTCAGGAATGTGTAAGGTACTGTTTTCTATCAGTTGGCAAGCTGCGCACACAATCCCAGTGTTGTACAGCTTCCTTCTTCACCTTTCCGATGCTGCCGCTCTCTCCGGCTCCCGGAGCCGAAGAAGCGGCTTCTTCGCGCACAGACGATTGTACCGCTCACAGTGCTCTCTTAGCGCCGCTTCTGCCGAAAGAAGCCCGGCAGCGGCTCTTAGCTCCGGAGAGCATCGTACCTTCGTCTTTAGCGTCTTTTGTGGTCTACATCCTAGCAGAAAGCTTTTCCACTCTGTCTGGCAAGGAAAACCTGCGGGAGCACAGAAAACATCTCCCATCGTGTTCTGGACGTTGCACGGAGGTCTGCCAAGTGTTTGGCATGAAGAAATGAAAAGCTGTCCAAAACAGGTTCCAATCGAATATTCGTGTGATTGGAAACGTCAGGAATGTGTAAGGTACTGTTTTCTATCAGTTGGCAAGCTGCGCACACAATCCCAGTGTTGTACAGCTTCCTTCTTCACCTTTCCGATGCTGCCGCTCTCTCCGGCTCCCGGAGCCGAAGAAGCGGCTTCTTCGCGCACAGACGATTGTACCGCTCACAGTGCTCTCTTAGCGCCGCTTCTGCCGAAAGAAGCCCGGGAGCGGCTCTTAGCTCCGGAGAGCATCGTACCTTCGTCTTTAGCGTCTTTTGTGGTCTACATCCTAGCAGAAAGCTTTTCCACTCTGTCTGGCAAGGAAAACCTGCGGGAGCACAGAAAACATCTCCCATCGTGTTCTGGACGTTGCACGGAGGTCTGCCAAGTGTTTGACAAGAAGGAAAGAAAAGTTGTCCAAAACAGCTTCCAATCGAATATTCATGTGATTGGAAACGTCAGGAAAGTGTAAGGTACTGTTTTCTATCAGTTGGCAAGCTGCGCACACAATCCCAGTGTTGTACAGCTTCCTTCTTCACCTTTCCGATGCTGCCGCTCTCTCCGGCTCCCGGAGCCGAAGAAGCGGCTTCTTCGCGCAAAGACGATTGTACCGCTCACAGTGCTCTCTTAGCGCCGCTTCTGCCGAAAGAAGCCCGGCAGCGGCTCTTAGCTCCGGAGAGCATCGTACCTTCGTCTTTAGCGTCTTTTGTGGTCTACATCCTAGCAGAAAGCTTTTCCACTCTGTCTGGCAAGGAAAACCTGCGGGAGCACAGAAAACATCTCCCATCGTGTTCTGGACGTTGCACGGAGGTCTGCCAAGTGTTTGACAAGAAGGAAAGAAAAGTTGTCCAAAACAGCTTCCAATCGAATATTCATGTGATTGGAAACGTCAGGAAAGTGTAAGGTACTGTTTTCTATCAGTTGGCAAGCTGCGCACACAATCCCAGTGTTGTACAGCTTCCTTCTTCACCTTTCCGATGCTGCCGCTCTCTCCGGCTCCCGGAGCCGAAGAAGCGGCTTCTTCGCGCAAAGACGATTGTACCGCTCACAGTGCTCTCCTTAACGCGGCTTCTGCCGAAAGAAGCCCGGGAGCGGCTCTTAGCTCCGGAGAGCATCGTACCTTCGTCTTTAGCGTCTTTTGTGGTCTACATCCTAGCAGAAAGCTTTTCCACTCTGTCTGGCAAGGAAAACCTGCAGGAGCACAGAAAACATCTCCCATCGTGTTCTGGACGTTGCACGGACGTCTGCCAAGTGTTTGGCAGGAAGAAATGAAAAGCTGTCCAAAACAGCTTCCAATCGAATATTCGTGTGATTGGAAACGTCAGGAATGTGTAAGGTACTGTTTTCTATCAGTTGGCAAGCTGCGCACACAATCCCAGTGTTGTACAGCTTCCTTCTTCACCTTTCCGATGCTGCCGCTCTCTCCGGCTCCCGGAGCCGAAGAAGCGGCTTCTTCGCGCACAGACGATTGTACCGCTCACAGTGCTCGCTTAGCGCCGCTTCTGCCGAAAGAAGCCCGGGAGCGGCTCTTAGCTCCGGAGAGCATCGTACCTTCGTCTTTAGCGTCTTTTGTGGTCTACATCCTAGCAGAAAGCTTTTCCACTCTGTCTGGCAAGGAAAACCTGCGGGAGCACAGAAAACATCTCCCATCGTGTTCTGGACGTTGCACGGAGGTCTGCCAAGTGTTTGGCATGAAGAAATGAAAAGCTGTCCAAAACAGCTTCCAATCGAATATTCGTGTGATTGGAAACGTCAGGAATGTGTAAGGTACTGTTTTCTATCAGTTGGCAAGCTGCGCACACAATCCCAGTGTTGTACAGCTTCCTTCTTCACCTTTCCGATGCTGCCGCTCTCTCCGGCTCCCGGAGCCGAAGAAGCGGCTTCTTCGCGCACAGACGATTGTACCGCTCACAGTGCTCTCTTAGCGCCGCTTCTGCCGAAAGAAGCCCGGGAGCGGCTCTTAGCTCCGGAGAGCATCGTACCTTCGTCTTTAGCGTCTTTTGTGGTCTACATCCTAGCAGAAAGCTTTTCCACTCTGTCTGGCAAGGAAAACCTGCGGGAGCACAGAAAACATCTCCCATCGTGTTCTGGACGTTGCACGGAGGTCTGCCAAGTGTTTGGCATGAAGAAATGAAAAGCTGTCCAAAACAGCTTCTTATCGAACATTCGTGTTATTGGAAACGTCAGGAAAGTGTAAGGTACTGTTTTCTATCAGTTGGCAAGCTGCGCACACAATCCCTGTGTTGTACAGCTTCCTTCTACACCTTTCCGATGCTGCCGCTCTCTCCGGCTCCCGGAGCCGAAGAAGCGGCTTCTTCGCGCAAAGACGATTGTACCGCTCACAGTGCTCTCCTTAACGCGGCTTCTGCCGAAAGAAGCCCGGGAGCGGCTCTTAGCTCCGGAGAGCATCGTACCTTCGTCTTTAGCGTCTTTTGTGGTCTACATCCTAGCAGAAAGCTTTTCCACTCTGTCTGGCAAGGAAAACCTGCGGGAGCACAGAAAACATCTCCCATCGTGTTCTGGACGTTGCACGGACGTCTGCCAAGTGTTTGGCAGGAAGAAATGAAAAGCTGTCCAAAACAGCTTCCAATCGAATATTCGTGTGATTGGAAACGTCAGGAATGTGTAAGGTACTGTTTTCTATCAGTTGGCAAGCTGCGCACACAATCCCAGTGTTGTACAGCTTCCTTCTTCACCTTTCCGATGCTGCCGCTCTCTCCGGCTCCCGGAGCCGAAGAAGCGGCTTCTTCGCGCACAGACGATTGTACCGCTCACAGTGCTCTCTTAGCGCCGCTTCTGCCGAAAGAAGCCCGGGAGCGGCTCTTAGCTCCGGAGAGCATCGTACCTTCGTCTTTAGCGTCTTTTGTGGTCTACATCCTAGCAGAAAGCTTTTCCACTCTGTCTGGCAAGGAAAACCTGCGGGAGCACAGAAAACATCTCCCATCGTGTTCTGGACGTTGCACGGAGGTCTGCCAAGTGTTTGGCATGAAGAAATGAAAAGCTGTCCAAAACAGGTTCCAATCGAATATTCGTGTGATTGGAAACGTCAGGAATGTGTAAGGTACTGTTTTCTATCAGTTGGCAAGCTGCGCACACAATCCCAGTGTTGTACAGCTTCCTTCTTCACCTTTCCGATGCTGCCGCTCTCTCCGGCTCCCGGAGCCGAAGAAGCGGCTTCTTCGCGCACAGACGATTGTACCGCTCACAGTGCTCTCTTAGCGCCGCTTCTGCCGAAAGAAGCCCGGGAGCGGCTCTTAGCTCCGGAGAGCATCGTACCTTCGTCTTTAGCGTCTTTTGTGGTCTACATCCTAGCAGAAAGCTTTTCCACTCTGTCTGGCAAGGAAAACCTGCGGGAGCACAGAAAACATCTCCCATCGTGTTCTGGACGTTGCACGGAGGTCTGCCAAGTGTTTGACAAGAAGGAAAGAAAAGTTGTCCAAAACAGCTTCCAATCGAATATTCATGTGATTGGAAACGTCAGGAAAGTGTAAGGTACTGTTTTCTATCAGTTGGCAAGCTGCGCACACAATCCCAGTGTTGTACAGCTTCCTTCTTCACCTTTCCGATGCTGCCGCTCTCTCCGGCTCCCAGAGCCGAAGAAGCGGCTTCTTCGCGCAAAGACGATTGTACCGCTCACAGTGCTCTCTTAGCGCCGCTTCTGCCGAAAGAAGCCCGGCAGCGGCTCTTAGCTCCGGAGAGCATCGTACCTTCGTCTTTAGCGTCTTTTGTGGTCTACATCCTAGCAGAAAGCTTTTCCACTCTGTCTGGCAAGGAACACCTGCGGGAGCACAGAAAACATCTCCCATCGTGTTCTGGACGTTGCACGGACGTCTGCCAAGTGTTTGGCATGAAGGAAAGAAAAGTTGTCCAAAACAGCTTCCAATCGAATATTCATGTGATTGGAAACGTCAGGAAAGTGTAAGGTACTGTTTTCTATCAGTTGGCAAGTTGCGCACACAATCCCAGTGTTGTACAGCTTCCTTCTTCACCTTTCCGATGCTGCCGCTCTCTCCGGCTCCCGGAGCCGAAGAAGCGGCTTCTTCGCGCACAGACGATTGTACCGCTCACAGGGCTCTCTTAGCGCCGCTTCTGCCGAAAGAAGCCCGGCAGCGGCTCTTAGCTCCGGAGAGCATCGTACCTTCGTCTTTAGCGTCTTTTGTGGTCTACATCCTAGCAGAAAGCTTTTCCACTCTGTCTGGCAAGGAAAACCTGCGGGAGCACAGAAAACATCTCCCATCGTGTTCTGGACGTTGCACGGAGGTCTGCCAAGTGTTTGGCATGAACGAAAGAAAAGTTGTCCAAAACAGCTTCTTATCGAATATTCATGTGATTGGAAACGTCAGGAAAGTGTAAGGTACTGTTTTCTATCAGTTGGCAAGCTGCGCACACAATCCCAGTGTTGTACAGCTTCCTTCTTCACCTTTCCGATGCTGCCGCTCTCTCCGGCTCCCGGAGCCGAAGAAGCGGCTTCTTCGCGCAAAGACGATTGTACCGCTCACAGTGCTCTCCTTAACGCGGCTTCTGCCGAAAGAAGCCCGGGAGCGGCTCTTAGCTCCGGAGAGCATCGTACCTTCGTCTTTAGAGTCTTTTGTGGTCTACATCCTAGCAGAAAGCTTTTCCACTCTGTCTGGCAAGGAAAACCTGCGGGAGCACAGAAAACATCTCCCATCGTGTTCTGGACGTTGCACGGAGGTCTGCCAAGTGTTTGACAAGAAGGAAAGAAAAGTTGTCCAAAACAGCTTCCAATCGAATATTCATGTGATTGGAAACGTCAGGAAAGTGTAAGGTACTGTTTTCTATCAGTTGGCAAGCTGCGCACACAATCCCAGTGTTGTACAGCTTCCTTCTTCACCTTTCCGATGCTGCCGCTCTCTCCGGCTCCCGGAGCCGAAGAAGCGGCTTCTTCGCGCAAAGACGATTGTACCGCTCACAGTGCTCGCTTATCGCCGCTTCTGCCGAAAGAAGCCCGGGAGCGGCTCTTAGCTCCGGAGAGCATCGTACCTTCGTCTTTAGCGTCTTTTGTGGTCTACATCCTAGCAGAAAGCTTTTCCACTCTGTCTGGCAAGGAAAACCTGCGGGAGCACAGAAAACATCTCCCATCGTCTTCTGGACGTTGCACGGAGGTCTGCCAAGTGTTTGGCAGGAAGAAATGAAAAGCTGTCCAAAACAGCTTCCAATCGAATATTCGTGTGATTGGAAACGTCAGGAATGTGTAAGGTACTGTTTTCTATCAGTTGGCAAGCTGCGCACACAATCCCAGTGTTGTACAGCTTCCTTCTTCACCTTTCCGATGCTGCCGCTCTCTCCGGCTCCCGGAGCCGAAGAAGCGGCTTCTTCGCGCACAGACGATTGTACCGCTCACAGTGCTCTCTTAGCGCCGCTTCTGCCGAAAGAAGCCCGGCAGCGGCTCTTAGCTCCGGAGAGCATCGTACCTTCGTCTTTAGCGTCTTTTGTGGTCTACATCCTAGCAGAAAGCTTTTCCACTCTGTCTGGCAAGGAAAACCTGCGGGAGCACAGAAAACATCTCCCATCGTGTTCTGGACGTTGCACGGAGGTCTGCCAAGTGTTTGGCATGAAGAAATGAAAAGCTGTCCAAAACAGGTTCCAATCGAATATTCGTGTGATTGGAAACGTCGGGAATGTGTAAGGTACTGTTTTCTATCAGTTGGCAAGCTGCGCACACAATCCCAGTGTTGTACAGCTTCCTTCTTCACCTTTCCGATGCTGCCGCTCTCTCCGGCTCCCGGAGCCGAAGAAGCGGCTTCTTCGCGCACAGACGATTGTACCGCTCACAGTGCTCTCTTAGCGCCGCTTCTGCCGAAAGAAGCCCGGGAGCGGCTCTTAGCTCCGGAGAGCATCGTACCTTCGTCTTTAGCGTCTTTTGTGGTCTACATCCTAGCAGAAAGCTTTTCCACTCTGTCTGGCAAGGAAAACCTGCGGGAGCACAGAAAACATCTCCCATCGTGTTCTGGACGTTGCACGGAGGTCTGCCAAGTGTTTGACAAGAAGGAAAGAAAAGTTGTCCAAAACAGCTTCCAATCGAATATTCATGTGATTGGAAACGTCAGGAAAGTGTAAGGTACTGTTTTCTATCAGTTGGCAAGCTGCGCACACAATCCCAGTGTTGTACAGCTTCCTTCTTCACCTTTCCGATGCTGCCGCTCTCTCCGGCTCCCGGAGCCGAAGAAGCGGCTTCTTCGCGCAAAGACGATTGTACCGCTCACAGTGCTCTCCTTAACGCGGCTTCTGCCGAAAGAAGCCCGGGAGCGGCTCTTAGCTCCGGAGAGCATCGTACCTTCGTCTTTAGAGTCTTTTGTGGTCTACATCCTAGCAGAAAGCTTTTCCACTCTGTCTGGCAAGGAAAACCTGCGGGAGCACAGAAAACATCTCCCATCGTGTTCTGGACGTTGCACGGAGGTCTGCCAAGTGTTTGACAAGAAGGAAAGAAAAGTTGTCCAAAACAGCTTCCAATCGAATATTCATGTGATTGGAAACGTCAGGAAAGTGTAAGGTACTGTTTTCTATCAGTTGGCAAGCTGCGCACACAATCCCAGTGTTGTACAGCTCCTTCTTCACCTTTCCGATGCTGCCGCTCTCTCCGGCTCCCGGAGCCGAAGAAGCGGCTTCTTCGCGCAAAGACGATTGTACCGCTCACAGTGCTCGCTTAGCGCCGCTTCTGCCGAAAGAAGCCCGGGAGCGGCTCTTAGCTCCGGAGAGCATCGTACCTTCGTCTTTAGCGTCTTTTGTGGTCTACATCCTAGCAGAAAGCTTTTCCACTCTGTCTGGCAAGGAAAACCTGCGGGAGCACAGAAAACATCTCCCATCGTGTTCTGGACGTTGCACGGAGGTCTGCCAAGTGTTTGGCATGAAGAAATGAAAAGCTGTCCAAAACAGCTTCTTATCGAGCATTCGTGTTATTGGAAACGTCAGGAAAGTGTAAGGTACTGTTTTCTATCAGTTGGCAAGCTGCGCACACAATCCCTGTGTTGTACAGCTTCCTTCTACACCTTTCCGATGCTGCCGCTCTCTCCGGCTCCCGGAGCCGAAGAAGCGGCTTCTTCGCGCAAAGACGATTGTACCGCTCACAGTGCTCTCCTTAACGCGGCTTCTGCCGAAAGAAGCCCGGGAGCGGCTCTTAGCTCCGGAGAGCATCGTACCTTCGTCTTTAGCGTCTTTTGTGGTCTACATCCTAGCAGAAAGCTTTTCCACTCTGTCTGGCAAGGAAAACCTGCGGGAGCACAGAAAACATCTCCCATCGTGTTCTGGACGTTGCACGGACGTCTGCCAAGTGTTTGGCAGGAAGAAATGAAAAGCTGTCCAAAACAGCTTCCAATCGAATATTCGTGTGATTGGAAACGTCAGGAATGTGTAAGGTACTGTTTTCTATCAGTTGGCAAGCTGCGCACACAATCCCAGTGTTGTACAGCTTCCTTCTTCACCTTTCCGATGCTGCCGCTCTCTCCGGCTCCCGGAGCCGAAGAAGCGGCTTCTTCGCGCACAGACGATTGTACCGCTCACAGTGCTCTCTTAGCGCCGCTTCTGCCGAAAGAAGCCCGGGAGCGGCTCTTAGCTCCGGAGAGCATCGTACCTTCGTCTTTAGCGTCTTTTGTGGTCTACATCCTAGCAGAAAGCTTTTCCACTCTGTCTGGCAAGGAAAACCTGCGGGAGCACAGAAAACATCTCCCATCGTGTTCTGGACGTTGCACGGAGGTCTGCCAAGTGTTTGGCATGAAGAAATGAAAAGCTGTCCAAAACAGGTTCCAATCGAATATTCGTGTGATTGGAAACGTCAGGAATGTGTAAGGTACTGTTTTCTATCAGTTGGCAAGCTGCGCACACAATCCCAGTGTTGTACAGCTTCCTTCTTCACCTTTCCGATGCTGCCGCTCTCTCCGGCTCCCGGAGCCGAAGAAGCGGCTTCTTCGCGCACAGACGATTGTACCGCTCACAGTGCTCTCTTAGCGCCGCTTCTGCCGAAAGAAGCCCGGGAGCGGCTCTTAGCTCCGGAGAGCATCGTACCTTCGTCTTTAGCGTCTTTTGTGGTCTACATCCTAGCAGAAAGCTTTTCCACTCTGTCTGGCAAGGAAAACCTGCGGGAGCACAGAAAACATCTCCCATCGTGTTCTGGACGTTGCACGGAGGTCTGCCAAGTGTTTGACAAGAAGGAAAGAAAAGTTGTCCAAAACAGCTTCCAATCGAATATTCATGTGATTGGAAACGTCAGGAAAGTGTAAGGTACTGTTTTCTATCAGTTGGCAAGCTGCGCACACAATCCCAGTGTTGTACAGCTTCCTTCTTCACCTTTCCGATGCTGCCGCTCTCTCCGGCTCCCAGAGCCGAAGAAGCGGCTTCTTCGCGCAAAGACGATTGTACCGCTCACAGTGCTCTCTTAGCGCCGCTTCTGCCGAAAGAAGCCCGGCAGCGGCTCTTAGCTCCGGAGAGCATCGTACCTTCGTCTTTAGCGTCTTTTGTGGTCTACATCCTAGCAGAAAGCTTTTCCACTCTGTCTGGCAAGGAACACCTGCGGGAGCACAGAAAACATCTCCCATCGTGTTCTGGACGTTGCACGGACGTCTGCCAAGTGTTTGGCATGAAGGAAAGAAAAGTTGTCCAAAACAGCTTCCAATCGAATATTCATGTGATTGGAAACGTCAGGAAAGTGTAAGGTACTGTTTTCTATCAGTTGGCAAGTTGCGCACACAATCCCAGTGTTGTACAGCTTCCTTCTTCACCTTTCCGATGCTGCCGCTCTCTCCGGCTCCCGGAGCCGAAGAAGCGGCTTCTTCGCGCACAGACGATTGTACCGCTCACAGGGCTCTCTTAGCGCCGCTTCTGCCGAAAGAAGCCCGGCAGCGGCTCTTAGCTCCGGAGAGCATCGTACCTTCGTCTTTAGCGTCTTTTGTGGTCTACATCCTAGCAGAAAGCTTTTCCACTCTGTCTGGCAAGGAAAACCTGCGGGAGCACAGAAAACATCTCCCATCGTGTTCTGGACGTTGCACGGAGGTCTGCCAAGTGTTTGGCATGAACGAAAGAAAAGTTGTCCAAAACAGCTTCCAATCGAATATTCATGTGATTGGAAACGTCAGGAAAGTGTAAGGTACTGTTTTCTATCAGTTGGCAAGCTGCGCACACAATCCCAGTGTTGTACAGCTTCCTTCTTCACCTTTCCGATGCTGCCGCTCTCTCCGGCTCCCGGAGCCGAAGAAGCGGCTTCTTCGCGCAAAGACGATTGTACCGCTCACAGTGCTCTCCTTAACGCGGCTTCTGCCGAAAGAAGCCCGGGAGCGGCTCTTAGCTCCGGAGAGCATCGTACCTTCGTCTTTAGAGTCTTTTGTGGTCTACATCCTAGCAGAAAGCTTTTCCACTCTGTCTGGCAAGGAAAACCTGCGGGAGCACAGAAAACATCTCCCATCGTGTTCTGGACGTTGCACGGAGGTCTGCCAAGTGTTTGACAAGAAGGAAAGAAAAGTTGTCCAAAACAGCTTCCAATCGAATATTCATGTGATTGGAAACGTCAGGAAAGTGTAAGGTACTGTTTTCTATCAGTTGGCAAGCTGCGCACACAATCCCAGTGTTGTACAGCTTCCTTCTTCACCTTTCCGATGCTGCCGCTCTCTCCGGCTCCCGGAGCCGAAGAAGCGGCTTCTTCGCGCAAAGACGATTGTACCGCTCACAGTGCTCGCTTATCGCCGCTTCTGCCGAAAGAAGCCCGGGAGCGGCTCTTAGCTCCGGAGAGCATCGTACCTTCGTCTTTAGCGTCTTTTGTGGTCTAGATCCTAGCAGAAAGCTTTTCCACTGTGTCTGGCAAGGAAAACCTGCGGGAGCACAGAAAACATCTCCCATCGTGTTCTGGACGTTGCACGGAGGTCTGCCAAGTGTTTGGCAGGAAGAAATGAAAAGCTGTCCAAAACAGCTTCCAATCGAATATTCGTGTGATTGGAAACGTCAGGAATGTGTAAGGTACTGTTTTCTATCAGTTGGCAAGCTGCGCACACAATCCCAGTGTTGTACAGCTTCCTTCTTCACCTTTCCGATGCTGCCGCTCTCTCCGGCTCCCGGAGCCGAAGAAGCGGCTTCTTCGCGCACAGACGATTGTACCGCTCACAGTGCTCTCTTAGCGCCGCTTCTGCCGAAAGAAGCCCGGCAGCGGCTCTTAGCTCCGGAGAGCATCGTACCTTCGTCTTTAGCGTCTTTTGTGGTCTACATCCTAGCAGAAAGCTTTTCCACTCTGTCTGGCAAGGAAAACCTGCGGGAGCACAGAAAACATCTCCCATCGTGTTCTGGACGTTGCACGGAGGTCTGCCAAGTGTTTGGCATGAAGAAATGAAAAGCTGTCCAAAACAGGTTCCAATCGAATATTCGTGTGATTGGAAACGTCAGGAATGTGTAAGGTACTGTTTTCTATCAGTTGGCAAGCTGCGCACACAATCCCAGTGTTGTACAGCTTCCTTCTTCACCTTTCCGATGCTGCCGCTCTCTCCGGCTCCCGGAGCCGAAGAAGCGGCTTCTTCGCGCACAGACGATTGTACCGCTCACAGTGCTCTCTTAGCGCCGCTTCTGCCGAAAGAAGCCCGGGAGCGGCTCTTAGCTCCGGAGAGCATCGTACCTTCGTCTTTAGCGTCTTTTGTGGTCTACATCCTAGCAGAAAGCTTTTCCACTCTGTCTGGCAAGGAAAACCTGCGGGAGCACAGAAAACATCTCCCATCGTGTTCTGGACGTTGCACGGAGGTCTGCCAAGTGTTTGACAAGAAGGAAAGAAAAGTTGTCCAAAACAGCTTCCAATCGAATATTCATGTGATTGGAAACGTCAGGAAAGTGTAAGGTACTGTTTTCTATCAGTTGGCAAGCTGCGCACACAATCCCAGTGTTGTACAGCTTCCTTCTTCACCTTTCCGATGCTGCCGCTCTCTCCGGCTCCCGGAGCCGAAGAAGCGGCTTCTTCGCGCAAAGACGATTGTACCGCTCACAGTGCTCTCCTTAACGCGGCTTCTGCCGAAAGAAGCCCGGGAGCGGCTCTTAGCTCCGGAGAGCATCGTACCTTCGTCTTTAGAGTCTTTTGTGGTCTACATCCTAGCAGAAAGCTTTTCCACTCTGTCTGGCAAGGAAAACCTGCGGGAGCACAGAAAACATCTCCCATCGTGTTCTGGACGTTGCACGGAGGTCTGCCAAGTGTTTGACAAGAAGGAAAGAAAAGTTGTCCAAAACAGCTTCCAATCGAATATTCATGTGATTGGAAACGTCAGGAAAGTGTAAGGTACTGTTTTCTATCAGTTGGCAAGCTGCGCACACAATCCCAGTGTTGTACAGCTTCCTTCTTCACCTTTCCGATGCTGCCGCTCTCTCCGGCTCCCGGAGCCGAAGAAGCGGCTTCTTCGCGCATAGACGATTGTACCGCTCACAGTGCTCGCTTATCGCCGCTTCTGCCGAAAGAAGCCCGGGAGCGGCTCTTAGCTCCGGAGAGCATCGTACCTTCGTCTTTAGCGTCTTTTGTGGTCTACATCCTGGCAGAAAGCTTTTCCACTGTGTCTGGCAAGGAAAACCTGCGGGAGCACAGAAAACATCTCCCATCGTGTTCTGGACGTTGCACGGAGGTCTGCCAAGTGTTTGGCAGGAAGAAATGAAAAGCTGTCCAAAACAGCTTCCAATCGAATATTCGTGTGATTGGAAACGTCAGGAATGTGTAAGGTACTGTTTTCTATCAGTTGGCAAGCTGCGCACACAATCCCAGTGTTGTACAGCTTCCTTCTTCACCTTTCCGATGCTGCCGCTCTCTCCGGCTCCCGGAGCCGAAGAAGCGGCTTCTTCGCGCACAGACGATTGTACCGCTCACAGTGCTCT